>NC_000076.6:22153042-22453042 GCF_000001635.26 Mus musculus
GCTATTGTGTGTACTTATCAGGAAAAATACAGTAAAGGCCCCACTGCTCAGTCCAAGATACCTAAAGTGAGCAAAATGAAAAGGCTGTAACTGGATGTCAGTTGACAGATTATCCACTAAATGATCTATTAGCTAATATCTTCGGTACTGCTGTTATACGGGCACTCAAAAGCTTATGTCTGTACGTTGGAACGATTTTCTTTAAAGCAACATTGGTCCAGACTTATGTCAATGTAGTTAGCCATCTTCCTTTGGAGGTGTGTACCAGCCATTTTTCTCATGTATCTGTACAATGGAATTATAGGACTGTTGGGCTCGTGCTAGATTATACTGATTCTTATTTGCTCCAAACTGCACCCGGGCTTTGCCTTTCACTAAGGTGGCATTGATCTGCATGATGACAGATTCTATTGAGTAGGCACTGCTCCAGCCCTGTTTTGTGAGAAGTTCCATACACAGTGCTCCTCCACCCAACACATACCCTCCTGAGAGAACAGGTAACACCACTCTAACAAACGGAGGATCAAATGGAAAATTATCCTTAAAAGAGAAGTTAAGCAAAATATATTCTATGCCTTCTTTTTCTTTTAAGATCTGAAGATCACTGTGCAAAGGACTATCAGAGTCAACCTTGTGTAGTTTGACATGCCAGTCATATAAGCTGTCATTTATTAGCTCCACTGAATAAATCCCTGCCTTGTAGCTCTGTGATCTGTAGACGTCCCTGAGCTCCTTCATCAGTCTGTCTGATGCTTGTACTGACCCAGACACTGCACCATTTAAATGGTCTTGCCATTGAGTCTTCCTGATTTTCTCTAATATTGCCAAATTTTCTTTTTCAATCCCTTCATCCTCTGACTTTTCCCCATTAATAGGTTCTTCTTCCTTCATCTCATAGTGATCCAAGTCTTCTATATCTTCAGCCATCTCCTCCTCTTCCTCTTCTTCTGAAGTTACTTCTTCAGTTGTCCCATTCTGACCCGTGGGTAAGGGTTGATCTAGCATCTCAACATCCAGGTGCTTAGGAAGGTTATATAATCTGCAGAGGTCACATATCAACCACTTCAATTGCTGACGGAGCGAACTGTTGTTCTTAGTATCTTCTAAGCGTTCCAGAACTGATGTCAGATTTGGGTCATCAGAGTCCACAAACCATATTGGTGATGAAGATGGGTAAGATTCCGTGATGTTGCAGTGAAGTGTGAGCGGCGGCGGCGGCGAAAGCGAGCTGCCCGGCGGTGGTGGCGGCTGCGGCACCAGGAACTGGCAGTGCAGCTCGTCCAGCTTCCAGCTGATGATGCGGAATCGCTCGAGGTTCTTGTCGAAGATGGACGCCAGGAACTTCAGCTCGGCCTTAAGCCCTGACGCGGACATCTTCCCCTCATCTCCAGCGGGAGGGGTGAGGAAAGGGAGCCGGGGCCGGGAGCCGCCGTCACGGCCGCGCCCGCCCCGCGGGGCCGGCCCGGGCCGCGCTCTCGCGGCTCCGCCTCTCCCCGCCGCCGCGACCCTCGTCCGAGCGCGGCTGGAAAATGGCGAGGAGCCTGTAGTAATTTTTTTAAATAATAAAATGGAGTAATGATGCGCCTTTAAACTTAACTTATAAAACACATTTTGTGTTTGAGCGCATCTTCTAAAATAAAACCCATTTTCTGAGCAAATTTTATTGATGATTTCAGACATATCACATACACAAAGCAAATTATTAGGTTTTATACTTATAAAAGCATCACTACCAATCACCAGGCTCTTAGCCAAAGATACAAGTGAGAACCTCCCCCATTTTGATGACTGTTCACACTTAGCAATGCTTTTTAAAACAATTTATTTGCTGGTAATTAATATGCTTATCTTATCTAAAAATAATAGTCAATAGCTGCAGGAGCAAGCACATGGTGCCATGCATTCATTTAAGTAAATCATTTATTCAAAAATAGTAAGTGGCAAATAGCTTATAACATAAGTGTTTATTCTAGCTGTGTATTTTTTTTAAATTATAGTGTTAGAAAACAACTGTTGCCAAGCAGATGAGAAATGTCATGGTTTAGATTACAAGATCACTTGAGCAATGTCAAAAACAACCCCCCAAACCAATGAAGCTGACTCTACCAGATTTTACCTCTCTCAGTGTCCTTTTTTTTCTTCTGCTACAACTTACGTTTTATGTTAATTTACCATTGTGTACTTTCCCTGTTTATGGTTCACATTAAGTACCAGCTGGTTAAAAATTCAGACCCAAAGAAGAGTTACAATGGCTTGCATTAACATAATAAACTAGGGGTTGGGGATTTAGCTCAGTGGTAGAGCGCTTGCCTCTGTGGGCAGCAGGCTATCATAACAAAATTTGTTTTATCATAACAAAAGTTTACAAACTGAACCAAAGTCTGACTCCTTTGTTGAATGTCCTTCACATGAAAACACAGCATTCAAGCCTCATGGCTGGACCCAGTGTTTTTATACTTATACTGCCTTTGGATCTCATTGAGAAGCTCCCCAGACAGAAATCTTCAGTGGCCCCTGTACCTCCCCATCTCCTGCCACAGCCACAGAGAGGAATGAAGGGCTATAGGAGACAAGAGGGGACTTTCCCTGCCAGGCCCCCAAAATGTTGTCTGAGGAGGAAGAGTCCAAAACATGGGGAATAAAAGCATACACAAAACATCTATATCACCCTATGTAAGAGCCAGGAAACACCTAACAAGACGGGGAGGAAAGGATGTAAGATCAGGAAGGGCAAATGATGTGAAATACTGTTTTCCAACCCTGACCTTGCTCTTGCTCTGTTGAACTCTCAGGAGCTCTGAGATCTTGCATGATCCCTGCAGACGAGCAGGCCTATCAATCATGTCTTCATGGATTTTGGAGTCTGGCCCATTCAACTTTATTGTGAAGTTTTCTGTAAGAATTTTCCTGTGTTTAATAATATTCAGGCTATATTGTTTTCAGAAATTTATTAGAGGACTAGAAGAAGGCTCAGCAGTGAGAAGCACTTGCTGTTCTTGGAGAGGACTTGGGTTCAGTTTCCTGTACTCTCAATCCTCTGAAGCTCTTTCCAAGCAATCCATGCTGACTTCTGGCCTCTGCAAGCATCAGGTACACGTGTCATGTACACACATAACCAGAGTTAAGATACTCATACACAGTAAAAGTAAAAATTAGTCAATCTTTTAATACCATATTACCATCATATTATTATATTAGTGATTATACATCATAGTTGGTCCTCATTCTAATGTTTTCATATATGTGGACATAAAGTATTTTGATCACATAAGTCTGCAATCACCTGTCCTGCCCACTGCCCACACTCTCTGCCTTTCTTCTTCTCATTTACTTGCCCTCTAATTTCATGGTTGTCTTTTAAATTTCTATGACCCAATGGCTTCATTTGAGGTTATTTATAGAAACATGGATGAAAAGTTATTTGCAAAAACATGGGCTCCTTACTGTGAAAACAGCACTGAAACAATGTCTCTCCAGATCCTGAACCATTAATTAACTTATTAACTAATACAGATGGATTCTCAGGGATTGACGAGTCTCATATGCACTCCAAAAGGTAACACATTTCAAAATGACTGTGGAGTGTAATAGCCAGTTATGATATCATTAGCAGCAATGTACTACGGAGGCTTGGTGATGGGAGTTCACAGGTTCTTCTAACAGAAATGCCACGTTATAGCAATATTTAAAGAGACTGGTAAATATAAGCTATGTGCTGTGTAGTTTCATGTCAACTTGATGTAAGGTAAAATCATATGTGAGGAGAGACCCTTGGTTTTAAAATGCTTCCATAAGATAAGAATGGAAACAAGCCTATAGGGCATTTTCTCTACTACTGTTCAATGTGGAGGGCCCAGCCCCTTATGGTGGTCCTTTTCTATAAGACAGCAGGCTAAGCAAGTCATGAGGAGAAATCTAGTAAGCAGCGCCCACCCATGGTCTTCGCATCAGTTTCTGCCTCCAGATGCTTGCCCTCTTTGAGTCTTGTCCAGACTTCTTTCAAAGGACAAGCAGTGATTTAGAAGTGTAAGCCAAATAAACATTTCCTCCCCAAGTCCCTGCTAGGAGCCATCTAGGAGATGCCAAAAAGTAGCAGGTGATTTTCCTCAGATGGTTCATCCTTGGATTAAAATCTACAGCAGACTTACTCCAGCAGGCAAGTTCCAGCAGGATTTCATTTTAGGAAAGATTCCTTCTATTAATATGCTTTTCTTCTTATTATTAACTATATATAACAATCACTAATCATTAGCTCCTTTGAGCAGATCTCTGTGGATCAATGAAGATGTACAGTCTTGTAGTGATGCTATATAGACAAATAGGCGAATTCTTAATTCTTAACAATGATTCATTAAGAGTTCCTAAAATTATATTAGGAATTATTAAGACTTTTATAATAGGACTGCTATTAAATGTTTACTGATATCAAAACTGCAATGAGAATTCTGACAGTCTTCAGTGTCATGAGTTAATTGCTTCTGGAATAGCAAGCAGGCATCTACTATTCAGCACTTTTCAAGAGGTTGAAAAACCATTAATCACAGGTCATAAATAGGGAACTAAGGATTTATATTGATGCAAGACAGAAGATAAAATGTTGACTGGGCTTATCTATATAAAACTTCACTAATACTTAGTTACAAAAGTTATGGTTTTTCACTCTCCATGAACCTGAGTCCCCAGTAAAGCACTTAAATTAAGCACTCTTCTTTATGTGTGCACGTGTCTGTTATTTTGCAGTCATTTTTAATACTGAAATTGAATCTTTTTAGCTCTCCAGAAATACCTTGGTGAGCCCTCAACAGTTTGTAACCACTTAATAATTGTGACTCTGCCAGCCCCTTCAAATAGATCATTAACCACAAGTGTGCTTGGCCATCCCCAAACCTCTGTCCAAAAAGGTAAAGATTGGGCTTTGTGAGGCAGAAAGGAAGTGAGAGAAAACAAAACAAATGTAGCTCAAGCTGAAAGTGAAAAGCCCTTGGATAGATTGGTATTTTCTTTTCTGCAGGGCATCCTGTCAACTGTCTTCCCCCGCACCCCACTCCTCAATAAGGTCCGGGTTTTGCTTGTAGGAAAATGTTGTTATCTACCACCCCACGGAACCCGCATAAGTATTGTTGCTTTATTTTATTTTTATCTGTCCTCATCAGACTGACACCCCCGACCCCCCCCTCACCCTGTCAACACCCCAACTCTGGGGGACCTTAGGTGTTGAAACCCTGCAGCCCTCCGAAGCCACGTCCCACTGGATCCCTTTCACGCCACTTATTTTCAGTCGTGAGATTCCCCCACTAGAATGGTTGCAGTGAGAACCAGAAATTTTCATTAAACTCTCCCCCGCCCTCCCGGCCCCCAGTTCTGAGCCGATCACTGGGGAGCACAGCCAGGGCCTGGCCCGGCCTCGCTTGCTTCCGAAGGCTGTAATTTGCACACTCGCCTCCGGGTGGTTCTCCAGCCAGGAGGCTCGCAGGTCCACGCCCCTTGGCACCGGAGCCTCCTCCCTGGCTTCCCCGCGGGCGGCGCCTTCCGCCCTCCGCCATTGTGTCCATCCCCTGCCCGCAGAGCGCCGCTTGCCCGGGCCGCTGTAGTCAGTTACCTGCTCCGCCGGGCGAACACGTGCGGGGGCAGACAGACACTCCAGCTTCGCAGGAGGCCGGCGCCCCTGCACCGCAGGTAAGGGGCCACGGACTCGCGTGGGTAGGCTGAGACGCGGGGGTCCTCGGCGAGGATCGGGGTGGGAGAGAGTAATGGGGTGTAGGGGGCTGTGTGGCCCCTTGGAATCCCCTTGGGTTAACATTGAGACTGGGTAGGTTATGGGGGCCAGCTGGGGGGTGGGGGGGCTAGAGGTCTTGCGAGGAACCTCCCACAGCGCGGACACCTCGACACCAGGGTCCTATGCCAGCTGAACAGATTTCTTGCGTAAAATACCCATACGTTCACTTTTCGTCGAGCTTCCTCAAACTGACTCTACTTGGACAGTCACATTTAAAATTGAACGTGCACCGTCTGGGTGGGATTCCGTGCTGGAGAATGTGTTTCCGCGCCTCCACGTTTATTTCCCCTGTGCAAGTTCCCTCTGTAGCCTCCCGAGGGGTGTGGGTATGAGCCCCATCTTCCCAACGAAGGAGTAAAATGTTTGCCCAGGCTTCCTGCTGGCGACCCGTCAGGCGCGTTATGCACGGAGTGTAGTGCACACAGCCCACAGGGGTTGAAGAGTGCACCGGGGCGTGCACTCTTGCTTCACGCCCCAAGTTTACTTTTCTTATTTAAAGCCTTGCAGTTCAAATGCACACCCTGGGCAGGAGCAGCCCGGGCCTCCGCGGCGCATTCGTCCTGTGGACGTGGGCGTTATCTGTGCGGGCGCATCTGCCTTTGCGCACAGGAGCTGTTTGAGGTCCCCAGGCCTCCCCTCGCTGATCTGGTGGGGACCCTTTGGCAAGGCTTCGGGAGAAGCTCATGAAGGATTTCATTCAGTGCGAAGACAGAGAGCTGAGACAGAAAGCAGAAGGAGGCGGCTGCAGCCTTTGTAGTCGCGGAGGAGTGCAGAAAGGTTGAAGCACTATGTCAAACTTTTTTGAAATGGGGTCAAGTCACATTCAGCCAGCGTGGGAAAGCAAAAAAAAAAAAAAAAAAAAAAAAAAAAGTGGAGGAGGAGAGGGGGCTAGGCACTGCCGCTCCGGTCTGGGGGTGTGTGGGCCCGCGGGGGTGGGAAGGCTGCCCCCTCCGGGAGCCTGGGCTGGACAGGGGCGCCAAGGCTTTTGCTCTGGCTACCTGTGTGGCCCTCGACCCCCTGGCGAGGCCTGGAGGATCCTTTCTGCAACTTTTTAGGAAAGCTTTCAAAGGAGCCTGGAGTGGCCCTGCCTTGTCCAGGTGGTGCTATGCTCGCACCCAGTGGGGGTCGCGCCACGTGTTCTTTAATTCCAGGCAGAAGAGCGGGCGGGGGAGTAGGGGTGCGGGGCAGGTAAAGGCATGCAGACCGTTCGGGATATGTGGCTGTGGTAGAAAAAGATCCAGACTAGCTAGACAAAGGTCGTGGTGGGACGGGAAGGCTCACTCGGTCTTCCCTAAACAATAGAATGGGGAGGGGGCGCCCGACCGGGCGTGGGACCTAGCCTCCAGCCTTTGGAGAACAGAGCAACTGTCTTGGCTACTGATATTCAGCCGCCCAGGATACCAGGAGACAACCCTGGACATGGAAAACCTAGGAAAGAGATCAGATGCAAGAATTACCAACAGAATACAAGAGATAAAAGAGAGAATCTCTTTTATCATAGAAGATATCATAGAAGACATTGACACAACAAAGAAAATACAAAGTGCAAGAAGCTCCTAACTAGAAACAACCAGGATATTCAGAACACAATGAAAAGACCAAATCTAAAAATAATAGGTATAAAAGAGAGTGAAGATTCCCAGTTCAAAGGACTAGTAAACATCTTCAACAAAAAAACTTCCCTATCCTAAGAAAGAGATGCCCATATACATACAAGAAACATACAGAATGCCAAATAGATTTGACCAGAAAAGAAATTCCTCCTGTCACATTATAATCAAAACATCAAATTCACAGAACAAGGAAAGAATATTAAACGCAATAAGGGAAAAGGTCAAGTAACATATAAAGGCAGACTTATCAGACTTACACCATTCTTCTCAACAGAGATTCTAAAAGCCGAAGATCTTGGGCAGATGTCATACAGACCCCAACAGAACTCAAATGCCAGTTCAGGCTGCTATATCCAACAAAATTCTCAATTACCAATATATTTTATGACAAAACCAAATTTAAACAATATCTTTCCACTAAACCAGCCCTAGAGGGTAATAGGAAAAAAAAAAAAACCCTCCAACACAAAGAAGGAATCAACACCCAAGAAAAAGCGAGAAATTAATCTTCTCACAACAAACCCAAAAGAAGACAACCACATATACATAATTCCACGTCTAAAACAAAAATATCAGGAAACAACAGTCATTGGTCCTTAACATCTATCAACATCAATAGATTCAATTTCCCAATAAAAAACCATAGACTTACAGACTGTGTTTGAAAACAGGACCTAGTGTTTTGCTGCATGATAGCTCCTTTCAGCCTACCTAGGCTGGCTCAGCTGTCTCAGACCACTTGCTGCTTCCCATAACTCTCCTTTGATGTGCCACTACCTGCTACCTGCCTGAGGCCTAACAGGTTCTCAGAGGTCTTCCAGAGTTAGCTATGAACTGTGATTTTCCAGGGTTCCTACTAAAAGGCTGATCTGACAAGTTCAAAGGAACTTTGCAGTGACTGGGAATGGGCCTCCCCTCTCCTTTATAAAGTGTGTTTGCTGACATTAAAGTTGAGACTTGATCAGAATACTGTCCATTTCTCTTTTTACCCGCCTAGATTCCCTCCTTTCTTTCAGTTCCAAGATGCATCCCAGGCTCGAACCCAGACATGAGAGCCACAGGCCAGCCCCACAAGCTGCATACAGAAAACACACCTCAGTGAAGAAGGCAGACACTACCTCAGAGTAAAAGGCTGGAAAACATTTCCCAAGCAAATGGTCCCAAGAAACAAGCTCGAGTAGCCATTCTAATATCCAATAAAATAGACTTTCAACCAAAAGTTATCAAAAGAGATGGGGAAGGACACACTATTCATCAAAGGAAAATTCACCAAGATTAACTCTCAATTCTGAACACCTACATCCCAAATGCAAGAGCACCCACATTTGTAAAAGAAACATTACTTAAGCTCAACGCACACATTGAACCTCACACGATAGTGGGAGACTTCCACACACCATTCTCATGAGCAGAACACCACTGGCTCAGGCTATAAGATCAACAATTGACAAATGGGACCTTATGAAAATGCTTCTGTAAGGCAAAGGAAACTGTAAATAGGATAAAATTGCAATCTCCAAATTTGCAAAAGATCTTTACCAACCCAACATCTTATAGAGGTCTAATATTCAAAAAATACAAAGAACTCAAGAAGTTCGACTCCAGAGAACCAAATAACCCCATTAAAAATGGTGTACAGAATTAAACAAAGAATTCTCAACTGAGGAATACCAAATGGCTGAGAAGCACCTAAAGAAATGTTCAACAACCTTATTCATCAGGAAAATGCAAATAGAAACAACCCTGAGATTCTGTCTCACACCAATCAGAATGGTTAAGATTAAAAACACAGATGACAGCAGATGCTGGTGAGGATGTGGAGAAAGAGAAACACTCCTCTATTGCTAGTGGGACTGCAAGCTGGTACAACCACTCTGGAAATCAGTCTGGTGGTTCCTCAGTAAATTGGACATAGTACTACATGAGGACCCAGCTATACCACTCCTGGCATATACCCAGAAGATGCTCCAACATGCAATAAGGACACATGCTCCACTATGTTCATAGCAGCCTTATTTATAGTAAGTAGCCAGCAGTTGGAAAGAATCCAGATGTCTCTCAATGAAAGAATGGATACAGAAAATGTGGTACATTTACAGAATGGAGTACTGCTTAGCTATTAAAAATGATGACGTCATGAAAATTTCAGGCAAATGGATGGAAGTTGAAAATATCATCCTGAGTGAGGTAACCCAGACCTAATAATAACACACATGGTATGTACTCACTGACAAGTACATATTAGCCCAAATGTCCAGAATGCCCATGATACAACACACTGACCACATGACACTAAACAAGATGGATGACCAATGTTTGGATTCTTCAATCCTTCTTATAAGGTGAAACAAATTAATCATGGGAGGTAAAAGGAGAGAGGGACCTGGGAGGGAGAAAGGAGGGGAAAGTAAAAAAGTATGGGAAGAGAGAGGGAGAAGTCCAGAGGGTCAGGAAAATGAATACAAACATGGTGCAATAGGGGGCGGAGAGGAGGAAAGGGAGGAAGGGGACCACTAGAAAGACCCAGTCACCAGGGAAGGTAGAGGTTCCTAGGACCCACTAGGGTGACACTACCCAAAATACCCAAGAGAGGCGAGACAGACCTATAGAGTCCACCTCCAGTAGATATACACGGCCCCCAGTTGAGGGATGGGAACGCCCACCCATCTCAAAATTTTAAACCCAGAAGTAGTCTTGTCTAAAAGAAATGTAGGAATAAAAAAATGGAGCAGAGACTGAAGGAATGGCCATTCACAGACTGCTCCACCTTGGGATCCACCCCATCTGCAGACACCAAATCCCTACACTATTGCTGATGCCAAGAAGTGCTTGCTGACAGGAGCTTGGTAAAGCTGTGCTCTGAGAGGCTCTGCCAGCATCTAGTACAGATACAGATAGTCACTGCCAACCATTAGACTAAGGCCAAGGTCCCTAAGGTAAGGTTTAAGGTAAGGAATGAAGGAGCGGAAGGGGATTTTAATCCCATAGGAACAATGTCAACTAACTGGATGCCCCGCCCCCCTCACCGTCCCCCAAAAGCACTCAGGAACTGAGCGATCAAACAGAGTATACATGAATGGGTCCATGGCTCCACCTAGATATGTAGCAGAGGATTGCCTTATCTGGCAACAATGGGAAAGGAAAGCCCTTGGTCCTGTGGAGGCTTGATGCCCCAGTATCCCGAGCTTATCCCCGTCCCGCGGGAAATAAACACAGGACACACCAGGTTCTTCCACGGTTAACTTTTACTTCTATATCATATTGAGGTAGACAAAGAAAGCTCAGAAAGTGTGTGGCTTAAATACTTTTGGTGACGTGTCTAAACTAGGACTGGTAGCAACACCCATGATCTTCATGCACTCTGGGGATAGGTTAAAGCCCCCAGGGGTTGGGCAAAAGCCTCGGAGACGGACTGGTGACTTTGGCTGGCTGTGCTCTCGCAGCTGCGCACAAAGAGGTTTAGCACCATCTAGTGGCGGCACGTAGATTGCAGCCCTTTACACCCCAGCACAGGGGGATGATAAAAGGGTGAGGCAGGAGTGAAGGGTGGGTGGGTGGGGCAGTCTCTTAGAGGCAAAATTTCGTGGGAATGTGATGGGAGGGTTGTGGAGGCAAGACCATGAAGGGGCACAACATTTGACATGTAAATAAGTAAAATAACCAATAATAGAAAACAGCAAGTGGAACATCAAAATATTTAATTAAAACAAAAAAGCATGTGTGTTGGAACCGTGAGCAACTTAGGTACCACTTCGTTGAATACACTTATTTTTACAGAGGGTGGGACCAAGGAGCCAAGGTATAAATGCTTCACTCAAGCTAAATCATCAAGATGTGATGAAACATCCCAACTCATATGTCTAGGCTCTTCTGTCCTACTGACTGTGACAGCCATTCTCAGGAGCTCAGGAAAATATGGCCTTAAGAATTTATCAGTCCAAGCCGGGCGGTGGTGGCGCATGCCTTTAATCCTAGCACTTGGGAGGCAGAGGCAGGCAGATTTCTGAATTCGAGTTCAGCCTGGATTACAGAGTGAGTTCCAGGACAGCCAGGACTATACAGAGAAACCGTGTCTCGAAATAAACACATAAACAACAACAACAACAACAACAACAACAAAAAAGAAAGAAAGAAAGAAAGAAAGAAAGAAAGAAAGAAAGGAAAGAAGGAAGGAAGGAAGAAAGGAAAAGAAATTATCAGTCTTAACTATTAAAGACGATGGAACAATCTCAGGGTAGGAGGGAAGAATTCAAGTATGGAGCAGGAAGGCATAGAAAACCCTTAGGCTAATTCTAAATCATTTCTGTAGCTTTAGAAGCATAAGTATTTAGCTTGATGTATGCATGTGCAGGTACTGAGCTCCCAGCGGGCATGCACCAAGCAGTATGTGCAGTGTTGTGCAAGCACTGGTCATTCTCCTAAAATCTCTGGGAGGAAGAGCTCAGACTTCCTCAAAACCTATAATCTATATCCTTTTCTTTAAAAAACAAAAAAGTAATTTGGGGGAGATGGCTTGGCAGTTTAGACCACACCATGTTCTTGCAGAGCATCCTGACATACCCTAGAACTATGTGAGTTCCTTTCCCAGAAGACAACTTACTCCTCTGGCTGGAGCCTTTCCTTCTCCTAGCAGGGAAATCTAGAGGAATTCCCATCTCTTTGGGGATCACTGTCTCCATAGTCAGATTGGGAGAAATGAGTATCTCTTTAGAATATCTACATTTCTATTTTTATTTGTTTGTTTGTTTGTTTATTGTTTTGCTTGAGGTTTTGGTGTTTTATGACAGAGTCTCAATGTGTAGCCCAGGCTGAACTGAAATTCCACTCTTAGATCGAGGTATATTTAAATGCATAGAGATCCTCTTTCCTCTGTCTCTTCAGTGCTGGGATTAGTAGTGTGGATATTTACATTTCTGCCAGACATGTTACAGAGGGACAAGGCAGTTGGGTGATAGGAGACTGGAGCAGGTATAGGCAATGTGGGAAAGGGATATAAGGGGAAGAGGAAGGAGAACGTGAGAGGAGTGTGTGCATGGAGGAGTGCGGCCAGGAGTTCAGAGGGGAACTGGAGAGGAGAGGGAGGAGGAGAGTTTGTACTGAGGATGGGGAAAGATGGGTTGGGGGAGAGGAAGTCACTGGGTGTCAGGGATTTGGTGGGGAAGAAAAGGGAAGCAAGAGGGATGAAGTGAGAGGTTGAGGGATGAATGGAGACTGGGAGAGGGCCCTGAGCTAGGGCTAAAAAGAAAGCAAGGACCCGGGTGGGGGCTCGAGACAGCAGACATAAGACATAGAGGACAGGAAGTAGAGGGGCAACACCAGTGAACTGGGAGGTGAGTCCAGCCAAGGTTGATGACTTACTACAGGGCCTGGGAGGATATTGAGAAATCCCACTGATTCGTCACTGATACTTCCTCTCTGACTCTAGAGAAGTGGCTGCTACACAAGGCCTGAATGACTGATTTTATTCCTTGATTTTCTGCCTTGCTTCAGCTGCTGAGGGTCTCTGAGAGTGCAGCCAATACATGGGAGTGAGAGACCCCAATGAGTGGGAGTTCTCAGAACCCAGAGCCAGAGAGGCAGCTGCTCAGCTTCTACCCAGGTGCCATGGCCTTCTCCTGAGACTGGAACTCAGCCTTCCTGATTCTCTCCTTAAGGTGATATAACCACAAAACCTGTAATAGAAGAAGAACATGGAGCCTGACAGAGGAAATAGAAAGTGTGTGGAGTCACAGCCTGATGATGAAACTTTCATGATCCTCTACAGGAGGAAGTTCCCATCCATTGACGATGTCATTCACATCTGTGGCTGGATTTAGGAAGAAACCCACGGTGCTGGCCAGTTACCAAGTTCATAATTGCACCCTAGCCCTGCTCACACTGGGCTCAAGGACAGCCATGAGATTTGGGAAATTAAACAACAGGGCTTGAGGAAGTTCCAGGGAATCAGGGAGTGAGTGGCCTCTTAGCTGAGCTGATGATCCTGGACCCTTCTCACCTGCCACCCACTGAATCTCCTCTCCCCACCTCGCCATCTCCCCACCCTGCCAGTGGCTCCTTCTTGGTAACTTTGCAGTCCAGAGCTGCAGTTTGCTCTCTACCTCACTACACCCCCTTTTCTCAGACTATTTCTGAATAGCTGAAAGGTT
This sequence comes from Mus musculus, assembly GCF_000001635.26. NCBI lineage: Eukaryota > Metazoa > Chordata > Mammalia > Rodentia > Muridae > Mus > Mus musculus. The sequence goes on from NC_000076.6 coordinate 22,166,578, forward strand.
TTTATGTGAAAAAAAGTTACATCAGGACAATGAAACAAGAGCTAGAGGAAAGGCCAGGTTTTCGTTATTCCCCTGCGGGCTTCCTGCAGGTGGGAGGGATATGATTAGGGTACGATAAAAATGAAATGTGCATCAGCCCAATTTTACTGCAACCAGTGCTAGGCCAGGACTTCTAGGGGGAGGCCCAGGTCATTTTACTTTAGTCATACTTATACACAGCAAAATTTTAAGCACATGGGATGCTGCCAGTGTTGCCAGTTGGGGCATAGCTCAACTTCTGCCCGGGTCCTCCGGGCCCACCTTGTCTGTCTCCTGATGATACAGTTGCAGATAATGGTGTTCATTTAAGCAAGCATTACATAGTAGTCCTTCAAAGGGCACATATTAATATTTCCAATTTGGCAATCCATTCCCTCTTTGGCTCTGCATCAAACATTCTATCCCACTTTCAGTGTGAAAGCAGCTGAAGAGTGTTGAGAGACAACAGGAGAGCAGGTTTGGCTTCTGTAGTAGATTTCTGCCCTAGATTAGATAGCATCCTGTATCCCAACACTGTGGTTGATGGGTATTCCCTGGGCACTTTCTCCAAGTGATGCCAAAGCTGTGGGTTAAACAGTCAGGAATGGGTCCTGTGATGCCAGTGGTTTGTGGGTCAGCTAGAGATGATTGGAAGATGTCCTGGTATTTGTGGCCCATTGTTCTCTGCAGTCCTATGAACTGAGAAACACACCACATATCATCTGGGGAAAAGAGACTTCTGTGACAGGCCTTGCCTATCCCTGCCAAGGAGCTCTGAACACACAAGTGACGTGTAATTGCCTTGCAGCAATGTGTCACTTTTGGATATCTTGCCTGACTGTGACCTGTCCAACTAATAACCACTGGGAAAAGAGCTTTCCTCATGATGTTGCCTTGAGTGTTCTGGTAGAACCTGAGGCCTATCTCTCCTAGGGACCAGTACCAGGCCAGCAGCCACTTTGAGATGGAATATATTTTCTCTGCTGCAGGTAGCTCAGACCTAGCTTCTGCTCAAGTAAGGTGATTCTCACATAGGAACTGCAGTGAACACTACACAGAGATCAAAGATTGTCCTAGGATGTAGGGTCCTAGAGGCAGGTCCCTCATGCTCTTTGTGGATGTATTATCCCTAAATGCCTTCAAACTATGAGAACAGAGATAGCAGGTGTAACTGAGACTGTCTGCAAACCCTTCAACATTCACATCATAGCCATTTACAGTAGCACCTTGGGGACTTAGCTTGAGTGACAGGCCAATGATGAAGTGACACGAAAAAGAATCACTGTAGTGTTGAAGGGTCCCTTCTTGTGGAGACCTGATCTGTCTGCCAAGAAATGCAGTTTTCCAATTGTTTTAGTGCTTAGCCCAGCAGTCCCATGACTTCATGGTATGGAAGCTTAAATCCTGCTGGTCCTGTGTTTGTCTTTAATTATGAATGCTCACCCACATCTTTGCTAACTGACCATCTGCCTCTGCAGTCTCTGTGTTTTAGTAGTCTCGTGACCCCTCTGGGGTTTTCATCCCAGGCTGCTTACACCTGCGCACCTGACCTGGCCTTATTTTCATGAGATTTTTCTGTCCCATCTTACTTGGGTGCCAGTTTTGAATACAGTTTCCTCCTACCCTTCCCTTGCCTCAGCTCTCCTCATTGTTGACCTGACAACACTGCTGTACTTCTCCATGGCTCATGGTCATGCTTGGTTTACAGGAGTTCCCTCAGGATTCCCCAAAGCAGAGTGGGCTGGACATTTCTCTGCATGTCATTGACAGGGCAGCCATTCTGGAGCATGCTCTTCATTGTAACTTTTGCTTCCCTACTCCTTTTTTTTTCTTCCTTTTTTAAAATTAGGTATTTTCCTCATTTACATTTCCAATGCTATCCCAAACGTCCCCCATCCCCACCCACTCCCCTACCCACCCACTCCCACTTTTTGGCCCTGGCGTTCCCCTGTACTGGGGCATATAAAGTTTGCAAGTCCAATGGACCTCTCTTTGCAGTGATGGCCGACTAGGCCATCTTTTGATACGTAAGCAGCTAGAGTCAAGAGCTCCGGGGAACTGGTTAGTTCATATTGTTGTTCCAGCTTCCCTGCTCCTACCAGCTAAGACATTGTCAATTTCTTCCTATCACAGTGTGTCCATCCTCTGACCAGGTTCCACGGAGCCATATATGGAACACTATTTTATCCTCCTCCATCTCTTCCTTATTTCCTCTCCCCCACCTCGTGGGCTTTTTGGTATGTTTCTGGATTCTCCCCACACTTACACACCACTAAATAACTCTATTTAACCTTTAAAAGCTGGGATCCAGAAATGTAGAAAATATGCATTATTTATCTGAACTTGGGTTATCTGATTTGATATAATATTGGTTTGTTCTATTTCCATCCAAATTTTATCTCTTCTTGTGGGTGAGTAAGATTCCACTGTGTATGCATCACATTTTCATCGTTTGAAAATCAGTTCCTTACATCCTGTTACAACAAGAGCTCGCTTAAACATGAGTATGCACATATATCTCTGGAGTAGAAAGTAGAGCTCTTTGGATATATGCCCTAGAGTGAGGGTAGACCTGGATCATATAGTAACTATTTGCCATTTTTTGGAAGCCTCCACATTGGTTGGGTCATGACCATCACAGTAGGGAGTGTTGTAGGAGGCAGGCAAGCATGGTGTAGCAGCAGTGTTGAGAACTTCTGTCTGAGTCACAAAGTGGAGGCTCAGAGAAGGTGAGTCATGGTCTTGTGAAGGTCCCACCCACTTCAGAAGCACTTCCTCAGAACTGAGCACAAGCAACCCTGGGAATCTGAGGTGTTTAGGGTTTGTAGAGGTTTGGGGAAAAGCCTTGTGGCTTCCCTGGTTTTCCTCTCCTAGTTTTCCCTTTGCTGGAGTGAGTCAGGATCTTTCCCACCAGGCAGCTTCCTTTGGAAGTACTGAGGATGCTTCCTTGGGGTGCCCTCCCTCCTCTTCCCAGAATGCACTCTGGTTAAAGCAAGAACTCACTTCTACCCAAGGTCTCTCTCATCAAGGGGGCAGGTTTACTGCAGAGGTCATAGACCCTGGAGGAGAACCTGAAACTATCATGTTGCCATAACAATACAGATTCTAACTATAATTCAAACACATACCCATGTGTCCACGGGCAAATGTAACTCCCTGGGTAGGCATGGTATCCCATGCTTTTAATCCCAGCAGTTGAGGAGAAGAGACAAGAGGATCACTGAAAGTTCAAGGCCAGCCAGATTTACATAGTAAGTTCCTGGACAGCCAAAGCTACATAATGATCTCACCAGTTGCCATGTCACTGTGCATGGGGGACAGTATACAAGGCCCTGTCCCTACTTGTCCCAGTCAGTGCCTGCTGCTGGAGGGAGAATGAGCATCTCCAATGACAAGCTCTCTATAGTGTCATCCAATCACAAGAGGTCAGCAGGAAACCCATGTACATATCAGCACCACTCAATGAACCCAGAAGACACAGTGTGTTTGTTGTGTGTGTGTGTGTGTGTGCCTGTGTGTGTGTTTGTTGTGTGTGTATTTGTGATTATTTTATATAAACAATAATGATTAAATAGAGTCCTGAATATGTGAGGGAGTGGGCTGAGAAAGTAGGAGGAGTTGGAGGGGCCAGAAGGACGCTGGAAATGGTGTAATATACTTATCACAAGATTCTCAATATATGTTTCTTTTCAATTTTTTTTTTTAAAAAGTAGCCAGGTGAATTACAAGAACTATAGGTCCCTGTTTAGTGGTGCCCTATTGTCCTCTGGGGAAACTATTTGACCTGGGAACCAGTGCAAAAATATTGGCTTAAACCTTTGCTTTGTTATCTTTATCAATATGGCCTCTAAGTGTAGGCTATTGAATGTGGAGACTATCAGTTGTGTCAGTATTTAAGGACAAATAGTCACTTGAAATCCAGCCTTCACAGACTTGAAGAATTACCAGAAATTGATGTTGAAATAAGTTTTGACTCAGCAAAGACCCAGGCTTATTAATTAAATAGTTAATCAATTAAATTGATTAAATTAATTAATTAAATAGCCTGACACTCTCAGAAGAAGCCACAAAGGCATTATCTTGAGTGAACATAAATTTATGCGATTAAAAAAATAGTTTTCCTTAGTGGCTTTTTATTTGTTTGTTTGTTGGTTGCTTGTTTGTTTTGAGACAGTCTCTGTATATGCTTTGTTTTCCTAGACTTTACTTTGTAAGTTAGGCAGGCAACATAAGTCACAGAAATCTGCCTGCTTCTGTTTCTTGAGTTCTGGGATGAAGGTGTGCGCCAGAAGGTGCCACCTCCTCCCTGTTTTTAAGTTGACTTTCACAGATATTCTTGTGAAAAAGTTAAATATACAGTATATGTAATTTTATATATAAAATGTATAAAAAGGAATGTATATAAAATATCCTAATTTGGGGTATATATTTATATATATTACATGAATCATATATTTTACATATACATTATATATACATGCATATGTATATACATATAAATATAATATCCTCCTTAGATTTACTATAGCTGTGATGTGACAGCATCACCAAGGCTACTTTGGAAGGAAAGGATTTATTTTTGGCTTATACTTCCATGTCACTGTTTATCACCAAATAAACCAGGAGAAGAACTCGAACAGGGCAGGAACCTGGAGGCAGGAGCAGATGCAGGGATAATGAAGGGGTCCTGACTCATGTCTTGATACTCCTGGCTTGCACAGCCTGTTTCTTTAGCTCCCCGGACTACCAGTCCAGGGATGGCTTCTCCACAGTGGCCTGGACCCCCACCAGTAATCGATCACTAACTAGAAAAGTGCCTTACAGAATTGCCTACAGTCTGATCTTATGGTGGCATTTTCTCAGTTGAGGTTTCCTCCTCTCAGATGACTTTAGTTTGTGGCAAGTTAACAAAGACTACCCACCACCATATTTAAAAAAAAAAAAAAGAAATCATAAAACCTGATCATTGACTTCCATGTTTATATGAAAGTATTCCTCTTTTTATCAGCAGTCCACCTCTAACTGTTGTGTCTTCTCAGTCTCCGTGGTTCTTCCTCTTGTACTTTCTGTTATAAGAAAGAGTCTTGACACAATTTAGGCTTTTCTCTTCCAGCCTTAAAAGCCTGGATGTCCACATCAACCACTGCTGCCCTCGGTAGAGAGGATCGAGCTGGAGAATGATATGTCAGGGTAAATTCTTACTCACTAAAACATGGAAACATCACACCTAAATTGTTTGGTGGCATAGTTCAAGGTTTCTATATATTCACACTTGTATAGAAACAATTTTAAAATAATATGAACTTTTACATACTTATAAGCCAACTAAGATGGCACCCTTTGAAGGATATTATCATGTGAAATTCTTACACAAAATACACTTAAATCTGAGTAAGGCATCGTTATAGGTGCAGCTCACAGCTGGACCCACAGACCAAATGGCACATAAGCAACTACTTGAAAACAGCTGGGAGCACTCTAGCAAGAAGCTCAAAGGACAGAGAAGGTGAGTGACAGTGCTTCATCAGAGTGTTTCCATAGGAGAGACAGGCTCACCTCAGTCAGGTAGATCAGCCTCAGCATGGAGGAGGGACAGCTGCTCTGAGTTCCCTGCAGGAAGTCCCCAAGCCAATGTGTGGGGACTACATAGGGGGTCTATCAGACTCAACAGAGGCAGTCATTAGCTGTGGCTCATCCCACACAGGCAAGCTCTGAGCACTTTACCTGGAATAACCCACAAGTTAGATGGCACCAGTGAATCTTCACCAAAACGTCACCTCTGTCTTGTATATGTACTTATCCAATACTCCACCACACACCCACACACACACATCCCCACACACACACACACACACACACACACACACACACACACATACACACACACAAATGAGAACAGATTCACAAATTTGCTTCCAAGGGCCTGATGTAACATTAGTGGATAAATGCATGGGGCTGATGGTATAGCTGTGGACAAAGGATTTGGAAAGTCAGAAAAGAGGAACTCCTAAGAGAAAAGACACCTCTTTGGAAATGCCTCCAGAGGGAGTTCTAGGACATGTGGGTTTCAGATCTGGGTCTCTGACATGGTTACCAACACAGAGAGCTGGGGCTAGTAAATGACCCTGTGTCTTAAAGCAACATGCATGGAACCTGTGGATACACACACACACACACACACGCCCACGCCCACGCCCACGCACACACACACACACACACACACACACACAAGGTTAATCTCTGCCCTGTAAGCACACACACACACACACACACACACACACACACACACACACACACAAGGTTAATCTCTGCCCTGTAAGCACACACACACACACACACACACACACACACACAAGGTTAATCTCTGCCCTGTAAGCACACACACACACACACACCTTTGCAAATATACAGTGCAGCTGTAAAACAGACTGGGGAAAAAAAAAAGTGACTCCCACATGATCTGCCAGGGACCTGGACTTTCCCTATGCAGAAGCCTGTTCTACAACAGAAAGAAAAAGATTCAGTTATTTTTATCTCCATTGCATGAGTTTTTTTTCTCTGTGTTTCTACACCATGTGTATGCAGTGTGTGCAGAGGTCAGAAACCTGCCTGGAATCCCCTGGAGCAGCAGTCACAGAAGGTTGTGAGCTGCTCGGTGAGTGCAGGAAATCCAACCTGGGTCCCAAAAGGGCAGTGTGTGCTCTTAACCTCTGAGCATCTTTTCAGGCCCCAGAAGAAGCTTCTAATTGGAAGAAAACTGCGACTGCAGAACTTTTCATGAGGTCTTAGATTCCCCTAGGACAGAGCTAAACAGAAAAGCACCAGCATTCCCTGGCGCGAGGGGGCAGAGGGGGTGGGGTTAGACGGAAGGGGCGGGGTTGGGAGGAAGCGGGAGGGTTTGGAGGGAAGAGGGGTGGCGGTGAGCAGAGCTATTGCGGAGGGTGAGGGTAACGGGATGGGGAGAAGGGACTAAGGAGAGTTGGGGGTGGGAAAGCAGTGGGACAACAAATATTTGAGGGTACAAAAGACGTGAGAGGGTGATAGGGAAGGGACAAAATTTCTCTGAGGGAGGAGAAATGAGACAGAGACGGGAAGCACAGAGGGAAGTGAGGAACAGCTGCCTGGGGATCCCAGGCCATCCTAGAAGGATGGTCCAGAGGAGACTGACTTGAAACTAGAGAAGAATCAGGGGAAGTGGCTAGAGCAAAGATTTGTTAACTCCTCTAGGTACTCAAGGCTGTGGGTGTGGCCCCGCATAAATGTTTCAACTCTTGTTGCAGATTTCAGAGGCTGCAGTTCAAGACACCAACTTTTTTCTTTCTTCACCTTTCCTGACACTATTGCCAATAGTCCCTGAGGGCGCAGCTGTTGGTGAGTGAGATGAAGAAGGGACCGCGGGTGGGGCACGGGAGCCCAGTACAACTCTGTCCTCAGGATTTTTAGTTGGTTAGTAGTCAGGTTCCTAGTTGCAACCTCAGTTTGACCCAGTGTGAGAGGGGCCAAGATTTGCAGAGAGGGAGGTTCCAAGCCACAAGGCACAGGAGTGATCCCGTAAGAAATTTAAGGAAAAGTGGATTGGGGAGATGCAGGGTCAGAGCAGAGAAGGCCCTAATTCACAGCCAGGTGCCTGGAACTCTTGCTTTAGTCTGCACTGGGGCTACAGCAGGGGCATGCTAACTTCCCCATTCTCCCTGCAGCCACAGTCACATCTGTCAGAAGAAACCATGGCCAAGGCAGCAGTGACCAAGCGCCATCATTTTATGATTCAGAAGCTGTTAATTCTACTGAGCTATGGATACACCAACGGGCTGGATGGTGAGTTCCCTGGGCCTATATGGACCAGGGTTGCTGCAAGGAACAGGAAACTGGCTTAAGTCAGTTCCCAGGCCTGGGGTACCAAAAACTCCAGGGTTTCCCACTCTTCAGTCCAGCACCACAGCAACTGGGAACTCTGGCTTTCCATGACCCAGGCTTCAGTGGATTGAAGAGATAAGGGAAAAGTTACAGTGTGGGGGAGGGGCAGGAATGAAGAACCAACAGGGCAGGAGGGTGTACCTGGTGATGCCCTCAGAACCATCTGGGTCTATAGGAAGCCTAAAACCCAGTGACTAGGATTGGGTGTGTTGGGAGCAGTGCAAGACCAGGAGACAGTCTTGGACCTAAGGCAGGCTGTGCTAGAGACTGCCTTCCCAAGGGATTCCTCACAAGCCTTCTGCCATTCACGAAACTCTTTGCAATTGACCTTTCTTCTCACTTTCCCATGGTATTTGTCTAGGAGATCACAACAGATGCTTCCAGGAACAAGGAAGCCTCCCCACCCCTCCTCCTTTTTCTTAGTCATTTTTTAATTGGATTTTTTTTTTTTTTACATTTTAAGTGTTATCACCTTTCTAGATGCCCCCACCACACCCCTGAAGCACCCAGTCCTAGCCCCCCTCCTCCTGCTTCTCTGAAGGTGTGCCCCCACTCACCCACATACTCTTGCCTCCCCAACCTCAAATTCCCCTACAGTGGGACATCAGGTCTTCACAGGATCAAGGGCCTCTTCTCCCATTGATGCCCCACAAGGCCATCCTCTGCTACATATGCAGCTGGAGCCATGGGTCCCTCCATGTGTGCTCTTTGGTTGGTAATTTAGATCCTGGTAGTTCTGGTTGGTTGGTACTGCTGTTCTTCCTATGGGGTTGCAAACCCCTTCAGCTCCTTCAGTTCTTTCTCTAACTCCCCCATTGGGGACCCTGTGATTAGTTCAATGGTTGTCTGCAAAGATTCACCTCTGTATATGTCAGACTCTGGCATAGCCTCTCAGGAGAAAGCTGTATAATGTTCCTGTCAGCAATCACTTTTTGGCATCCACAATAGTGTCTGGGTTTTGTGTCTGTATATGGGATGAATCCCCAGGTGGGGCAGTCTCTAGATAGCCTTTCCTTCAGTCTCTGCTCCACACTGTGTCTCCATATTTGCTCCTGTGAGTATTTTGTTATCCCTTCTAAAAAGAACAGAAGGGCCCACACACTGGTCTTCCTTCTTGAACTTCATGTGGTCTGTGAATTGTATCTTGGGTATTCTGAGCTTTTGGGCTAATCACTTATCAGCTAGTGCGTAGCATGTGTGTTCTTTTGTGATTGGGTTACCTCATTCAGGATCATATATTCTAGTCCCATGCATTTGCCTAAGAATTTCATGAAGTCATTGTTTTTAATAGCTGAGTAGTACTCCATTGTGTAAATGTACCACATTTTCCATATCCTTCCTCTGTTGAAGGGCATCTAGGTTGTTTCCAGCTCTGGGTATTACAAATATGGGTGCAAAAAAGCATAGTGGAACATCTGTCTTTATTACATGTTGGGATATCTTTTGGGTACATGCCCAGGTGTGGTATTGCTGGGTCTTCTGGTAGATATATTTCCAATTTTCTGAGGACCGGCCAGGCTGGTTTCCAGAGTTGTTGTACCAGCTACCAACAGCGGAGGAGTTTCCTCTTTTTGCATATCCTTGCCAGCATCTGCTGTCACCTGAGTTTTTGATCTTAGCCATTCTGGCTGGTGTGAGGTGGTATCTTGGGGTTGTTTAGATTTGCATTTCCCTGATGACTAAGGATGTTGAACATTACTTTAAGTGCTTCTTGACCATTTCATTTTCCTTGGTTGAGAATTCTTTGTTTATCTCTGTACCCCATTTTTAATAGGGTTATTTGATTCTCTGGAGTCTGATTTCTTGATTTCTTTGTATATATTGGATATTAGCCCTCTATCGGATGTAGGATTGGTAAAGATCTTTCCCCAATCTGTTAGTTGCCCTTTTGTCCTATTGACAGTGTCCTTTGCCTTACAAAAGCTTTGCAATTTTGTGAGGTCCCATTTGTCAATTCTTGATCTTAGAGCATAAGCCATTGGTGTTGTGTTCAGAAGTTTTCCCCTCTGACCATGTGTTCGAGGACCTTCCCCACTTTTTCTTCTATTAGATTTAGTGTATCTGGTTTTAAATGGAAGTCCTTGATCCACTTGGATCTGAGCTTTGTACAGGGAGATAAGGATGGATCAATTTGTATTCTTTGACACACTGACCACCAGTTGAACCAGCACTTTTTGTTGACAATGTTGTCCTTTTGACACTGGATGGTTTTAGCTCCTTTGTCAAAGATCAAGTGACGATAGGTGTGTGGGTTCATTTCTGGGTCACCAATTCTGTCCCATTGGATCTACCTGCCTGTCACTATACCAATATCATGCAGTTTTTATCACTAATGCTCTGTAATACAGCTTGAGGTCAGGGATGGTAATTTCCCCAGAAGTTTTTTTTATTGTTGAGAATAGTTTTAGCTTTCCTGGGTTTTTTGTTAGTCCAAATGAATTTGCAAGCTGTTCTTTCTAACTATATGAAGAATTGAATTGGAATTTTGATGGGGATTGCATTGAATCTATAGGTTGTTTTCGACAAGATGGGCACTTTACTATGTTAATCCTACCAATTCATTAGCATGGGAGATCTTTCCATCTTCTGAAATCTTCTTTGGTTTCTTTCTTCAGAGACTTGAAGTTCTTGTCATACAGATTGTCTTAGTCAGGGTTTCTATTCTTGCACAAACATCATGACCAAGAAGCAAGTTGGGGAGGAAAGGGTTTATTCAGCTTACTCTTCCACATTGCTGTTCATCACTAAAGGAAGTCAGGACTGGAACTCAAGCAGGTCAGGAAGCAGGAGCTGATGCAGAGGCCACGGAGGAATGTTCCTTCCTGGCTTGCTTCCCCTGGCTTGCTCAGCCTGCTCTCTTATAGAACCAAGACTACCAGCCCAGAGATGGTCCCACCCACAAGGGGCCTTTCCCCCTTGATCACTAATTGAGAAAATGCCTTACAGTTGGATCTCATGGAGGCATTTCCTCAACTGAAGCCCTTTTCTCTGTGATAACTCCAGCTGTGTCAAGTTGACATAAAACTAGCCAGTACACAGATCTTTCACTTGTATGATTAGTCACACCAAGGAATTTTATATTATTTGTGACTATTGTGAAAGGTGTTGTTTCCATAATTTCTTTCTCAGCCTGTTTACCCTTTGAGTAGAGGAAGGCTGCTGATTTGTTTGGGTTAATTTTTATATCCAGCCACTTTGCTGAAGTTGCTTATCAGGTTTATGAGGTCTCTGGTGGAATTTTTAGGGACACTTAAGTATACAATCATATCTCTGCAAATAGTGATATTTTGCCTTCTTCTTTTTCGATTTGTATCCCTTTGACCTCCTTTTGTTGTTCAATTGCTCTAGCTAGAATTTCAAGTACTATATAGAATGGACAGCTTTGTCTAGTTCTGATTTTAGTGGGATTGCTTCAAGTTTCTCTCTGTCTAGTTTGATGTTGGCTACTGGTTTGCTATATATTGCTTTTACTATGTTTAGGTGTGGGCCTTCAATTCCTGATCTTTCCAAGGTTTGTATCATGAAGGGGTGTTGAATTTTTTCAAATGCTTTCTCAACATTGAATGAGATTATCACGTGTTTTGTTTTGTTTTTCCTTCGAGTTTGTTTATATAGTGGATTATTTTGATGGACCATCCCTAGATTCCTGGGTAAAACCTACTTGATCATGATGGATCATTGTTTTGATGTGTTCTTGGATTCAGTTTTCAAGAATTTTATTGAGTATTTTTGCATTGATATTCATAAGGAAAATTGATCTGAAGTTCTCTCTCTTTGTTGAGTCTTTGTGTGGTTTAGCTATAAGAGTAATTGTGGCTTCATAGCATGAATTGGGTAGAGTGCCTTCTGTTTCTATTTTGTGGAATAGTTTGATGAGAATTGGTATTAGGTATTCTTTGAAGGTCTGATAGAATTCTGTACTAAAACCATCTGATCCAAAAAAAACTGACTTTTTTTTTGATTGGGAGACTTTTAATAACTGCTGCTGTTTCTTTGGCCTTATTGGACTGTTTAGCTGGTTTATCTTATCCCCATTTAACTTTGTTTCCTGTTATCTTTCTAGGAGGTTGTCCATGTCATCCAGGATCTGCAGTTTTGTTGAGTATAGGCTTCTCTAGTAGGATGTATTGATTTTTTTGTATTTCCTTGGTGTCTGTTGTTATGTCTCCCCATTCATTTCTGATTTTATTAATCTGAATACTGTCTCTGTGCCCTCTGGTTAGTCTGGCTAAGGGTCTATCTACCTTTTTTGTTGTTGTTTGTTTGTTTGTTTTTCGAGACAGGGTTTCTCTGTGTAGCCCTGGCTGTCCTGGAACTCACTCTGTAGACCAGGCTGGCCTCGAACTCAGAAATCCACCTGCCCCTGCCTCTCAAGTGCTGGGATTAAAGGCGTGCACCATCACTGCCTCGCTAGGGTTTATCTATCTTGTTTATTTCCTCAAAGAACCAGCTCCTGGTTTGGTTGATTCTTTGTATAGTTCTTTCTGTTTCTACTTGGCTGATTTCAGTCCTGAGTGTGATTATTGTCTGCTTTTTCCTTTTTTTTTTTTTTTTGCATTTTGCATTTTCTTTGACTGTTGTGTCAATGTTTTCTATGGTATCTTCTGCACCTGAGATTCTCTCTTCTATCTCTATTCTGTTGATGATGCTTGAGTCTCTGACTCCTGATCTCTTTCCTAAGTTTTCTATCTCCCGGGCAGTTTCACTTTGTGATTTCTTTATTGTTTCTACCTACATTTTTAGATATTGGATGGTTTTGTTTAATTCCTTTCACCTGTTTGGTTGTGTTTTCTTGTTATTCTTTAAGGGATTTTTGTGTTTCCTCTTTAAGGGCTTCTAGCTGTTTACCTGTGTTCTCCTGTATTTCTTTAAGGGAGTTATTTATGTCCTTCTTAAAGTCCCCTATCATCATCATGAGAAGTGATTTTAAACCTGAATCTTGCTTTTCTGATGTGATGGTGTATCCAGGACTTGCTATGATGGGAGAACTGGGTTCTGATGATGCCAAGCAACCTTGGTTTCTGTTGCTTATGTTCTTGCACTTGCCTCTTGCCATCTGATTATCTCTAGTGCTATCTGCATTCACTGTCTCTCACTGGAGCCTGTCCCTTCTGTTAACTTGGTTGTGTCAGAACTCCTCAGAGTCCAGGTGTCTCTGTGATCCTGAAATCCTGGTGTGATCAAGCTCCTGAGATCCTATGATCCTATGATACTGGGCATGTTAGAGTTCCTGGGAGTTGAGCTTCCTCTGGGTGATGTGGGGCTTGGTGCAGAGCTGGTGCCCAAGGTTCTCAGGGCAGTGGATCAGACCAGAAGGAACCCGTGCCACTCCCCACTCCTTCTTTTGATCTGTTTTTATCTTGTTTTAAGGCTTCATACTATCCAAACACTAGAATCTGAAACAATCCCTTCTCTCCTTTTCTACCAAGTGAAGGGATTAAAGGTGACACCAGGCTCAGCTTCAATGCTTATGTGGCTCATCAACAACCAGCCTGCTCAGGTCCCTTCCCTGCCCACCTAGCCTTTCCCACTTTCCCATCCACAGAATGCCTTTTACCCCATCGGGGGCAATATGCGGTCATGTCTGGGGAGACCTCATCAATTCAGGGGGTGGAAAGCCTTGTTCTCTATGGATGACTCTGGCAATGGTACTGCCTTTGGATCTATGGGATCTTCTGCCCTTGCTTTCAAGACCATGTCATCCACCTCCTGGATAGATGGCATCAGATAATGGTATTCATTACCAGGAAGGAGTGGGTTCTTTTGTTTTATAAAAGATGGCCCTTTCCCCCTATATTTTCAGCTAGATTTAAGACCCTAAAACACAAATAATATCTGATACACTTTATACTTCAGCACTTGATAAAAGTCACTAAAAGTACTTTTGAGATAAGTCCTTCAGGTAACATGATGTGCATCTGAGGGGTTCTACTAACCAGAGACTGTCAATGATTGCACAGAAAATAGGATGCAGAACTGGTGGACATCTTGAACAGGGTCTTCTCTTCCTGAATTTTACCCTGCAGAAGAATACTTGGGATCACAGAAACATGAGTCCTATGGCTTTCTTGTCACACTTTGGAACTCAATTGCATGTTTCTCTCACAGATGCACACTCTCTTAGGTGCAACTTGACCATCAAGGATCCTACCTCAGCAGACCTTCCCTGGTGTGACGTGAAGTGCTCAGTGGATGAAATAACTATCCTCCATTTAAATAACATAAACAAGACCATGACTTCAGGTGACCCAGGGAAGATGGCAAATGCCACTGGCAAATGTTTGACACAACCTCTGAACGATTTGTGCCAGGAGTTGAGGGACAAGGTGTCTAACACCAAAGTGGACACTCACAAGACCAATGGTAAGTATGGATAGAGTACAGAGGCAGAGACATTGACAAGAGAGGAAGGGCAGAGTACATGCAGGAATGTGGGGGTGAATGTGTTTGTGTGAAGGAGCTGAGCATTTGTGGTACCTTGCAGCCACAGGGTACACAATGAGTAACAAGAGCAAGTTGTATGAAAATGATACTGACACATAAGCTTGTATAGAAAGACTTGAGGTGATGGACTGATCAGAAATGAAGAATGATGGTTTTCTTATTGATTTGCAGGTTACCCACATTTACAAGTCACCATGATTTATCCGCAAAGCCAGGGCCAAACTCCTAGTGCCACCTGGGAATTCAACATCAGTGACAGTTACTTCTTCACCTTCTACACAGAGAATATGAGCTGGAGATCAGCTAATGATGAATCAGGGGTTATCATGAATAAATGGAAAGATGATGGGGACCTTGTGCAACAATTGAAATACTTCATACCCCAATGCAGACAGAAAATTGATGAATTCTTAAAGCAGTCCAAGGAAAAGCCAAGTAGGTATTACCTAGAGTATCAGAAGACACTTCATCTAATTTGATAGACTGACTGAATTATGTATGAGTAGTGTTCCTGTCTGAAGAGACAGTGATGACCATGAGGAATCCTCATTCCCTCTCACACTCTAGTATTTCTCATTCCCTATTAACTAGTTGTCAAGGCTTTATACGGCCTGCTAATGAGCCCCAAGTCTGTCTGCATCTCTGTAAACTTCCAGCCTTCTCATCCTCAGGTACAGCTGCCATTCCACCAGCTCCACCATCACTTCTAAAGGATTTATTATCTTACTCTGGCATAATTAAGCACTATCAATTTCCCCAACATTCAGAAAGTGATAGCCATAGGACATTTATCAAATTTTGTGATGGTTTGCTAGACATTAACTTTTCTTTGTAGTGAAATATGCTCTACAAAGACATCATGTATCATGTCTCTCTACTCGGGACTTTGTAAAATAGTTCTTACAGATGAGTCTGTCATGGCTGCCTGGGGAGAGAAGGTGCTGATGGAGGTGTGTTTTTACTTTACCTGAACTTTTCTATCTTTTTTAAAGGATCAACCTCAAGGTCCCCCAGTATCACCCAGCTTACATCAACTTCCCCGCTTCCACCTCCCAGCCACTCTACTTCTAAGAAAGGATTTATCTCTGTGGGACTCATCTTCATATCTTTATTATTTGCATTTGCATTTGCGATGTGAAGAGGAAATATTATACCCAAGGAGGTAAGGAGCAGGTTGAGGTTTCATTTGGTTCTTGGTAGAGTTGTT
Organism: Mus musculus; assembly: GCF_000001635.26. Classification (NCBI taxonomy): domain Eukaryota; kingdom Metazoa; phylum Chordata; class Mammalia; order Rodentia; family Muridae; genus Mus; species Mus musculus. Next base: position 22,182,161 of record NC_000076.6, read on the forward strand.
CTGCAGAGGACTTTCAATAGGTGTCCCACTGGGTATTAGGGATGGGAATTCTCCTCCCCATATTGGAATAGCAAATGCCAGTTACCCACTAAGCATCTCTCTAACCACTAAATCTGAACTGTTAAGGTCTGCCTTCTCGTTCAGTAAACTATCTTCTGCTCAGACCATAAGAAGTGGCTGAAACAAGCTTCTGAGCACCTCACTTGCATGTACCCCATCATGACCCATGTAGGGACACTGAGCCTATATTCATTCCCAGAACAATTGCAAAGGTATTTTCACACAGCCAATTAGGACCGCTCACTAACTCTCTCTGTCTTACTGCCCTCCATGCTATATGCAATAATGCCTATTGATCCTAGAAATGGGTCTATATGAGAGGAGGTTTGGTGACCAGGAGCTCTAAACCAACTTTGTTAGTCAGCGGTCATGACATGTCAGGGTACAAGCTAAGAAGTGACTTTCAGACTTCTCTGCTGGGATCAAGAGCTAATTACTTTCAGAATCACAGTCCAGCTCTCACTACAAAACCTCCCCAGACAGAAATTGTCAGCTGCTCAGGGGCTGTTGCATCAATTGCCACAAGCCACAGAGGAAAAGGGGCCCTAAGGAGACAAAAGGAGAGGTTCCCAACCAGACCACCAAAATGTTTTCTCAGGCATGCAGATAAAACCCCAAGGCATGCAGATAAAAGCCCAAGGCATGCAGATAAAAGCCCAAGGCATGCAGATAAAAGCATTTACTCAACCAAACATCCATATCATCTCATCCAAGATGCAGGAAATACCTCACCACATAGGGGAGATGTAGGAGAACACTGTTCTCCTGCCATGACCTCACTGCTGTGCCTTTGAACTCGCAGCAGCTCTGAGAACTTGCATGATCCCTGCACAAGTGCAGGCCTGTCAATCATCTATTCATGGAGCCACAAGGCCTCATGAGGTTCCTCAATCGCTGAGAATTTTTTACAGTTAATGGTGCCAGAGCTGATTGTATTCATTGGTGTGGTCAATAGTAGGGAGTGAGTATTCCTGCAAATAACTCCTTGCACACACGCCTATAAATAAGTCCAAATTAAGTCATTTGATTCTTAGGTTTTTTTTAAGTTAAAGAGAGTTCCCATGAAAGTAGAGGTCAAGTCATTGGGGAGAGGAGAGCAATGGTGGGAGTGGGCAGGGGAAATGAGAGGTGACTGGAGGGTTGATGTGACCAAAGTATCTTACACACATGTTATACACACATAGTATATGAACACATCATAGTGAAACCAATTATCATGTATAATTAATGTGCAAGTACATTGTTAAAAGATTGACTAGTTTTTATTCTTAATGGACATGAGTATTTTGCCTGAACGTATGTCTGTATTTGACATGTGTCCCTGGTGCTTGCAGAGGCCAGAGGAGGGCATCGGATCCTGTGGAACTGGAGTTACAGTTGGTTTCCAATACTGGGAACTGAATCCAGGACCTCTCCAAGAACAGCAAGTGCTCTTTGCTACTGAGCCTTATCTCCCTCCTCTAATACATTTCTTAATAAGAGAATATACTCTGAATATTATTAAACCCAGGGCAAGTCCCACAGTAAGGTTCACAATAAAGTTTATTGTTTCAGAATCAAAAAGGAAAACACATTTTAAAATGACTGTCATGGCCAGTTATCACATCGTTTGTAGCAATGTATGATTGAGGACGTCCAGGTCCATCTAAAAAAATGCCAGGCAATACAGCAACATCTAATAAAACTGGTAAATTTAAGGTATGTGCTCCAGAAGTTTATATCAATTTGACATATGGTGAAATTATATGCTAGAAAAGAACCCCAATTTTTAAATGCTTCCATTAAGACCACCCTGAAGGGCATTTTCTTAACTAGTAATCAGGGGGAGGGTCCAGCCCATTTTGGTGATCCTTTTCTGTGGGACCGTGAAAGGCAGCCTGTGTTTTGGTTGAGCGATACTTACTCCAGAGACCCAGTAGAAAACTCTACAAGGGACGGAACAGTGAGCCAAGTTCCCAGACACAGGTGCCTGACACCATGGAGCTCCCAACTCCATAATCCTGTGACAGAGCCTGATGTCCCAAACTCCTGGAATTCTGGCTAGACTCCACCCTCACAGTTACCTGGCAACAACAAGGAATCCCAGCACACTATAAAAGGAGCTGCTTGGTCCCTCCTTTCTCTCTTAAGCTCTTAAGTCTAGCTCTCCTTCTCCCTCTCCCTTCTCCCCCTTCTCTCCACATGACCATGGCCAGTCTCTCTCTTTCTATCTTCTTTCTCTCTGCTTTTCTGCAATAAAGCTCTAAAACCATAGACCATTTCTGCTCATCAAGATCCACTGTACTTGAACGGTGGAATACGCCTTCCCTTAAAGAGCTGCGTTTAACCTCCTGGCAGAAGGCCTTCCTGTGAGCCAGCCACGGACCGGACCAAGGGCTCTCGCCCACACTGGAACCACCCAGCACCCCCTCTCCCCTTGCCCTCATCTCCCTTCAGCCCTGGGGATGACTGAGCTGTCCCCGGTGCCCTCACTTTGTTCTCAGCTCTTCTGTAACATACAGCGATGTCTGGGATGTCCGAGAATGAGAACCTGTCATCTCTGGCCTCCATGAGGGCCAGAGACCTTGGACTGATCCCTTTCCCCCTCCCCCCAGGTCTTGGCTTCTGTGGCTTCCCACAGCCAGACACCCACCCAGGGCCGTGTGGAAAGCGCCGCAGCAGTCCCCCAGGCTAACCACCCAGAGCACCAGAGCTCTGGTAGGACGCTGGTTCTCTCCCACACTCTTTGTTTCACTATGCCCACTGCTCGACAGTTTTCTATAATACAACAGGCTGAACGAGCCATGAGGAGAAATACAATAAGCAGCACCCACTCATGGCCTCTGATCAGCTCCTGCCTCCAAGCCCCTGCCCTCTTTGAATCCTGTCCTGACTTCTTTCGAAGGACAGTGATTTGGAAGTATAAGCCAAATAAACTTTCCTTCCCAAGTCACTTTACTCATGATATTTCATCACAGCAAAAGCAAGCCTCACTAAGACAAGTTGGTACCGAGATAGCATGTGGTATTGCTGGAACTGACCTGGACATGTGTTTTGGGGAGGTTTGTCGAAGGACTTTGGAACTCTGGTCTAGAAAAGCCATTGAGTGTTTAACTGGTTCATTCTTCAGGACCTTGGATGATAGGAATGTTGAGAGCAGTGCAGACAATGGAGGCTTGGCATGTGAGGTTTAGGGGAGCAGATGCTACCAAGTCATCTCAATTAACAATCAATGGTTCTGGGTAGCTGGGGCTGAAGAATCAGCTCTGACTAAGAAGATTCTAGAACTACTTTAGGGAAACATTTGCTTTGCTGGAATACTGGATGCTGTTCACCTGGAGCTGAGAACTTAGCAGTCGTCAGGAGAGAGCAGCATCGATGATGTGAGACCATCTGGAAAGTGTTTCCTGAGAGTCAGTCCACAGAAGCTGTGTTCTAGACATGGCCAGGTTGGTCCTTGCATTGGTACATGAACTAGTCAGTGTAAGAGCCACCCTGGTGGTGCTGGTTTTGAACATGTGAAGGGGTCATGGAGAGGCGTGGCACTGTGTGGCAGTGTTGGAGTCCATGAAGAGAGCCCTGGAGAGTAAGCATGTGGCTAGAGCTGAAGACATTTTAGAAATGCCAGTGCCATGGGATGACCACTAAGAAAAGCATCAGCAGCAGTGGAGTCTCCACTCGAGAGCCTAGAAAACAAGATGTCTGTACTGTTGTGGTCAATCTGGAGAAGTAACTCAGATGCTGATGGGGAGCCAGGAATAAGTCAACCTTGGACCCTGCATCCAGGTTTATAATCATGGTGTTCACTGAGTATCAATCAAGACTTTCTGGTATAGCCAGACTCCTAAAGACCTGATTAAGATAGTTTTCCCCGGACCTGCAGGGACAATCAGCGGGACCCAGGACAAGAGAGAGAGAGAGAGAGAAAGAGAGAGAGAGAAAAAGAGAGAGAGAGAGAGAGAGAGAGAGAGAGAGAGAGAGAGAGAGAAGAGACACGAAGAATGAGAGCAAGTCAATCATACTGATCAAGCTCTGAAAACTTTATTCAGGAGTGGCAATATAAGCATAAGCAAGAGGAGGCTCCAAGGGATGGGGGGTGGGGAGTGGGAGAGACTGGGGGCTCTCTGAAGGTCAGGTGGCAATCTTCAGCTCCTGGAACCAACAGTCACAGTGTCCTCTTTTCCCATAAACTTTCTTGCTGTTACGACCACGAATGTTCTCTCAGGATTGTTTATGTGAGCTAGAAAATATCCACAAGGCCATGGCTGAGGCCATGACTCCAGGCAGCTAAGTGTAAGAAGAGGGAAGGATTAGGGAACTCCCAACTGAGCACCCTGAGACACAAAAGGGGGAAGTTATCCCTGAAGAACAACAGATTTGTAACACACACACACACACACACACACACACACACACACACACACGTACGCACACACGTACACACCCACCAGAAATAGAACTTAATGGCAGACTGAAGTACCAACTGTGCAGACATTCAACTTGAGGATCTACTGAGCTTCCTTCGGGGTTGCTAAGGAGTCCAGTGTGAGGTTACTTACAGGAGCTTGGGTAACTTCCCAACAGCTATTTCACTGCAGAGCCCACTTCAACACAGGCAGTGACTCCTGATAAGAAAATTAGAACAGATTTTAATATGTGCAAAAATGACCAGCAAGTTTTAAAAGACAGTGAAAAACTTAGTCCTATCTCAACTGGGTCTAATAACTGATCACATACCTTAGACAAGCTTCTGCTAACCCAGGCATCCAGCAAATAGACAAGAACGAAACGTCTTCAATAGTGGACATTATTAGCTAGAAAACTCTTTGGAGCCTGATGTTATGGCTAGAATTCACCTGATGTGTCCTGAGAACTCCTCCTTCAGGGGATGTCAACAAGCAGAAGGGCAAAGTGCCAGGAGCCTCCCAATTCAGGGTGACAGTCCTGCAACCACAGAGACGTTGGTGGAAAGTCAGAGAGCACTTTGTAAACCTGACAGTCGAGCTTCTGCAGTACCTAGCACTCCTGTGGAAAGGTAAAGTTAAGGGAGTCAGGCTCAGTCTGTACCTGCAGCTCGTGGTTTGAGTCTGCAGACTTGGGAGGAGTGTACGTTAAGTTGTAGGGAAAGATGGGAAACTCATTTCCTCACCTAATCCAACTGAAATGCCTGATGGAGAAGCATCTGTAAAATATAGCACCAGATGGAGGCAAGCAGGGAAAAACACTCCCCTGCATATAAATCAAAAGAGAATGAAGCGAGCAGAGTTCCCCAGTGGTAGACAGACGCAGGGATGTTCCCCAGGCAGAAACTGAGCACTAAGTTCCAGGAGCGTGAGCCTTGACTAAAGAGAATTGTTCACTGAAATGTGGAGCTTCTAAGGGGATGAGGCCGGTTCTCTTCCTATGTTCCTCCTTGTTACCAAGGGAACTTTACAACCAGAGGCCTGGGAGCATTGCTAGACAGCACAACCCACAGAAACGTGTGATGTGTTCTGAAAGTTCAAATGGGAAGATTAGATGACATAGAGCGATGACAGGCTTTCTTCTAACGATTCAACAGATAAGATGAAGTCATCTCATCTTATCTTTAGTTTCCGAGCACTCCTGTCTGTCTGAGGTAGTTGGTGTTTTGCCACAGAGCAGGGAAGCACACAGTTCTGATATGCAGAACTCTTTCCCTCTCTGGAAAGAGCATTAAGCTCTAGCATGCTCTTTACCTGTGCATGGAAAATAATTTTTATTTTGTTTTGTTTTGTTTTTCTTTCTAGACATGGTTTTTCTATGTAGCTCTGGCTGTCCTGGAGCTAGTTCCGTAGACCAGGCTGGCCTTAAACTCAGAGATCTGCCCGCCTCTGCTTCACTAGTACTGCCACCACTGCCTGGCAAAAATTTCTTTAAACTTTTATCTCTTTCATGTATCACATCATGGCCTAAAAACTTGGAACACTTGTCATGTGAATAGCTACATTAATGTAATTTTCTTTTTAAAATGTAAATGTACTTGTATTATGTTAAAACTCCTGTGTACATCATCAGATGTCCCCAGAGCTGGAGTTGTGAGCTGCCAGACATGCGTGCTGGGGACAGAACCTGGGTCCATTGTTATCCAGTTATATATTCATCATAGCTGAGCCAACCCCCCAGGTCAGAGGCTTTTTTTTTAAATACAAGGGCTTGCATTCTCTGCGTGATCTCGTATAAACCCGAATGTCTGATCTTCCTGCTTCTTCCTCCCAGTGCTCAGAGTATGTGTGTGCCACACACCTGATTTCTGTAGGGTTTTTCCTTGTGGGGAGCCAAGAACTTCATCTATGTTGGGCTGGTATTGTTTCCATCAATAACGTAGCTTCTGCAAAGGTTTCTCTGAGTGAAGAAAAGAACCCTACAAAATTATCCAATGTCTATGAACACAACCCTTTCCCGTTTGAGGGAAAATAAGGTTTTGTTTTTTATTAATTTTTATTTAATTGTATTTATTTTATTATTTTTAATTAGTTAATTAATTTTCCAAGACAGGGTCTGTGTAGCCCTGACTGTCTTGGAATTGCTCTGTAGACTAGGCTGGCCTTGAACTCAGAGGTCCTTGAGGGAGGCTGTTGTATTAACAGAGAGACTCACTGACTGCGGCTGAGGTATGCTCCTCAGTTGGAGTGCTTGCCGACTGTGCAGAAAACACTGGGTTCAATCTGACCCCTAATACCTCACAAAGCAGACTTCACTATGCATGCCTGCAATCCCAGCACTCGGCAAAATTCAAGAGGTTTATCAAGTTCTGAGCCAGCCTGGGATACATGAGACCCTGTCTCAAAAAATAAAGACACTAAATAAGAAGGGGGTGGCCTCCATAGCCCATGATGGTGTCTGATGGATAAATGGGTGAATTTGAATAAATGCTTTTTCCTTTCCAAACTGGTCCAAACTGCTCAGGCGTTCTTTTGTTTATTACCATTCACTTTAAAGAAAGAATATTTTTCTTGCGCCAGTATGTCATATTTCTCTGAAGTACTTTTTTCCCCCTTGTATCAAAAAAGTTACAAGGGAGAGGGAGGAGGGAAAGGGAGGCTGGGATATAGCTGCTTAGAACCAGAGCTGTACCTAACATGCTTGAAACCGTGGGTTCATCTCTAGTGAGAAAACAAACAGTGACATAACTATGTCCATAGTCAGCTCAGCCCAGTTGGAGGAACGGGTGCCCTGCGGGTCAGTTGATTTTTTTTTCTTCCTCCTTTCTCCCTGGCAGCAGGAAGATTCACTCACACAGGGCCCCAACCCTCTCCACGTCTGTGAAAGGCATTACAGGATGCTATCACCTGCTCTGGTAGAAGCATTTCATCTCACCACCCTATCTGATGTCTCCTAGCAAGTGGCAAGTCTAAGAATGAGGAAAGAACTCTAGCTCTCAGGCCTGAGATACTCCAGAGGCAAGCACAGTTCTCTATTCTGCAGCTGTCTTTAACTGTGTCTCCTAATCTGAGCCTACCCCACCCCGTGTGTGTGTGTGTGGGGGAGTGTGGGGGGGTGTGGGTGTGGGTTGCCCATAAATGTGTTCCAACGAGTGGGTCTACCACCTCTAAAATGAGAGTGCCTGCGGGAGACCTTGGATTCCTGTCCATTTGCAGTTCTCAGGCCTGGCTGTTTTAAAAGTCAGACTTTTAATTTTAATTAAAAAAAAATATCAGTGGTAGGAGCTGAGCTGCCTAGTTCACATCTTTCATCCCTGCTCCAGGAAGGCAAAGGCAGGAGAATCTCTGAGAGTTCCAGGTCAGCCAGCCATGAGATTCTGTCAAAAAGATGAATCTGGGCAATGGGGGTGGGGCTGGAAAGGAGAGTGGTCTGACTTCCCTGGCAAGTGTCATGTGTGAGAAGTAACCCTGCCCTGTAGCAGGAGCCCTGCCTGTGTGATCTGGTTTGTTTCCTTCTCCTGGGCCAGAGTGTCTAATGTAAGTTTGGACTTTTCTTCCATCAGGGTCCCAGTGTCCTACATTAATAAAGCGTTTTTTAAAAAACAAACAAACAAACAAACAAACAAACAAACAGGTCTCATCTGTCTGAATCTCCTCCCACCCATAAAAATCGCATATCAACCCTCCAGCATCGCTGCCAGGCTAGATTTCCTATTGCCTTGCCTGAATGATGAAACCCCTGATGGCTACTGTATTCTGGCTTTTCCAAAGACCTAGGTCCTGGGTTCCACTGAATTGATTTCTCCTGATTCCCCTACTCCCCCGCACGCCCCCCTCCCCAACACAAAGCATGAGAGGGGGTTCTAGGACCTAGCCGACGCCAGGGGCTCTGCATCAGTGGGTTTGGGAGGCACTGGCCCTGCAGTGTTCTGTCCCCTAAGGGCCTGCGGGTGGGTAATTGTGTGAGTTTGGTTTGAGCCCTTGTTCCCTGGCCCTGGACCAGGCGCTATGAACCGGAGACCATGAACTCTAACTCTACACAAACCCTCTGGAGGAGGACAGCCTCTCATTAGTGAGCACTGATGTCCTCCTGAACCCACACTCTGCTCCCTTGGGGCTGTATAGAGTAACAGGAACACTGATGAGGACATGTGGGAGCCAATGGCCCTGAGCTGCCTTTTCTTTGGACCTATTACCAAAACTGCATCGCATGTCCTCAGCAAAGACAGCATGAGGCTGATGCGCCTGGGACAAAGGAGTAACATCTGCCACTGCCTCAAGGTCCCACAGGCATCCAGTTGTGCCCCCGTTTGTGTCCTTGGCCCTCGGGCTCCCAGAAGCTGGGAGTACCCTTCTTCCTTGCTCAATGCTGCACCAAGGTCCCTCCACATGTCCCAGTGCAACCGTGGGCTGTCCCCTTCGCCAGCAAGGCCACCCTATAATAAGCAAGTCTTTCCTTGATCCTCTCCTGCTGCAAGAGCCCTATGGGACCTTGGCAGCTGCTAAAAGTCGCCTGGGATCCCTTCAAGAAATGGGGTGTGGCCCTGGCCAAGGAGAGGTCAGAGGGGTTCATCCTAGAGCCTTCAGGCCTCCGTGGAGTCAGGGCCAGGCTACTGCCAGCAGGCTAAAGAGAAGGCTGCAAACGTGCCCCGGTACCTATTGGCTGAGGTGGGCCACACTCCGGGGTCTCGATTGGACTGAGGCCTGGAGGGGGCGTGGCCTCGCCGCCAGTGCCCTTTTAGGCTGCTGATCCCTCCCTGGTGCTAGGGAAGGTGGCAGGCAGCAGGGAGATGTCAGAGGGTTCCAAGGGTCAGGTCTGGGCAGCGATCTGGGATTGGCACCAGTTCGTTCACCCTTTAAGAGGCAGAGCGTTCTTTTCTGCAATCTTCGTTTACTGCGCTAGGTAGTGAGTGTTCCTCTCCGGAATGCACATCTTGGCAGGGAGCGACCTCAGCTGTTGGGACCCCCAGAGCCCTCAATCCTGTGCATTGCTGAAGCCAAATCCATGTCGCTCTTGTCTTTCAGCCGCTTCTGTGCACCTTCATCCGAACCTCAGAAGCCAGCGTCCTGGCGTCTGACCCTGCCAAGCATAGCCTCTGGGATCATTCCTCTTCTTAGTCCAGAACTCAGGTCGCTGACTGGCCACCTTGCTCTACCGGGGATGGGGTGGGAGTGGGGTGGGGTGGGGGCTTGTGGTCAAAGAACAGGGCCTTGTCGTCTTCTTCTTTTTTCCCCAATTTTTTATTAGGTATAAACTTCATCTACATTTCAAATGCTATCCCGAAAGTCCCCTATACACCCACCCCCTGCTCCCCTACCCACCCACTCCCACTTCTTGGCCCTGGTGTTCCCCTGTACACCACTGTGCTGTGGATGTTTGTGAGCTAACAGCTGGACCCACAGAGCAAAAGGCACATAGTTGCTTAAGACCTTGTGCTTTCTCTCCATGGCTGTCTGATGCTTTACATGGATCCTATAGAACATAGAGGACATTCCTGAAGTGCTTGCTCATGGAGAGGTGGCTACTTACTTGAGAACTGACCTCAGTCACTTCCTCTATCTGAGATAAGATTTACAACCATCCAGAGAACAAGAGATGATCTGTCAGACAAGAGTCCTTGTCCCTTGGTGCCAGGGAGCTCTCAACATGTAAATGATTTGTTATGTCCCTGCAGTAATGCCTTGCTTCTGGATACCTTGTTTGACTCTGTTTTGTTCTCCTAATAACCTGAGGGAAAGCGCTCACCTTGTAATGTGAGGGAGCTGTGGCCTGACAGGCCTTCCAATATCCTGGAATTAGAGGTCTCCTTCTCCCATAGCCCGGTAAGTACCATGTCAGGAGCCAGGCTGGCTTCTACTCAAGCAAGGTGGTTCTCCAATTAGGAACTGCCATGAACTCCACAGAAGGCCATTTCCTAGCACTGACACCTCAGGCTGGCAGAGTGCCTGGGCCATAGGGCCATCGAGGCAGGTTCACCCTTGCTTTTCACAGATGGCTTCCCTCAGGCTGCTTCTAGCCTCTAAGTACAGAGTTGAGCAGGTGGAAAAGAGAATATCTTGCCTGCAAACACACCAGTATTTACATGATAATGGTTTTAGTTACTTTCTACTGCAGTGATAAGACACACGACTTGGGTAACATAAAGAAGTTAGGGTTTGGGCAAGCTTATAGCTTCACAGGGAAAAGAGTCTATCACCTCACAGCAGGGGACCATAGCATCAGGCATGGTGACTCAAGCAGCAAGTTGAGGGCCCACTATTTTTAGTTGGGTTTGGTTGGTTTGGATTTGGGGAGGGTCACACTATGTAGTTCTAGCTGTCTTAGAACGCATTGTGTAGACCAGTCTGTCTCAAACTCATAAAGAACTACCTGAGCCAACCTGTCAAGTGCTGGGATTAGAGCCATGTGATATGATGCCCAGCTGGGATCCCACATCTTAGACCTCAAACAAGGTCGTCCAGAGATGAAGAGATGGGGATGTCTTTCAAAGCCACACTCCCAGTGACATATTTCTTTCAGCAAGGCCACACCTCCTAAACCCACGTAGACAGCTTCTGCAAACTGGGACAAACATCTTACTCTATAGAGGAGAGGCTCATTCAAAACAACATACTGGACATTAACATTAGTATCTAGCGGTTCATACCTGAGTGACTGCTGGTAATGAAGTCATGCATAGAGAATGACTGCACCTGTTGTGGGAAAGAGTCGTCTCTCCCCGCTGTTGCCTTCTTCTCACCCAATCTCTTTTCTTCCCTCAAGACCCTCACAGGTCAGCTCCTCTTCAGCCAGCAGGAGGGATGAGGTCCCATCATGACCCTGCTCCCTTCCCATAGTCTGTTGAGGTCAGGGACATGCCCTGTCCCTGCCTACCCAGGACCCACATAAATAGCTGTTGCAAGAGGAGTGGAAGTCTATGTGCTACTGAGTTTCCTGAGAACCCAGAAGCTGAGGTGAGATTTGCTCAAATTCAGCCCTAGTCAAAGACTCAATTTGTGTTTTCTTTTTATCTTTGTCAACCACTACTGTAGATGTGGACCAACCTCCATCCATGGCATGCATGCCCAACCCCTCTGCCCTGCTGATAATGCTCAGCTGCTTCCTTCTGTGCATTTTCTGAAGAGAATCCTTGACAATGACAGGTACTGGGCACAATGTTGGAAGTGGAGTAAGGGACAGATGGGTGAGGACTGAGGAAGCAAGAGTGAGTGAGTTCCAGGAGTCCTGCTCTTGTCGCTCAGCTGCAGATTCTTACTGAGAAAGGAGGCAGGAGATTCAGTCTATGTTTCCTGCTAGCAATAGCTAGTGTATGATCAGGCTTGACAGGAGAGGAACATGTCACAGACCAGTGGAAATGCCAAGGAAACACTGCAGGTGTCTGGTGAGAGCAGGTTCCTAATTAGGAGCATCCCATGCTGCAGATGTGGGGCCAGCAGGGACATATGAAAAGAACATGTTAATTCCTTTTAATGTGTAGAGGGATGAGAATTCCATCCCAAAGAAGAAGAAAATGAAGATAGAAACTGATAGAAACTGGGAGGCAGCCCAGTGGCAAGACCACTTGCTGACCCATATTTTATTCCAAACACCCAAATGGCAGCTCACAAGCACTCCAGGTCCAGGAGGTCCAGCCCCTTCTTCTCCAGAGACAGAGGCATTCACACAGCCACCTTGCAGACACGCAGCTGACACACATGAACATAACACAGAAAGAAACAATGCAGCAGCAGCTGGAGCAGTGTTCCCACTGGAGGCAGGTGGACTGAGCTGCTGCTGGAGTCCATTGCTCCCATCTGGACTGCCCTGATGGCTAAGGCGGGGCAGGGACAGTCACACCCACAGCTGGGAGCCACTCTCAGATGTTGAGAGTTTTAGAATGAAGGGGGAAGATGTCTAGATTCCCACTCAAGGCCTGGACAACCAGGCCCCACTCTGAATGGAGATCCTCCAAACTCCTCCAACCCCTCGCTTAATCCCCGAGTCAGGGAACAGAGCTGGTCATCAGTCCATTAACCTGAACCTCCATGCTCTGCAGCAGGGCCTGGGGCTGACTCTGGAATGTGGGGAAGGAGGGAAGAAGACAGTACAGGCTCCAGGGAGACTAAATGACCCTCAGGGAGAGAGGTTTGGGGTACTGATGACTGGTACGGGTGACCCAGGAGAACTGACCCAGGCTGTCCTCAGACCCTTCATAAGATGTGTTTCCTTGCGGTAGGGTGAAGAGGCTGCAGAGGAAGTCGTGAGAATTCACTGGGTGCAGTCACTGCCCTTTTGTCATCCTCAACACATGACTCATCATGCTGCCTACATAGTGTTTCAAGGCCTTTCCACTCTGTGCTAGGCACTGTGGCCCTTGCTAATCACGGGCTCCTTTTTCTCTGGGTGATTTGCCCATAACATGGAATTACTTGATCTAGAGATTTGGAAAAAATATATTTATGTATCTATACCAACCATAAAAAAACCCAGCAACAACAGAATAACCAAATCTCTTTAGTCGGAGTGTGAAGTCTTTACTCCTGTATATATAATCCATCAGTGTCTATGTAATTCTGAGACTGTCTAGGAGGAGCCTGCACAAGGCAAAGTTCTCTACACCATCAATGAAAAATAGATATATGTGCCATTTTATATGACCATATATGATAGAAACAATCTACTTTTATAACATAAAGTGATACTTTTTAATAATATTACTATTATGTTGAGTTTGTGTGATAAGCACTAAGTAGTCCAGCCATGGCCACATGTACACTGGAGCAGTAAGAACTTGGAACCCGCTCTGTCCAACAGCCTGGCTGCTCCTGCAGTGGCCATGGGGCAGTAAAATCTGGAAGGCCCTGGGCAGGTGTCAGTACTGATGTCCCCACCCTCTGATGCACGTTCTGGGTCAGTGTTGCTTTCCACTGTGCTGAGAGCATCTTCTCTGTGCACATTCAGAAGCTGTGGTGCAGGAGAGTGAACTCACGATTGTTGCCTCTGATCTCGGCATAGGAACTTTTGCACAAGTGCACTAGCGCTCACACATCCTAAAAATGTGGAGATTGTAGAGTGTGTAGTTCACTGTTGAAATACTGTGTTTTTTGAGGCAAGGTCTCACTCTGTAGACAAGGCTGGCCTGGAACTCACAGAAAAACACCTTGACAGCATTAAGCTTAAAGACGTGTGTCCTCATGCCTGAGTGATCACAGGATTTTATGCTCGAATGGTGTGCTACTAAAGTATTAGAGATTTAAAATTACCTTTTTCAACCGGGCGTGGTGGCACACACCTTTAATCCCAGCGCTTGGGAGGCAGAGGCAGGCAGATTTCTGAGTTCGAGGCCAGCCTGGTCTACAGAGTGAGTTCCAGGACAGCCAGAGCTATACAGAGAAACCCTGTCTAAAAAATAAATAAAATAAAATAAAAAAATAAAAATTACCTTTTTCACACAGATGTTCATGTTTCTGAGAATGGCTGCTCCCTATTAATTTGTGAACTTTAGTGGCACTGAGTTGATGGGTATTATTATGTATCTGAGGAATCACTAAAGGAATCTAAACCTAGGAAACAGAAATTGAGGAGTGTTTGTTTAGTAGAAGTAAATGGTAACTACATCAGGTCCCCAGACCTTAGCACAACTGACTCCATTGTGAAAGTGTTATTCAGGCTGTAAAACTCAGCACACAGACATCACGTACAGCCAAAATGAAAACAAAGACCTAATCCACCAAAGTTCATAGTTCTGAGAAGTCTCTAATTGTAACAACTTTGCTCTTTGGCTTTTGTAGTTCTGCTTCTGACTAACTATTCCTGGCAACTGAAGTATATCAACCCAGAATGGTTTTTATGCTTAAAAGATCTCCCTGGTTAAAGCTCCATTCTATACTGGAATGCCAAACATTTACAATAATCAGGGCCAGCTAATGAAGAGTTTCTATTGGCTTAAACACCATTGTTGGGGGAGTTAGGTAGTGGAGGAAGCACGGAGGGGAAACTGCAGTCAGGAAATAAAGTAATTAATCCAAAAACATCGGAGCATTCTTCTCGGCTGAATTCCCCTAGAACAGCAATGTCCTTTCTGCAGGTTCCTTACTAGAAGGCTCTTACCGCTGGCTCTGGATGTCTAACTGCTGACTTGTATCTTTAACTGGATCTCTCTCTCTTTAGACGTTTGCTAACTTTCTTCAGATGATTGGTTTTCAGCTGTTCAGGTTCCTGTGAATGGGTGCTGTCTGTATTATACAATGTGTCCTTGAAATTTTCATAATATTTTCAGAGTATTCTCTTGTAATTATATTACTTTACAAGGTTTGTGGGGCTTCTCTTTCATTTGTGATTACATGGTTGTACTATACCATTTGTTCTTTAGTCAGACTGTAATTGTCTATGAAGTTCAGTAAACTTTTGAAAAACTTTGTTGATATTGAATTTATCATTTCTATTCCATATTTAATTCTTGCTGAGACCTATTCCAAATTTCTTCTTTAAATTTGGTTGCATATCATTATTTATTCACGTCCCTTTTGTTTTATTTCACATATGTTGATTAGGGATGTGTTGTTGGATGGACTTGATGGATTATGCCTTTAATTCCACCATTCTGGAGGCAGAGATAGATCTCTGAATTAGTGGGAACTTCTCTGATCTACACAGAGAGTTCCAGCACAGGCAGGTGTATGCATAGAAACCTTGTCTTGAAAAGATGAAACATAAAGAAAGGAAGAAATGTGTGGTTGGGGTCAAAGTGCAGAGAATGTGTGTCTGCAGAATACAAATGGGACATCTATGTCATAAGCCCTGCCCCGAGGCTTAGGAGCCATCATGAAGAAGGAACATCCTATCCAGGTTTTATAGTAGTAAGTTTTCCTTCATTAGCTTAATGATTTATTGTTGTCATCTTCGATGTTTATTTTTATTATCAGTTTATGGTACACACATATATGCGCACCATGTCATGCAAAGCTGGCGAAAGCCAGAGAGACATCTGAGCCCCTAGAACTGGAGTCGAAGACATTTGTGAGCCACAATGTCAGTGCTGAGAATTAAACCCAGGTTCTCTGGAAGAACACCCAGTGATCTTAACCACTCCACCATCTCTCCAGTTCATAAAATATCATTTTTAAGAAAAAACAAAATGTTTAATTGGGACTGGCTTATAATTTCAGAGATTCAGTCCATCATCATCATGGCAGGAGGCATGGCAGTATCCAGGCATGCATGGTACTGGATGAGCCAAGAGTTCTTTTTCTTGACCCAAAGGCAGCTAGGAGGAGATTATCATTCCATAGTGGGCAGAGATTGAGAGGTGAACATGAGGGAACGCTAGTAATGCCATGGATCATTAAAAAAGAAGAAGGAGAAGAAGAAGAAGAAGAAGAAGAAGAAGAAGAAGAAGAAGAAGAAGAAGAAGAAGAAGAAGAAGAAGAAGATATTATTTTTTACAGAGACAGAAAGTTGGAGTGGTTAGAGTTGGTCTGGAAGGAGTGAGAGGAAAGTAGGGGCCATATATATGACCAACATACATGAATACAGGCATGAGAAGCTCAGTGAACAAAGACTGTGTTTAGAAATGTCTTGTTTGAATTTAGAGGCACACAGTCAGACTTTATGCAGAGAGTATAAGACCTTGGAACACTCAGCCCTAAATCTATATCTCCAAGTCCCTCCTCTCTAAGAGTATTAAGTAGTGTTTCCAGCCCAAATTTCCAAAGTCCTCCACACCTATTCCTCCCCAAATCAACAAATTCAGGTTATCATATATTTAGCCCCACATCCAAGGCTAGAATTTCTTTTAATTTTATGTGTGTGTTATTAATATATATGTGATGTGAAACTCTGTGTGTGTGTGTGTGTGTGTGTGTGTGTGTGTGTGTGTGCATGCGCCCGCATCATGTGTATGTCTGGCTTGTGAAGAGGCAAAAAGAAGGCATCAGATCTCATGAACCCAGTGTTGAAAATGGTAGGTCACCATGTAGGTTCTGAGAATAGAATTCTGGTCCTATGGAAAGCTGCCAGAGCCCAGGATAGATCTTAAAGTTGTTGAATTTTGACCTGTTCCTTGGATCTCTCATTCAGGGAGAAATAGAGTGAACACACTTGGTTGTACCTATATTAGGTATTCTGCTACAGTCAGAGTTTTAGGACACAATGGCGGTGAAGACTGTAGCATGAGGGATAAGTTAGCAGAGGATGAACAGATCGGGGCCTGAGGAAATACTGCTAGACTCAATGGAAAACAGTCAACTAGAGAAGAGGAGAGGAGCAGACTCAGGCTATGTCACAAGCTGCTGTGTAGACAGCAGCTCACCAAGAGAGTGGGCCCTGGGCCCTGAGGAAACATCACTGGGGCGGGGGAAGGGGCAAGCCATGGAGAACACTGAGCCCTTGACAAGTTTCTCCCTGAAATCTCTTTCTGCTGTTCATTGTCTAGAAAGGCAGGGAGATAGGATATGAAAATAGCAGTTGTACATCTTAATTGAGAGTAAACTCTGCAACTATAAAACGATTAACTTTGCTAAAGTGATTCTAAATCAGAAATTATACCCATGCACCTCTCTGCATATCAGTCTCTCCATGGAACCTTACTGAGTGACAATAGGTCAATTCCCATGGTCAGAATTTCATTCTGTCTTAAGTTCCCTTCTGTCTCATTGCTGCTATTGACTGACTAAGTCCAGTCGTTTGTAACACAAACTAATATTAGAGACTTTTATGATTATTTAACACTACTGTGGGAGTTTTTATTATAAATGAAAACTATTTCTTCAATTAGATTTAGAAGTCTGTGTAAAATGATTACCTTTAACAAAAACGATCATGAAGCATTGTCCAGGTGGTCTGTCATCTCTATCTTCAAGATCTTCTTAGACCAGCACATAGAGTCACTTTTCATTTTAATATTGCATGACATGTCATCCTGTGAATGTGTCCAAATATGCCATCTGTCCTGTGTTTATGAAGATAAAGTCTTTCCTGTTAGCTACTCAACAGGAAGTCAAAATGTTTCAATGTCATAAAGATAACAGCATGGATTTCCATAAGTTTTTGGAAGTTTTATTCACTACATACACATGGACTCTGAAAACTGCTATGATTTATATTATCATTTCACCTCATTACAACATTAGCTATCTACTTTGCGAAAAGAGTTAGCTTTGACAAAAGATGGTAAAAATTGTATCCCTAGTAGAAAACAAACTTTGAAATCAGCATAAGGATCTAACAGTTTCTATTCTGGCAGTTTTGGTCCTCCTTTAAGAAATGATGCACCAGCTTGAGGTACTGCAGAGCCTGCCCTGATTTCCATCCCATTATTCTCACTCAGGGCTTCTGTAGGTCCTCGCTCTCCTAGGCTGTAGTAGATTTCGGGTCCCCATTGAGGTGGTACTTGTTACTATAGATGGAGAGCAGAGCATAAAATGAGGCAGACTGATGTCTTAGACAATAGCCACCTTTATTCAAAGATGAGACACTTGGGTTAAGCAAGGTCACATGAGCAAAGTTCACAGGACTGTACACAGTCACAGGGCACCATGCCTGGACACACTTCCTAGCGACACAAGTAAGCAGCAATATGTGATGTGGAGAAAACTCACCCCTGTTTGTTGGGAGCTATTAAGACAACTCTTGATCTCTGAATTGGGCCTCTCCCCCCAAGAAGAAAAGGGGGTCAAAAGCAGGCCACCAACACACCGCTCAGAGAACAACCACAGATTGTTCCAGCCCTAAGTCAGCGCTGGATGTCCTGACCTCAAGATACCCTGATACCTCCAAGTTCCTGCTTCCCTGTGTAACTGCCTAAAGAATGTGCAATTCTATTGCCCCATACCTCCTGCTGAGAAGTACTTCCCCTTTTGCTTGTGCAATTCTACTGCCCCATCCTTCTTGAAAGGCAGTTCCCCTGTTGCTTGTGCATTTAAGCCTTGGGCCTTTCTCAATACAGTGGGGTCCTGATGCAATTCAGAATGTTTCCTTGTCGTTATTCGCACAAGACCCTCATCTCTCTCTACCCCGAATTTGGTTCTTAGGAAGAGACCCTCGAATAACTGGACCTGCTGGACGGGTCACCTGTTTACACCTGGGAGGGGCATGAAAGCTCATTCCAAGAACAAACCCAGGTTTAGGAAGAACAGAAGTTATAAGACTAGTCTCATATTCTTTTTTTTTTTTTTTTTTTTTCGAGACAGGGTTTCTCTGTATAGCTCTGGCTGTCCTGGAACTCACTTTGTAGACCAGGCTGGCCTCGAACTCAGAAATCTGCCTGCCTCTGCCTCCTAAGTGCTGGGATTAAAGACGTGAGTCACCATGCCCGGCTTAGTCTCATATTATTAGAATTTTCTGAAAAGCTCTCTGAACTCTTCTCACAACTTGACTCATGGACTGTGGTCTGACAGTACCTATCCTCCACCAAAGCAACACACACTCAAACACACACACACACACACACACACACACACACACACACACACAGCTTCTGATGGTATTGGCAATATCTGTCATTTCACTTCCAACTAAACATAGTGTGCAATATTAAAACTGACAGTCTCCATGCTCCCTCCATCACTTCATCAGGATGTAACATGACGTTGACATCAGTGACTCCATCTCTTGCCTTGTTCCTGATCCCTTTCTCTCGGTCACCCATAGACACATCATCAGACAAATCCAAATAGTGAGCAATAAATTCATTCTGAAGAAATTAAATAAAAATAAAGAAAAGAATCTTGGAAAATATATTAGCTCAGGAAAGAAAATGAGGGACAGACTGAAGGAAGAGATCTGTCCTAAAATGGAGTTGACCTCTTGGGAACCATGGCATCCCATTGAGTGAAAAGTTAGATCAAGATGATTTCAGATAATACCGTAAGATCAGATAACCGTTCCGGAGAATAATCTCATATAGGAAGCACAAGGCTTTCAAAGCACAGAGCTGAAAGTTATGCATGTCTCAGATCAGAACTGATACCAGAGTAATAGGCCTGGTGAGTTGACTCAGCAAGGAAAACCACTTGCTGCTACATCTGATGTGGTTTGCTACTCAGAACCTGTGGGGAGCCAGGCAAACCCAAGACTTTTTCAGATGCCCTGATGAAAGGACAGAGGGGAACCTTAGTCTGTGTATGTGTCTTGACATAGCCCATCTAGAGCTGGAGCCCCAGCCTCAAACGAATCATTCTTAAGGTTTCCTGGGGAAACACCTCTGCTCCCTGGGCTGTGGTTATCAGTCCTAAGGCAGCTATGTCTGAAAATCTCAGATCTGCTGAGGTAAATGGAGACAAGTTGATTCTTGGGGCTCAGTGCTCAACCAGCCTAGCCTGCCCACTTACTAATCCCCAAATTGGTGAATATCTCTGTCTTAAACCAAAAATGTACAACTGCTAAAGAGCCATAGCCTTGTGAGTTCTCTGAAATCCCTGCACAGGCTTGAGCACAGTGTGGGTGAACTCTACCCTTGCCCATGAGCACTCAGCCCTGCCCTTCACCACACACGCAGGAAACAGGACACAGAAAACAGGAGGACTATGTGTCAGCAGTCATACAACCCCAGCCTGCCATGGTAATCTCTGAAACTGGTTGTGTGTGTGTGTGTGTGTGTGTGTGTGTGTGTGTGTGTGTCTGTGTATGTCTGTGTGTGTCTGTATGCATGCATATAAATTTGTTTGTTTTTGAGACAGTATCTCACCATTTCTCACTCCTTTTAGTCTTTAGCTCCACAGGGATCCTCCTGTCTGCTGCTACTGGGATGGAAGGCATATCCTACCACAAGCAGCTATGAAGTTGCTTTCATTTTAAAACTCCAGCCTTAAACTCGAGAAGACTTATATTTCATCTTCCTTAGACCCAGGAAGAACCCCAGAAATGTTGATTTGTGCCTATAATCCTGGACACAGGAAGATCCACAGATTTTGAAAGCTGGCCAGTCTAGTCGAATCCAGGAACTCCCAACTTTAGAGAAGATCTTGACTGAACAAACTAGGTGCAACTAAAGACCTGTGGACACTCAAATCTGACCTCTGGGCTCAAAAGGCAAGAACATTATGGTGGCAAAGCACAGCTTGCAGACTAGACAGAGAAACAACTGTGATTTCCAGGGTGGGGCATAAGTTCTTAGGCTTTTAAAAACATTTTTAAGACGTGCAGATGGGAAGAGAGAGAAAGTGGGGGTGGGGAGATGGGTAGCTACAGCCAGAGAGGTGCTGGAAGGATTTCTAATAGGCAGCAGGAAGCTGGAGGCATCAGAGGTGTTGGTGTGTATGTGTGTTGTGGGCTCACCAAAAGCATGCATATCTAAGCCACAACCAGGGTTACAATCTGTCTGCTTACAGCTTCCTGTGCCCACAGTCTTTGGCTTCTGTCCAGGGTTGCAGCTGGGGATTACTCAGCTTCTTGCCTGCAAGGAATCTGCATACTTAGAAGCCTGGAGGCCCTGCTTGCTCTGTAGATCACCCCATCCTCCCTCTTGTCACTCACCCAGCCCACCTGCCAGCCAGCCAGCCAATCAGTTCCTGGCACTTCCCTTCTTTTTCCCTCTCTTTTCCCATTCCTGCACTTTTTTTGGCGCCCTTCTCAGTTCCCTGGCCTCTGGAGCTTCACATGCTAGGACACAAAAGGCATGTGCAGCTGCTTTCCTTTCTGCCCCACCCTGCAGAGCACTGAGACTTGAGATGAGAGCAGGGCCACACCTCAATCTGTAGGACACAGGGACCAGGACACAGGGACCAGTCTGCAGGGGCTGGGGAGCTGCTCTGAAAGGATCTGGAGAAAGGGGAACTAGAAGTTGTTTTTGACAAGGTCAGGGGGAGGAATTGCCTTGATTCCCCCAGCCAAGTTTCAAAAACTTTCTGTGGTTGGGACCATTATCAGGAAGTGACCAAGATCTTCCCTCCCTTTCAGACAATTAAAATCGCACCTTTGGCCTCCAGAGTCTACAGAAGCAGCTATGGAGCTGACTCCCAGTAACAAGGTCCTTTCCTGCTGCTTGTCTCTGCTGTGCCTGCTGTCTGTCTGTCTGTCTGTCTGTCTGTCTGTCTGTCTGTGTCCAAGGATAGAAGGTGAGCTCCTGAGATCCTAGGGGGCAGAAGGGTGATGGGAGTGGGAAGGAGCAGGGAACACAGGTTAAAGACTACCCATGTGAATTTCCAAATCCTGGGGTGGGGGTTGTGGTGGGGGAGCACAGCTGTCTCTGTCTTGAGCTAGTCAGTGACTTCCTGGGACCTGAACCTAAGAGGAATCCCAGGGACACAGTGTGGAGGACAGGACCTCCTCAGCCCAGAGACTCTTTTGAAAATACTCTAGGTCCCAAGTTCTTTGGAGTCCTCTCCCCACCCCTTCCCTCTTTACCTAACCTGGCTCTCTCTTCAGGAGTTCTCTGGACCTTTTGCTTCTGAACTACTCAGTGTGCTAATCAGGTTATAGCACAGGCAACCAACAGCTGCTCCACACATTCGCACCCCTCCCCCCAAAGTCTGGGACTTTTGCTGAAAGAGTTCACTCTGTAGCCCAGGCTAGCCTTGAACTAGAATTTTGGACCCAAATATAAAAATTAAGGGCCTGTGCCACCACACCAAGATTTATAACCCACTTGTTGTATGCAGAACTCACCCAGCTCATCTCCCTTCCCTGCCTATTATAATATGCCTCACTATTCCACTCAGAAAAGGACTTTAATCCCTTCCTTCCTTCACAGGGTGACAACAGGCTTAAGTGGTCCTTAGTTGGGCATATGGATGCTTCTGCCCCTGCACCTGGGCCTATGTAGACCCCTTCCCCTGGAGGCAGATCAGATAGTGGGGTTCATTTAGACAGAAGTCTGTTTTTCTGTAAAACAGGAATAATTTCAAATTGGGAAGTATATTATCTGTGCCTCTGCATCAGATACTCAGTTGATGACTAGTAGGTCAGATTTTCTTTTTTGTCTTTTTTCTTTCCTTCCTTCCTTCCCTCCTTCCTCTCCTTCCTTCCTTCCTTCCTTCCTTCTTTCCTTTCTTTCTTTCTTTTCTTTAAAAAATTATCTTAGTTTTCCAAAGATGAAAATATATTTTAGTTTCAAAAGAATATGATGATCATGGCCTTCATTTGCCAAACACTTATTAGACACTAAAGAATTCATGTCTCATTGCTCCACTTAATTTATATATCAATCTGATAGTATCAAAATTATATACTATCTTTTTTTTAACTTTATTTAATCTTTATTTACAGTTAGGATTTCATCCCCCTCCAGGTCTATCTTCTGACTGTTCCAGATCCCACACCTTCCCCCAGCCCCCACCCCCCCAGGAGAATGTCTCACAAAGGGTAATTTGAAAATTCATCTGGAATAACAAAAAACCTATTATAGCAAAAACTATTCTCAGTAAATAAAAAAAACCTCTGGTGGAATCCCCATGCCTTAACTCAAGGTGTACTACAGAGCAATTGTGATAAAAACTGCATGGTGCTGGTACAGTGATAGACAGGTAGACTAATGGAATAGACTATCCAGAGACTACCCCACCTGGGGATCCATCCTATAATCAGCCACCAAACCCAGACACTATTGCATATGCCAGCAAGATTTTGCTGAAGGGACCCTGCCTGGTATAGCTGTATCATATGAGGCTATGCCAGTACCGGGCAAATACAGAAGTGGGTGCTCACAGTCATCTATAAGATGGAACACAGGGCCCCCAATGGAGGAGCTAGAGAAAGCACCCAAGGAGCTAAAGGGGTCTGCAACCCTATAGGTGGAACAACAATATGAACTAACCAGTACCCCCAGAGCTCATGTCTCTAGCTGCATATGTAGCATAAGATGGCCTAGTCAGCCATCACTGGGAAGAGAGGCCCCCTTGGTATTGCAGACTTTGTATGCCCCAGTACAGGGGAATGCCAGGGCCAAGAAGTGGGAGTGGGTGGGTAGGGGAGCAGGGCAGAGGGAGGATATAGGGAACTTTCAGGATAGCATTTGACATGTATATAAAGAAAATATCTAATAAAAAATAGTCATGCATTATCATGTATGTGTAACAGCATATGAAAAAATTATTTAAAAAGAGAAATACTTTGCCAGGAGGAAATCGGCTTCACTTTTGTGCACTATAATATATACCTTAAACAATACCTTGTTAATTCCACTTTTCTCCTTTTAAATTCGTTTTATTTTAATTAATTTTCTAATCAGTGTTTGCATATTTGTGTGTGAGCCCAGGTATGTGGGGGTGTGAGGTCAGAAGTGTTAGGCATTTTACTCAATTGCTCTCTATTTGTGAACGTGTCTCACTGAGCATAGAACCCACTGATTTGCCTAGACTGGCTGTCCAAGGAGCACCAAGGGCTGTCCTACCTCCATGTGCCCAGTGCTGGGGCTACAGACACCTGCAGCAGTACTAGATTCCTTACATAGATTCTGAGGGGTGGAATTTGAGTCTGCATGCTAGTACTTTGTACTTGGTAAATCATGCACTTTAGCAGCTAAGCTGTCTCCCCAGGCCAACTTTCTTTCATTTTTGTCTACTTTATAAAAATCCATTCCTCCATCATGGAACCATAAATTCTAGGGAGAGGTGCTTGGGACACGCCCTTCTTCCTAATATGTCAGCTTACTCTTTTCGTGTCTTTCTGGGAAGGCTGGGGACTGAAGTCTGTGCTAGAGCTCATCTGCTGTCACTGTTTCTGATTTCCATAATTGCTGTGGATTGCATAATTAGGAATGCTGGAGTTTGAGCCTAAAGGTGATTTTAGAGTAAGTCTCTTTCCACAATCACTTCATAGAAGTTCAAGTCTAAGGAAAGAGTTTGTCCAAGGCTACAAGGGGCATTCGATAATCATCCTATAACCATCATCTTCTGAGGCTTTTCTCCATTGAAAAAAAAACGGGGGGGGGATTATTTTTCTTTGATTCAGGTAGTCTCTATTCTATTTTCCAATCCTTGATTTGAGTAAGACAATCTCCTCTAGCACTCTCTGTCTCTGTATTTCTTTTGATGGTTAGTGGATCTCCTGGGTCTAGGAGTGACAGGGCATATAACAAATTCATGGAAGTCTCGCTGGAGCAGAGTGTGGAGCTTGGCAATGCACTG
Source organism: Mus musculus (assembly GCF_000001635.26). Lineage (NCBI taxonomy): Eukaryota > Metazoa > Chordata > Mammalia > Rodentia > Muridae > Mus > Mus musculus. The sequence continues at coordinate 22,206,646 of NC_000076.6, forward strand.
CAGGCACTGCTGCCTGTGTGCAAGCTGTGTAGTCTAGTGCCTTATGCTGATGCTGCCCATGAACTAAGCATTGGATCTCTGGGAACATCAATACTTAAATACAGCCTCACTGTAGCCTTAAGTAGAGAGAGACCATTTACCTGTAAATTCTGTGAAATCCAACCTCCACCCTCCCACCCCACCCCTTTGCACTGCCAAAGTTCAGTTAAGTCATTTGATTCCAGGATACTTACCAAGCAGAGTGTTCCTGCAGCAAAAGAAGGTATGCAGATGAAGATGCCAAAGACATCCCAGACTGAAATCAAACACAGCGTTGGGGGTCTAATTCAGTGATGTGTGCTCAATCACAACAAAACAAAAATAAATATCACCAACAAACACAGAGAGGCAAAGAAGAGGTACTCAAGGGCCAGTGGTAACAGGTGTAGTTCCTTAGATGCTAACTACTAGACAGGCCAAAACATCTGCCTTGCACCCAGTTTCCAGTGCTGACAACGTATAGCCACAGAGCTGGGCTGCTCTTAGTGATGGTCAGACAGTGGTTCTACAATGTGGAGCTGTCAGATATACAATGAGTCCAAGTGCTAAGGAATAGGAGAGCACAAATGCACATTAGGTAATAGTCCTTTTAAAAGCTGCTACTACAAACTGTTTAGTATAATTAAGCAATACAAGTTGATAATCAAATGTAAAGGTCTTGTAGGTACTAGTTTAGTTATTTACAAAAGTAAGCTTTAGTTAGTCAAATAGTAAAAAAGTTTAGTAACTCAAATAGTATATAGCTAGAAACAAACAAAAAAAATCAGATGTACTATATATACATAGATGATCTTCAAAAACCTTAGAGATCTATATAATATGGCATTTAAAAATATTTCATTAATTTAAGCCTTTTTTGGCAATGAAACAGGTCTGCTCCTGGCAGCACCCCAGTTTACCTCAAAGAAGACAGTGAGCACCGAAGAACCTCCACTTGGAGTTTGCTTCAAATGTGGCAATCTGCCACTGGGCAAAAAATGCCCTTGCCTAGAGTGCTGTAGAAATCGGATGAATGCAATATGGAGAGGTTCATTGCTGAACTCTGCCAAGACTGGGTAAGCAGTCCTTCATGGTTTTTCCCTCAGAAAAAAATGTCTGTCAATTTTACTGGGCCAGAAGGCTGAAGATGGATGCTCCAAAATTGTAGAGATAATTTTAGGGGACTGTCTAGGCAGGTCTTCTGTCATTTTTTTATAGATTTGGCAGCTAGTTGTTTGACCTTAGTGCCTACACAGGTAATATTTATTCCTACTCAAGTCTCTGATGGTGTTGAAGACTAGATAGTTGTAGTCTCATAATTAAACTTAAGTTGTTAAGGATTTAAGTAGATGTCTTTAAGCCAAAGATGTTTTAGGTTGGTAACACAACTTATGATGGGGATTGATTTAAACACAGAGTTACCAAGACAGAATAGATAACAGAAATACTTTCTCCTAAGTTGCCAAATACAAATGGACTGGACATTTTGATTTTAATTCTTACCCGATAATTTTCATCACTCTTACTTCTTATAGCTTTTTATTAAAAGAGAAAGGGTAATTCATTAGACAAAAGGGGGAAATGTAGGCATAATGTTTTAGTGTTGTGTGTGAAGATTAGTCTTGTATTATTCAAATGCCGATTTCTCTGCTCCTGTATCCACCTGCAATCAGGACATGGCATTGTGTTGCTTATTTTAAGTGGCTCCTCTATCAAGTTTATGTAAATGTTGCTGTCCATTTATTCTTTTATTTATCAATAAAGCTGATCAGCCAATACCTGAGTAGAGGAGAGGAGTCACCAAGAAAAAGCGGTGCCCCTGTCAATTGGATCAGATAATGGGCCTGCCTTCATTTTGTCAATAGCTTAAATGGTGAGTAAAGCCTTAAATGTAACCCAAAGGCTCCTTTGCGCCTACTGACCCCAGAGCTCAGGACATGTCTAATGCACGAACAGGACTATTAAGTCAGCATTCTTTAAATTAATTTAGGAAACCAGTGAGCATTGGCCCAGCCCTTTACCCCTTGTAGGGTAAGATGAACCACTAACAAGGTCCCATTCACACGCTACAAGATTGTATTTCAAAGGCAATCTGTGAGGATCTCTGCAAATACCACAGGCAGCAGAGCTATCTGGAGAGCATGGTTTTGGTCAGTGAGTTCCATGGCTATACCTAGAGAAGGGAGGAGATCTGAAATGTTACAGGGCTCTCCACAGGAAGCTGCTGCGTTCTTCCTTCTCCCCACGGGTACAAGGATCAAGATCTGGGCGCCCTGGCCCTTACCACATTCCTCCCCCAGCTTCTTTGGTGGCTGGACAAAATTAGGGAAAAAGCTACAAAGGAGGGCCAGGAGAAGGAGGAGGGCAAGGTAGCAGAGAGCAGTAGCCAATGATGCTCTCAGCCCCACTGGGATCAGCTGATTTGATGGGTACAGTACAGAACCCTGCAGAGGTAGTACCAGATAGCTCCTCTGGACCTCAGGAATGCTATGCTTAGAAGAATGCCTAGACCAGAGATTCCTCACATCCCTTCACCATTCAGGGACTGTTTGTCTTCCCCACCTTCCTTTTGTACTTCTCCAGCAGATCATAAAAGATGCTTCCAGGGACAAGGCATCAACACCACCCACATCTTCCCTTCTTCCCTTCCGCTGGTACTGCTTTGTTTTAAGGCGAGGCTTCACACTATTACCCACACTATAGAATTTGCAGCAGTCCCTTCTCTCCCTCAGTCTACCATGCTCTAGGATTACAGGTGTGTGACACCAGGCTCAGTCTCCAAGTGATACTTAAACCACCAGCCTGCTCAGCTCCCTCCCCTGCCCATCCAGCCTTCCCTACTTTCCCACCCACAGGATGCCTTTTACCCCATCAGGGGCAGTCTGTGTTCATGCCTGAAGACATCTCATCTAATCGGGGGCTGGAAAGCCTTGTCCTCTGTGGAGGATCCTGGCAATGGGTCTGGGTGGGACCTATGAGAGGTTCTGCCCTTGCTTCCAGAGGCCCATGTAGTCTACCCCTGTGGAGATGGCATCGGATAATGGTGTTCATTTAGAAAGGAGTGGGTTTGTAAATGGCAGGCTCCAAATATTTTCAACCTGGCAAGTCTTGCTATATCCGTCCCTGCATCAGCTGCTCAATTCTGCATTTGGTGTGACAGTGGCAGAAGGCAACCAGCTGATGACTGAGCAGCAGATTTGTGCTGTAACCCAGAGCAGGGTGTTTCCCATGGACCTGTGTCAGTGCCCATCCCCCAGAGTACTTCAAGAGTACTCTGAAAGAGTACTGTGAAAGAGTACCGTGAAAGAGTACTGTGAAAGCTGCATCTTTCCCAGGCCGCAGTGGGTCTGTGCTGGCTGCGACTTCTGGGTCAGCTCGCGATGACAGGAGGAGGTCCTGTGTTTAAGGCATCTTGATCTTGCCATAGGTGCTCAATGGATTCCTTGGGTCATACAGAACACCGAGGACACCCCTTGAATTCTGAAGTGGTAGCTGAGGAAAAGGTGGCAGCTTACTGGGAACTGACCTCGGTCACTTGCTCTAGATGAGATAAGATTTACAAGCATCTGGGGAACAGGAGATGCTCTGTCAGACAAGATTGCTTATCTCCCCCTGCTAGGTAGCTCTTAACACACAGTGACTTGTTCAGTCCCTGCAGCAATGTCTCCCTTCTGGATATCTTATTCGATTGTGACCTGTTCACCTGAGGGAAAGAGCTCACTTTATGGTTTCTCCCTGAGGTCTGATGAACCTTCTGATAGCCCAAACCAGAGGCTGCCTTCTCACAGGGCTCAGTACCATGCTGTATATAACAAATGTAATTTCATGTATAACTACATATATAGCTTTAATGAGCTTTTATTCATGTGGGCTGATGGCACTCCCTCTAAGAAACTAACAATATCCCAATTCCAGACAAGAGAAGCCCCGCCTCCTTTTTTTTGTTTGTTTTTTGTTTTGGTTTTTTTTGTTTGTTTGATTTTGTTTTTTCAAGACAGGGTTTCTCTGTGTAGTCCTGGCTGTCCTGGAACTCACTCTGTAGACCAGGTTGGCCTCTAACTCAGGAATCTGTCTGCCTCTGTCTCCCAAGTGCTAGGATTAAAGACGTGCACCACCACCGCCCGGCTTAGAGAAGCCCTTTTTTGAGTTGTTGGTTAGGGCTGTGTAAGAGAATCCCAAGACATATAGCCCAATTCTTCTGCCCTTGGTTGCCACCAGAGTTGGAAGATAAGTCACTGTTGATAAACGACACGGTGTTCTTTACAAACAGGGCCCAGAAGCCCCTGAGCTGGGACTGACCTGAAGTCCCCTCTCCTGAGGGACTAGCTTTCATGGTTCCAAGAGGTTACATGTGAGCTTCCACAGGAGAGAGACAACCAAGAGTCTGACCCAGCTATGGAGGCTTATGGGCCACATCCATGACCAGCGTGACACAGTAGCCCTATATGTGCAGTGATGGCACACATACCTTGGTAGTAGACAAAAGCTCTCATTGAATCTTAGACATGCTCAGCAAGGTACTGGAAACCTGGCTAACCCATCAGTGCTGAGGTCATGTTCATCTAGGAGAATCTACAACCACCACCTTAGAAAGCCAGCCTAAACCCTAACAACCATCCCTACACATTTGTCCCGAAACCCACAGGTAAGTGTGCCCTTCACCCCCATCAAGGATGCTTCTCTTTGAAACCGATAGAGCCCACTACAGGAAACCACAACCAATCAATATACAGAGTTGTGGAGCCCCACCCCAAGGGATAGATCTCAAAATTGCCATACCTAAGGCTCAGGGAACCCTGCAGAGAGGGGATGGAATTCCAGTGTGCTCCCTCCAGATGAGCAGTCAGTGCTCTAACCCCAGAGGCAGATCCAGGCCCACAGAGCCTGCTTTTGATTGGGATAATTTTATGGCTGTAGGACTTACCTGAAGGTCTTAGATTCCAGTGTCACAGAGCTAAGGGGAAAAGCACAGCCATGCTGACAAGATAGCATCTGTCTTCAACTGGGAGGTGGGGTTAAAGGAAGGAGGTGGAGGTGGGGGAAGGGCAGAGTGACTAGGGAGGGGTGTGGAGGGGGCTGGGCGAAGGGGGCAAGAATTGGGACAAGAAACAGGACAGGGGAGGGCAGAGTGATGGGGAAGGGACCTGGAGGAGCAAATGAGTTTAGGATTCAGCTGCAGGAAGAGGGAAGCCCGTGGGAAGTGCAGCATGGCTTTAGGAGATCAGAGGGTGTCTTAGTTAGGGTTTCCATTGCTGTGAAGAGACACCACGACCAAGGCAACTCTCATAAAGGCAAACATTGAATTGGGGCAGCTTACAAGGTCAGTGGTTCAGCCCATTATCATCATGGCAGGAAGCATCGCAGAATCCAGGTAGACATGGGGCTGGACAAGCCAGTGGTTCTACATTGTGATCCAGAGGCAGCCAGGAGAAATCTCCTTTCTGCAGGCAGTTAGGAGGAAGGTCTCATTTCATGCTGGGTGGAGCCTGAGCAGAGGGGGAGATCTCCAAAGCCCAGCTCCACAGTGACACACTTTCTCCAATAAGGCCACACCTCCTTCAACAAGGCCATAGTTCCTAATAGCAGCGCTTCCCAAGGGCCAAGGATATTGAAAGCACCACAGAGGGGAACCCAAGATAGGCAGGAGACTGAAGGGGCGACTGGTGCTGTGACTGATGAACTCAGGACAGAAATTGTTTAGGGGTGACTAAGTTACTGTGGGCCTGAACACTGCCTGGGACTGGGATTGGCCTTAGGTTGCCCAAGTCTCATTCTAGGCGCAGGCTGCTGCGCCACCTACTGGAAGCAAGAACTTTGCGTTTGTGGGCGGGAGCAACTGCCCAAAGAATAGCAATCTTTCAGAAAAGCTTTGAGCCACCTCCAGGGGAGGGGCTGATTGGGGCAGGCAGGACTATGCTCAGTGCGGTTGGGGCAGGCAGGAAGACGCCAGCCCAGCGCTATTTATTCAAGTGTCCACATCCTACCAGTCCTCTCAGCGATCCTCAAGGAGGGACAAGCAAACCACAGAGACTCCCGACAATTGCTGGAGTTCAAGGCCCTGGTGCCTGGCATTTTTGTGAATTGTTAAGTGGGATTCTCTGCAGGGTGGCACAGAATCCTCACCTCTTCTCCCAACTCTTAGGTTACAGTTGATGCCCACGGTGGGTATGGCAAAGAATGCCGCCTCCAGCCTTTCCACAGGAGCTCCATGCCTTTTGGTTCTTCTGAGTTATCTGAGATCCACTGTGTGTGCTGGTGAGTTTCAAATTTATAACTGCAGAAGGGGGTGTCGGGGCGGCGGCAGTGGGGTAGGGTGGTTGGATCACTGGGTAGTGTCATCCTCTTCCCTGTTATTTCTCTCAAAGGGGCCACCGAAGTTGCAAGTGCAGGAGGGGGTTTCTGCGCAGCTGGAGGGAGGCACTCTGGATGAATCACTGGGTCACCTGTGTGGCCGCCTTGTACAATAAATAGTTCCTCCCTTTCCTGCCTACCAGAGGAGCTTCAACAGTTGCTATAGGATGGCCTGTCCATCAGAACAAAAGAGGAGGGGAAGATGCCAGAGGGAATCCCTGGTGAGGCCCTCAGTCCTCAGGCCCCCTGTGATCCACAGGAATCCTAAACCAAGTCCCTAGGCTCCAAGTTGATGGGCACAGTGCCAGCCAGACCCTGCATGTGGGCGGTCTCAGACAGCTTCAGAGCTCCTTGGACTTTGCGCTGGAGACTGCTCATACTGTGCGCTGAAGACTGCGTCCCCCTGGTGCTCTTTGCAAGCCCCCAACCATGCTGGGACCTCTTTGCCCTTGAACTTCCTTTACTGCATTTTATGGTATTTAGGAACTTCCAGGATCAAGGCAGTCACAACCACTCACGTTTTCACATGTTTTACCCCTTTGTTCTTGTTTTGTTTTAAGGCAAGATTTCATACCATTTCCTGAATTGTAGAATTTACAACAATTCCTTCTCTCCCTGATCTACCTGTTGGGAGAGAGAAAAACCAGTTTTCTTTAGTGCAATGACACTGCGAAGACCAAGCCTTTCAGGGAAGGTCTTATGTTCAGGAATAGTTGACCAACAAATAAGCCGTGTGTGTGTGTGTGTGTGTGTGTGTGTGTGTGTGTGTGTGTGTTTCTGTGCACACTTTTATTTGATTACAGTTGGGTGGTTTCTTTCGTTTTTGTTTCTTCTCTTTGGATGATATTGAATTTTATTTTATTTTTTAGGTTTTGGGCCCTTGTATTTATGCTTGGTTTTTGGGTTGCTTTTTTGAGAAAGAACTGAAAGTTGTAGCCGGGTGGGAGGAGAGAATCAGGAAGAGCTTGAGGGAGGGGATGATATGATTAAAATATATTTACATTTTAAAATGGTTTTAAATACTAAAAAAAAAATTTAAAAAAGGTAAAATCTACTTATACACCCACAGCACGCATGCGTTTCACCTAATGCTTGAGAAAGGGCTTCGCTTTCCTTCCAGATCCCCATGAGCACTAACCAAATGCTCTACCCCTGAGCTAGGGTCTCCTCATCAGGACCAGCAAGCACCAATAGCTATAGGTCCTTAGATGGGCTTGTGATATAGAGACAAACCGACACGACTCCAAAGCCACAGAGAGACAGAAATGACAAGTTTTTTTTAAAATGTAGTGTTTAATTTTGATGTTCTTGAGGACTTCTCTATTTTCTTTTGCCCTGAGAAGGCAGCTTTCAGACTCCTCTTCATTTGCTTTGTTTAGTCACATCTGGGTTGGCTAACCATCTATCTGCATTTAAGATCTTTGTATTATATTAGCCATGCACCCCTTATGCAGTCAGATCTCAGGCTGTTCCTTCCTTCCTTCCTTACTCCTTTGTGCACCTCTGTCCTTGATGTTACTGCTCCTGACAGTCTATCCTGATGGGATTTTTCTGTACCTTATTGTCTGGGACTCAGGAACACAGTCTCCTAACTCCACCCCCAGCCCTGAGCCCTCAGCATCCCTGAGCTTCCACCGGTGCTGGTGTCCTTCTCCCTGGTCATCCTCACTATGCTTCTCAACATGGCAGCTCCAGCATCCCACAGAGCAGCATGGACTGTGCACATTTCCCAGAATGCTTTGCTGTTCCATCCACTCTGGCACGTGAAAGTTTCTGAGATTTTCAACACCACTCCTTTACTACCGTACTGAACCATTCTAGGTTTTCTCTTGTACTGGTACTGGACTGGTACTCAGGGCTATCCTCTGACCAGTTCCAGGAAACCATCCCCATATAGCTGCATTGGGTCCAGGTGATCTGACACTGTGTTGTTGTAATTGCTGTGATGAAACACACTGCCGAAGAGCAACTAAAGGAGGAATCAGGTTGTTTTGCTCAGAGTTCTGGTGCTGTAAAGAGAATCCATGACTATGCCAACTCCTACTGAAGACAGCATTTGATTGAGGCTTGCTTATGGTTCCATGGGTTTAATTCATTATCCTCGTGGGGAGGAACATGGCAGTATGCAGGCAGACATGGTAGCTGACAGTTCTACATCCAGATCCAAAGGCAGCAAGAAGCAAGAGTCTCTGGGCTTGGGATTAGCTTTTTGAAATCTCAAAGTTCTTCCCCAGTGACACACTTCCTCCAGTAAGGCCAGACCTACTCCAAAAAGGACATATTCCTAATCCCTCTCAGGTAGGGCCATACCTTAATGATCAAACATTCAAATATTTTAGTTTATGGTGAGTATTTTTATTCAAACCACCACCTTGTACCTTGTGGCCCCCTTAGGCTTGAGGCCATATCATAATGCAAATATGCATTCAGGCCAATTTAAAATGTCTCCATGGTCTATCACAGTCTCACCCCATTTAAAAGGCCAGAGTTCAAAGTCTCTTTTGAGACTCATGGCAACCTCTTCACTGTAACCCCTGCAAAATTAAAATTAAAAAGCAGTTCCCATACTTCTAACCTAATATGGCACAGAATATGCATTTCCATTCTGAAAGGGAGAAAATAGAGCAGATCGAGGAAATACTTGGCCAGAGCAAGATGGACGACCAGCAGGTCCAACTTCAAACCCCACATCTCCATGCCTGTTGTCAAAGTGCTCTTCAGAGCTCCTAATCTTTCAGCTTTGCTGACTGCAACAGACTTCTGTCCTCCGTGCCGGTTCTCCACCTGTCAGCAGCTCTCCTTGATAGGTAGGCCATGACTCTGTCTTCTTTGTAATCTTGGAGTCTGGAGTGAAATCCTGGCTTCACCCTCACAGCTTCACACAGTGGCCTTTCTGAGCCTCCACGCAGGCACATGTCTGACACGTGCCTGGCCTCAGCGGCTTTACTTAGCCCCAAATGGATTCCACACCCCCTTCCTGTACCCTTGACTCTAAAGCCAGAACCTCATGGCCAAAGCAGCCAAGTTTTGCTGCTTCCTTAGGCTGGAACATGGCTCCTCATTCACATACAGTGCATTCAGCCTTTGTATCTGATAGCTTCCTTCATTGCTTAACCATCTTTTACATTCTTTTAACAAATTAGAAGCTTAGCTGACTGATGTCTTTCTCTGAGGCCAAACTCCTTTTATTCCTTTTAGAATCTAGCTTCTCCTTACATTTTTTTTATCTCATTGAGCACTGGACTCTCTTCTCACACTTCCTGGGGCTCCTTTTCTCCTCAAACTGTACATTTTGTACTTTTCCCTGCTCAGCTTGCTCCTTTTCATTATACATTGGAATGAGAGTAACCAATGGCAGCATCATGACCCAGGAATATTAAGAGGTCTTGAAATCATCTCTGCCCAAGTCATTAATCCCAAACTCTTCAATTTAGCCTGAGGCAGGTTTTATTTTGTTTTGTTTTTGGTGTTTTGTTTTGTTTTGTTTTGTTTGTTTTGTTTTGTATTTTTGGACAGGAGCAAAAGGCAACCACATTTCTTCACCAAAAGATCACAAGCACGGTTTTAGGCCACTTAATAATGTTTTTCTCTTCTGAAATCTGGTTTAAGCTCCATTCTATACTGGAATGCCAAACATTTACAATAATTAGGGCCAGCTAATGAAGAGTTTCTATTGGCTTAAACAACATTTTTGAGGAGTTAGGTAGTGGAGGAAGCACGGAGGGGAAACTGCAGTCAGGAAATAAAGTAATTAATCCAAAAAAAATCTGAGCATTCTTCTCGGCTGAATTCCCTAGAACAGCAATGTCCTTTCTGCAATTTCCTTACTAGAAGGCTCTTACCGCTGGCTCTGGATGTCTAACTGCTGACTTGTATCTTTAAATGGATCTCTCTCTCTTTAGACGTTTGCTAACTTTCTTCAGGTGATTGGTTTTCAGGTGTTCAGGTTCCTGCGAATGGGTGCTGTCTGTATTATACAATGTGTACTTGAAATTTTCATAATATTTTCAGAGTATTCTCTTGTAATTATATTACTTTACAAGGTTTTTGGGGCTTCTCTTTGATTTGTGATTACACAGTTCTAGTATATTTTGTGTTCTTTAGTCAGACTATACAATTGTCTATGAAGTTCAGGAAACTTTTGAAAAAAATTTGTTTCCATTGAATTTCTTTATCATTTCTATTCCATATTTAATTCTTGCTGAGACCTATTCTAACTTTCTTCTTTACATTTGGTTGCATATCTTTATTTACTCACGTCCTTTTTGTTTTATTTCGCATATGTTGATTAGGGATGTGTTGTTGGATGGGCTTGATGGATTATGCCTTTAATTCCAGCATTCTGGATTCAAAGATAGACAGATCTCTGAATTAGTGGGAACCTCTCTGATCTACACAGAGAGTTCCAGCACAGGCAGGTGTATACATAGAAACCTTGTCTTGAAAAGATGAAACATAAAGAAAGGAAGAAATGTGTGGTTGGGGTGCAGAGAATGTGTGTCTGCAGAATACAAATGGGGTATCTATGTCATATGCCCTGCCCCCGAGACTTAGGAGCCATCATGAAGAAGGAACGTCCTATCCAGGTTTTACAGTAGTAAGCTTTCCTTCATTAGCTTAAAGATTTATTATTATTTTATATGTTGTCAACTTCAATGTTTATTTTTATTATCAGTTTATGGTGCACACATATATGCTCACCATGTCATGCAAAGCTGGCAAAAGCCAGAGAGACATCTGAGCCCCTAGAACTGGAGTTGAAGACATATGTGAGCCACAATGTCAGTGCTGAGAATTAAACCCAGGTCCTCTGGAAGAACACCCAGTGATCTTAACCACTACACCATCTCTACAGTTCATAAAATATCATTTTTTAAGAAAAAACAAAATGTTTAATTGGGGCTGGCTTATAATTTCAGAGGTGCAGTCCATCATCATCATGGCAGGAAGCATGGCAGCATCCAGGCATGCATGGTGCTGGATGAGCCAAGAGTTCCTTTTCTTGATCCAAAGGCAGCTAGGAGGAGACTATCATTCCATAGTGGGCAGAGATTGAGAGGTGAACATGAGGGAAAGCTAGTAATGCCACGGATCATTAAAAACGAAGAAGAAGAAGAAGAAGAAGAAGAAGAAGAAGAAGAAGAAGAAGAAGAAGAAGAAGAAGAAGAAGAAGAAGCAGCAGAAGAAGCAGAAGAAGAAGCAGCAGCAGAAGAAGCAGAAGAAGAAGAAGAAATATCATTTTTTACAGAAACAGAAAGTTGGAGTGGTAAGAGTTGGTCTGGAAGGAGTGAGGGGAAAGTAGGGACCGTGCACATGGTCAACATACATGAATACAGGCATGAGAAGCTCAATGAACAAAGACCGTATTTAGAAATGTCTTGTTTGAATTTACAGGCCCACAGTCCAACCTTATGCAGAGAGTTCGAGACCTTGGAACACTCAGCCCTAAATCTGTATCTCCAACAAGTCTCTCCTCTCTAAGTAGTGTTCTTAAGTAATGTTTCTAGCCCAAATTTCCAAAGTCTTCCATACCTATTCCTCCCCAAATCAACAAATTCAGGTTATCATATATTTAGCCCCACATCCAAGGCTAGAATTTCTTTTAATTTTATATGTGTGGGTGTATATATATATATATATATATATATATATACACACATATATGTATATATTACTATGTGTTTGTCTGTGTGTGTGTGAATCATGTATATGTCTGGCTTCAGAAGAGGCGAAAAGAAGGCATCAGAGCTCCTGAACCCAGTGTTGAAAATGGTAGGTCACCATGTAGGTTCTGAGAATAGAATTCTGGTCCTATGGAAAGCTGCCAGAGCCCAGGATAGATCTTAAAGTTGTTGAATTTTCACCTGTTCCTTGGATCTCTCATTCAGGGAGAAACAGAACAAACACACTTGGTTATACCTAAATTAGGTATTCTGTTACAGTCAGAGTTTTAGGACACAGTGGCGATGAAGACTGTACCATGAGGGATAAGTTAGCAGAGGATGAATAGATCTGGGCCTGAGGAAATACTGCTAGACTCAATGGAAAACAGTTAACTAGAGAAGAGGAGAGGAGCAGACTCAGGCTATGTCACAAGCTGCTGTGTAGACAGCAGCTCACCAAGAGAGTGGGCCCTGGGCCCTGAGGAAACATCACTGGGGCTGGGGGGTCATGCCATGGAGGACACTGAGCCCTTGACAAGTTTCTCCCTGAAATCTCTTTCTGCTGTTCATTGTCTAGAAAGGCAGGGAGATAGGATATAAAAATAGCAGTTGTACATCTTAATTGAGAGTAAACTCTGCAACTATAAAAAGATTAACTTTTGCTAAAGTGATTCTAAATCAGAAATTATACCCATGCACCTCTCTGCATATCAGTCTCTCCATGGAACCGTACTGAGTGACAATAGGTCAATTCCCATGGTCAGAATTTCATTCTGTCTTAAGTTCCCTTCTGTCTCATTACTGCTATTGACTGACTAAGCCCAGTCGTTTGTAACACAAACTAATATTAGAGACTTTTATGATTATTTAACACTACTGTGGGAGTTTTTATTATACATGAAAAGTATTTCTTTAATAAGATTTAGAAGTCTGTGTAAAATGATTACCTTTAACAAAAACGATCAGGAAGCATTGTCCAGGTGGTCTGTCATCTCTATCTTCAAGATCTTCTTATACCAGCACACAAAGTCACTTTTCATTTTAATATTGCATGACATGTCATCCTGTAAATGTGTCCAAATTTGCCATCTGTCCTGTATTTATGAAGATAAAGTCTTTCCTGTTAGCTACTCAACAGGAAGTCAAAATGTTTCAATGTTATAAAGATAACAGCGTGGATTTCCATAAAGTTTTTGGAAGTTTTATTCACTACATACACATGGACTCTGAAAACTGCTATGATTTATATTATCATTTCACCTCATTACAACATTAGCTATCTACTTTGCGAAAAGAGTTAGCTTTGACAAAAGATGGTAAAAATTGTATCCCTAGTAGAAAACAAACTGAAATCAGCATAAGGATCTAACAGTTTCTAGTCTGGCAGTTTTGGTCCTCCTTGAAGAAATGATGCACCAGCTTGAGGTAAGGCAAAGCCTGCCCTGATTTCGACCCCATTATTCTCACTCAGGGCTTCTGTAGGTCCTCACTCTCCTAGGCTGTAGTAGATTTCGGGTCCCCATTGAGGTGGAACTTGTTACCATAGATGGAGAGCAGAGCATAAAATGAGGCAGACTGATGTCTTAGACAATAGCCACCTTTATTCAAAGATGAGACACTTGGGTTAAGCAAGGTCACATGAGCAAAGTTCACAGGACAGTACACAGTCACAGGGCACCATGCCTGGACACATTTCTTAGCGACACAAGTAAGCAGCAATGTGTGATGTGGAGAAAACTCACCCCTGTTTGTTGGGAGCTATTAAGACAACTCTTGATCTCTGAATTGGGCCTCTCCCCCCGAGAAGAAAAGGGGGTTAAAAGCAGGCCATCGACACACCGCTCAGAGAACAACCACAGATTGTTACAGCCCTAAGTCAGCGCCAGATGTCCTGACCTCAAGATACCCTGATACTGCCAAGTTCCTGCTTCCTGTGTAACTGCCTAAAGAATGTGCAATTCTATTGCCCCATCCCTCCTGCTGAGAAGTACTTCCCTTTTTGCTTGAGCAATTCTATGCCCCATCCTTCTGAAAGGAAATAAAACTTGAGACCTGTGATTCATGTAATGTATGTCAAATAGTCCAAAGAGTTGTTTGTGAGCTTTGAAACCTGGGGCTGAGAACATAGTAGAACAGACCAGGACATGCCCAGGCAGGCCCATGCTTCCCTATCTCCCACCCCTCTGACCTAAGTTAAATCTTACAGGCTGCTGATGTTTAAATGGACCAATCATGTGAAACCGTGCCAATTCCTTCCCCAGCCCCACTCCTTTTCTATAAAAACCCCTAGCTTCCAAGCCTCGTGGTCGAATCCACTGTCTCCTGTGTGAGATATGTTTCGACCCGGAGCTCCACCAGTAAAATACCTCGTGTTGTTACATCAAGGTGTTGTGTTCTATTCGTGATTCTTGGGTGCACGCTGAATCGGGAGTTGAGTGCAGGTTTCCCCTCTAGGTTCTTTCACATCCTTCTGAAAGGCACTTCCCCTTTTGCTTGTGCATTTACGCATTGGGCCTTTCTCAATATGGTGGGGTCCTGATGCAATTCAGAACGTTTCCGTGTCGTTATTCGCACAAGACCCTCGTCTCTCTCTACCCCCCATTTGGTTCTTAGGAGAAGGTCCCCTTGAGACCCGTGAATAATTGGACCTGCTGGACGGGTCACCTGTTTACACCTGGGAGGTGCATGAAAGCTCATTCCAAGAACAAACCCAGGTTTAGGAAGAACAGAGGTTATAAGACTAGTCTCATATTTTTTTTTTTTCTGAGACAGGGTTTCTCTGTATAGCTCTGGCTGTCCTGTAACTCACTTTGTAGACCAGGCTGGTCTCGAACTCAGAAATATGCCTGCCTCTGCCTCCGAAGTGCTGGGATTAAAGACGTGAGTCACCATGCCCAGCTTAGTCTCATATTCTTAGAATTTTCTGAAAAGCTCTCTGAACTCTTCTCACAACTTGACTCATGGACTGTGGTCTGACAGTACCTATCACTACTCCACCAAAACAACACAGACTCAAACACACACACACACACACACACACATACACACACACACACACATACACACACACACACAGCTTCTGATGGTGTTGGCAATATCTGTCATTTCACTTCCAACTAAGCATAGTGTGCAATATTAAAACTGACGGTCTCCATGCTCCCTCCATCACTCCATCAGGATGTAACATGACGTTGACATCAGTGACTCCATCTCTTGCCTTGTTCCTGTTCCCTTTCTCACGGTCACCCATAGACACATCATCACACAAATCCAAATAATGAGCAATAAATTCATTCTGAAGAAATTAAATGAAAATAAAGAAAAAAATCTTGGAAAATATATTAGCTCAGGAAAGAAAATGAGGGACAGACTGAAGGAAGAGATCTGTCCTAAAATGGAGTTGACCTTTTGGGGACCATGGCATCCCATAGAGTGAAAAGTTAGATCAGGATGATTTCAGATAATAAGATCAGATAACAGTTCCGGAGAATAATCTCATATAGGAAACACAAGGATTTCAAAGCACATAGCTGAAAGTTATGCATGTCTCAGAACAGAACTGATAAAGGAGTAATAGGCCTGGTGAGTTGACTCAGCAAGGAAAACCACTTGCTGCTACATCTGATGTGGTTTGCTACTCAGAACCTGTGGGGAGCCAGGCAAACCCAAGACTTTTTCAGATGCCCTGATGAAAGGACAGAGGGGAACCTTAGTTCTGTGTATGTGTCTTGACATAGCCCATCTAGAGCTGTAGCCCCGGCCTCAAACGAATCATTCTTAAGGTTTCCTGGGGAAACAACTCTGCTCCCTGGGCTGTGGTTGTCAGTCCTAAGGCAGCTATGTCTGAAAATCTCAGATCTGCTGAGGTAAATGGAGACAAGTTGATTCTTGGGGCTCAGTGCTCAACCAGCCAAGCCTGTCCACTTACTAATCCCCAAATTGGTGAATCTCTCTGTCTTAAACCAAGAATGTACAACTGCTAAAGAGCCACAGCCTTGTGAGTTCTCTGGAATCCCTGCAGAGGCTTGAGCACAGTGTGGGTGTGCTCTACCCCTGCCCATGAGCGCTCAGCCCTGCCCTGCACCACACACACAGGAAACAGGACACAGAAAACAGCAGGACTATGTGTCAGCAGACATACAACCCCAGCCTGCCATGGTAATCTCTGAAACTGATTGTGTGTGTGTGTGTGTGTGTGTGTGTGTGTGTGTGTGTGCGCTGCTTCTGGTAGGACTTGCCTCATACATACACAGACACACATATAAATTTGTTTGTTTTTGAGACAGTATCTCACCATTTCTCACTCTTTTTAGTCTTTAGCTCAACAAGGATCTTCCTGTCTGCTGCTACCTCCCAAGAGCTGGGATGAAAGGCAAGTCCTACCAGAAGCAGCTATGAAGTTGCTTTCATTTTGAAACTCCAGCCTTAAACTCTAGAGGACTTATATTTCATCTTCCTTACACCCAGGAAGAACTCTAGAAATGTTGATTTGTGCCTATAATTCTGGACACAGGAAGATCCACAGATTTTGAAAGCTGGCCAGTCTAGTTAAATCCAGGAACTCCCAACTTTAGAGAAGATCTTGACTGAACAAACTAGGTGCAACTAAAGACCTGTGGACACTCAAATCTGACCTCTGGGCTCAAAAGGCAAGAACATTATGGTGGCAAAGCACAGCTTGCAGACTAGACAGAGAAACAACTGTGATTTCCAGGGTGGGGCATAAGTTCTTAGGCTTTTAAAAACATTTTTAAGACGTGCAGATGGGAAGAGAGAGGAAGTGGGGGTGGGGAGATGGGTAGCTACAGCCAGAGAGGTGCTGGAAGGATCCCTAATAGGCAGCAGGAAGCTGGAGGCATCAGAGGTGTTGGTGTGTATGTGTGTTGTGGGCTCACCACAAGCATGCTTATCTAAGCCACAGCCAGGGTTACAATCTGTCTGCTTACAGCTTCCTGTGCCCACAGTCTTTGGCTTCTGTCCAGGGTTGCAGCTGGGGATTACTCAGCTTCTTGCCCCTGAGGAATCTGCATACTTAGAAGCCTGGAGGCCCTGCTTGCTCTGTAGATCACCCCATCCTCCCTCTTGTCACTCACCCCGCCCACCTGCCAGCCAGCCAGCCAATCAGTTCCTGGCACTTCCCTTCTTTTTCCCACTCCTTTCCCATTCCTGCACTTTTCTTCTCGCCCTTCTCAGTTCCCTGGCCTCTGGAGCTTCACATGCTAGGACACAAAAGGCACGCGCAGCTGCTTTCCTTCTACCCCACCCTGCAGAGCACTGAGACATGAGATGAGAGCAGGGCCACACCTCAATCTGCCCGGCACAGGGACCAGGACACGGGAACCAGGACACAGGGACCAGGACACAGGGACCAGGACACAGGGACCAGTCTGCAGGGGCTGGGGAGCTGCTCTGAAAGGATCTGGAGAAAGGGGAACTAGAAGTTGTTTTTGACAAGGTCAGGAGGAGGAATTGCCTTGATCCCCCAGCCAAGTTTCAAAAACTTTCTGTGGTCGGGACCATTATCAGGAAGTGACCAAGATCTTCCCCCCCTTTCAGACAATTAAAATCACACCTTTGGCCTCCAGAGTCTAGAGAAGCAGCTATGGAACTCACTGCCAGTGACAAGGTCCTTTCCTGCTGCTTGTCCCTGCTGTGCCTGCTGTCTGTCTGTCTGTCTGACTGTGTCCAAGGATAGAAGGTGAGCTCCTGAGATCTTAGGGGGCAGAAGGGTGATGGGAGTGGGAAAGAGCAGGGAACACAGGTTAAAGGCTACCCTGTGAATTTCCAAATCCTGGGGTGGGGGTTGTGGTGGGGGAGCACAGCTGTCTCTGTCTTGAGCTAGTCAGTGACTTCCTGGGACCTGAACCTAAGAGGAATCCCAGGGACACAGTGTGGAGGACAGGACCTCCTCAGCCCAGAGACTCTTTTGAAAATACTCTAGGTCCCAAGTTCTTTGGAGTCCTCTCCCCAACCCTCCCCTCTTTACCAAACCTGGCTCTCTTCAGGAGTTCTCTGGTCCTTTTGCTTCTGCACTACTCAGTGTGCTTAATCAGGTTATAGCACAGGCAACCAACAGCTGCTCCACACATTCGCACCCCTCCCCACAAAGTCTGGGACTTTTGCTGAAAGAGTTCACTCTGTAGCCCAGGCTAGCCTTGAACTAGAATTTTGTACCCAAATATAAAAATTAAGGGCCTGTGCCACCACACCAAGATTTACAAACCACTTGGTGTATGCAGAACCCACCCAGCTCATCTCCCTTCCCTGTCCTGCCCCACTATTCCACTCAGAAAAGGACTTTAATCCCTTCCTTCCTTCACAGGGTGACAACAGGGTTAAGTGGTCCTTAGTTGGGCATATGGACGCTTCTGCCCCTGCACCCGGGCCTGTCTAGACTCCTTCCCCTGGAGACAGATCAGATAGTGGGTTTCATTTAGACAGAAGTCTGTTTTTCTGTAAAACAGGAATAATTTCAAATTGGGAAGTATATTATCTGTGCCTCTGCATCAGATACTCAGTTGATGACTAGTAGGTCAGATTTTCTTTTTTTTTTCATTTTTCTTTCCTTCCTTCCCTCCTTCCTCTCCTTCCTTCCTTCCTTCCTTCCTTCCTTCCTTCCTTCCTTCCTTCCTTCCTTCCTTTCCTTTCCTTTAAAAAATTATCTTAGTTTTCCAAAGATGAAAATAAATTTTAGTTTCAAAAGAATATGATGATCTTGGCCTTCATTTGCCAAACACTTATTAGACACTAAAGAATTCATGTCTCATTGCTCCACTTAATTTATATATCAGTCTGATAGTATCAAAATTATATACTATCTTTTTTTACCTTTATTTAATCTTTATTTACAGTTAGGATTTCATCCCCCTCCAGGTCTACCTTCTGACTGTTCCAGATCCCACGCCTTCCCCAGCCCCCACCCCCCAGGATAATGTCTCCAAGACTTATCCCCCCCCACACACCACCACACTTCCCCACTCCCTGGGGCCTCCAATCTCTTCAGGGTTAGGTGCATATTCTCTGACTGAGTCCAGACCTGGCAGTCCTAGGTTGCATATGTGTTGGGAGCCTCATATCAGCTAGTTTATGCTGCCTGATTGGTGACCCATTATTTGAGAGATCTTAGGGGTCCACATTAGTTGAGACTGCTGGTCCTCTTACAGGGTCCCCTTCCTCTTTGGCTTCTTCCAGCTTTTCCTTAATTTAACCACAGGGGTCATCAGCTTCTGTTGGGTGTAAATATCTGCATCTGACTCTTTCAGCTGCTTTTTGGGTCTTTCAGATGGCAGTCATGATAGGCCCCTTTTTGTGTGCACTCCATAACTTCAGGAGTAGTGTCAGGCCTTGGGGCCTCCTCTTGAGTAGGATTCCAATTTGGGACTGTCACTTGACCTCCTTTTCCTCAGGCTCTTCTTCTTTTTTGTCCCTGCAGTTCTTTCAAACAGGAACTGTTATGATTTTTCTGCACCTGGAATCTTCTAGATTTAATGTTTTCTTTGCCCAATGTATCCATTTCTTCTGTGGTATTGTCTACTCAATTCCAGAATTCGTTCAATTTCTGTTTTCTGTATTGTTTCTATTTCCATGTTTAGGTCTTGAACAGTTTTGTTGTTCCCTTCAATAGTTTGTGTGTTCTTGAGTTTCTGTAAAGGATTTATTTATATCCTCTTTAAGGATTTCTCTCATCTTTATATGGTTGATTTTAAGGCCTTTTTCTTGGGCTTTGACTGTGCTGGAATATCTAAGGCCTGGTGTGGTGCAATAGCTGGGCTTTCATGGAGACATATTGTCTCTGTGTTAGTGATTCTGTTTTTGCTTTTGCATCTAGGCATCTGGGTTTGGTCTAGGTGCTGACGTCTGGACCTTTCTTTTTTGCATTGGGTGATTTGTTCTTGGTTTCTGTTTCCTCTCTGGATTTTGGGGGATTATGATGATTGTGTATTGTCTGCTTCCCTGACCTGCTCAGCTGCTGTGTTCACAGGGAATGATTGCTGGTATTGGGACTGGAATATTGGAATGAGCTGGTGAAGGGAAGGTCTTTGTGTTTGCTTGGGGATGGGGTCAGAAAGGAAAGGGAAGTCACAATTGGACCTCAGGAGTAATGGAGAAGTATAGGTCCACCTTCACCCTACTTTTTTCACTGGGTAATGTGACCCCTGTTGTCAGGGTCACAGGGCAGTGCTGGAATTGGGGGTTGAAAATAAGCAACTAATGGGGTGAGGGAAGTAGTAGGAGAAGACCTGTGGGATTATCTGGAGATGAGAGCTGGTGGTTGGGAAAATGAGAGATGCTATGGGTGTTCTACAGAAAGAGCTGGTGGGTTGGATATGGGGGAACAGACAGGAAAGAGAACATCTGCACCTGGTTTTTGTTAAGTATGGCATATCAATGGGGTTTTCACAAAGAGGCTTTGTCCAAAGTTTGGATCTTGGTTAGTCATCAGGAAGAAATTCTAAACATTCAAAATCGATGAACTTCGCTTTGAGAAAACAAGCAGTTTTTCTTTCTTGCTTCCATTTTGTCATTGGTGTCCTCTAAAGATTTGGGTCCTTTTGGTAAGTTGTGGTTGTTTTCCTATATTCAGAGCAGTTTTGATTGCCTTAAATTAGTGTTGAGCTGTGAGTGTTTCTTGTGCTAGTGAGTTCTGCCTTTCAGGCTGTAGATGTCCTCACTGTAGATGTCTCCTATAGATGTCATTATGTGAGCTTTTTAGACCCATGTCTTAGTTAAGGTTTACTGGTGTGAACAGACACCATGAACATGGCAAGTCTTATAAAGGACAACAATTAATTGGGACTGGCCTACAGGTTCAGGGATTCAGTCCATTATCATCACAGTGGGAGCATGGCAGCATCCAGGCAGGCATGGTGCAGGCAGAACTAAGAGTTCTATATTTTCATCTAAAGGCTGCTAGTGGAGACTCACTTTCAGAGATCTAGGACTAGGGCATTAAAGCCCATACCCACAGTTACACACCTACTGTAACAAGGTCATACCTCCTAATATTGCCATTCCCTGGCCCAGGCATGTGCAAACTATCACAGCCCAGGTCACTAGGTCCCCACAAACCTCCAGAGTCCACCAGGAATCCAAGTCATAGGAAAAAGCAAAGAGTCTTTATTCAAGCCCGAGCTTCTACTCTCCATTCTCTCCAATGCAATGGATCGGCGTAGAAGGTTCTGAGCTGGTGAAGCTTTGACTTTTTATCATAGTTACAGCAGGGTAGGGTCTTTCCAACTTATCAGTGATTGGTTAACGTTTGAAAATTTTAGCTTGGAGAAAAATCTATGGCATAGCCATGATTTCAGCTTGTTATGAGCAATTGTGGTTAATTTTAATAATCTACTAAAAACATCTGTAATTAGGACCTGAATGGTTGTTACTAAGAGTGTAGTAGCAGTTGTTAGGAAACATATGGCTGTTTCTAGGGTGTCTTGATTCCTGGATTTTGCTGTGGTTTTTATAGCACCTGAGTTCAACCTGAGGACAAGCTTAACATAAGATGGAGTATAAATACAAAATGGAGTTTGTATATTAAGTTGGGCCCTTTATTCTCACTTTTACAAGTATCCAGTCATGGCACCTTAGCATCTGTGGTCTCAAGCTCTAAGGGCTGAGTTTGAATTCTAAGGACCATGAGTTATTTGCACAACACTGACTTGCTCTGACAAAGTTGGTTCGTCTATTAAGAGTTCACAGTATAAAAGTGAGTAACAGGAACAATTTAGTAAGAGATGTCTTAGTCAGGGTTTCTATTCCTGCACAAACATCATGACCAAGAAGCAAGTTGGGGAGGAAAGGGTTTATTTGGCTTACACTTCCATACTGCTGTTCATCACCAAAGGAAATCAGGACTGGAACTCAAGCAGGTCAGGAAGCAGGAGTTGATGCAGAGGCCATGGAGGGATGTTCTTTACTGGCTTGCCTCACCTGGCTTGCTCAGCCTGCTCTCTTATAGAACCAAGACTACCAGCCCAGAGATGGTCCCACGCACAAGGGGCCTTTCCCCCTTGATCACTAATTGAGAAAATACCTTACAGTTGGATCTCATGGAGGCATTTCCTCAACTGAAGCTCCTTTCTCTGTGATAACTCCAGCTGTGTCAACTTGACACAAAACTAGCCAGTACAGGAGATCATCTAAAAAGCATATCAGAGTAGTCAATCACAGAGACCAATTAAACACACTATCATACCATTGTTGTGATAGCCTTTTCTCCAATTGTCTATCCTGTAGTCTCTTTCTTTGTTTGGCCATATTTTCTCTGACAACCTCCATTTGGTCTGCACCTATACAACATTCTTCTCTTAGGGCCACACATACTCATCCTTGTTGTAGAAAGAGTAACTCCAAGCCCCTTCCATTTTATAACACTGTGTTATCTAGAGAGGACAGAGATTTTTCTAAGGCTGACATTGCCATCTCTAGCCTCTATGTCCCTGTCGAGTTGTAATGCTAAGGCTGTGGCTCCTGTTCCTATTGCTCCTGCTATTCTGATGCCCAGGAAGGTGGACAGAATGATGGTGGTAATGGGTTCTTGATTAAATTCATTATGAGGGCCATGGCTAAGGTAGTTGAGAACATTCTTCTCTTGAATTGTAAGTCACCCTGGGAACCAACTAAACCAGAACACAAAAGTCAGAGGAAGTGTTAAGTGACTTCGTTTGGATACGTGGAGTTAGGACAGTAGAACAGGTCAACCAGACATCTGGTGGGACTAAGAAGTACCTATTACTTTTATCCCAGGGAATGGTCTGGTTACAGAGGTGAGAGTATTCCCTGATAGTATATCTTGGGCTACACATAGCCCTTGCCCTGTAACTGATTATACGTTGACCAGGCAAGGTGCATCAGTTGCCATCTGTAATGGCTTGCTTCTGTAGGTTCAGGGACTGAAGCATTGAAAGCAATGCCATCATACCAAGGGGCGTTTAGCATCAGTGCAGAGTCAATAATCAGAAGTGAGATCATTGACCTTGTATCCCGGGTCTCAAGGAGACCAGTCTGCACAGGAGAGCACGCATGGGCGGCAGAAACTACATAGGTTCGGAAACAGGGTCCCTTTGAGCCTTCATCTTCGGCCAGAGGGCAGAGCAGACACCCAGACCTCTGTGTGCTTGTCCTGCCAGAGGAGAGGTGGCCTCCAGGGAGAATTCTGTCCGTGGGACCAGGTGAGAATGCCATCTTGTATCCTGGGACCCAAAGAGAACAGTCTGTGCAGGAGAGTGCACAGGCAGCAGAAGCAACATAGCTCCTGGGTAGGGTCTCTTTCTGACCTTCATCTTCAGCCAGGAGGACGAGCTGAGTTCCAGAACTCTTCATACTTGCCTGCAGAGAGTACTCTGACAACTGAGACTCAGGAGAGAGTAGTTGGACTCCCAGGAGTGCTGACAGAGGCTAACAAAATCACAGGAGGAGCAAGCTCCAGCCAGTGACAGCTATAACAACTAACACCAGCGATTAACAGGTGGCGAAAGCAAATATAACAATCTTACCAGCAGAAACCAAGAACATTGGGCATCATCAGAACCCAGCACTCCCACCCACAGTATCCACAGTTCTGGATACCCTAACAAACCTCCTGAAAAGCAAGATTCAGGTTTAAAATCATATCTCATGATGCTGGTAGAGGATTTTAAGACAGACATTAATAATTCACTTAAAGAAATACAGGAGAACACGGCCAAACAGGTAGAAGGCCTTAAAGAGGAAGGACAAAAATCCCTTAAAGAATTAAAGGAAAATACTGCTAAGCAGGTGATGGAATTGAACAAAACCAACCAAGATTTAAAAATGGAAGTAGAAACAATAAAGAAAACCCAAAGGTAGACAACTCTGGAGATAGAAACCCTAGGAAAGAAATCAGGAACCATAGATGTGAGCATCAACAACAGAATACAAGAGATGGAAGAGAGAATCTCAGGTGCAGAAGATTCCATATAGAACATGGAAACAACAATCAAAGAAAATGCAAAATGCAAAAAGATCCTAACTCAAAATATCCAGGAAATCCAGGACACAATGAGAAAACCAAACCTACAGATAATATGAGTGAATGAGAATGAAGATTTTTCAATTTAAAGGGCCAGTAAATATCTTCAACAAAATTATGGAAGAAAGCTTTCCTAACCTAAAGAAAGAGATGACCATGAACATACAAGAAGCCTACAGAATTCCAAATAGACTAGACCAGAAAAAAATTCCTCTCGACACATAATAATCAGAACAATTAAATAAAGATAGAATATTAAAAGCAGTAAGGGGAAAAGGTCAAGTAACATATAAAGGCAGGCCTATTAGAATTACATCAGACTTCTCACCAGAGACTATGAAAGCCAGACAGATGTCCAGACAGATCCTGGACAGATGTTATACAGACCCTAAGAGAACACAAATGCCAGCCCAGGCTACAATACCCAGCAAAACTCTCAATTACCATAGATGGAGAAAACAAAGTATCCCATTACAAAGCCGAATTCACAGAGTATCTATCCACGAATCAAGCCCTTCAAAGGATAATAAGGGTAAAACACCAACAAAATAACGGAAATTACGCCCTAGAAAAAGCAAGAAACTTTCAACAAACTTAAAAGAAGACAGCTGCAAGAACATAATCCCAACTCTAACAACAAACATAACAGGAAGCAACAATTACTTTCCCTTAATATCTCTTAATATCAATGGACTCAATTCCCCAATAAAAAAACAAACACTAACACACTGGCTAAACAAACAAGATCCAATAGTTTCCTGCTTAAAGGAAACCCACCTCAGGGAAAAAGACAGACACTACCTCAGAGTGAAAGGCTGGAAAACAATTTTCCAAGCAAATGGTCCAAAGAAACAGGATGGAATAGCCATACTAATATTGAATAACAACCCAAAGTTATCAAAAAAGACAAGGAGTGGCACTTCATCCTCATCAAAGGTAAAATCTTCCAAGATGAACTCGTAATTCTGAATATCTGTGCTCCAAATGCAAGGGCAGCCACATTCATTAAAGAAACTTTAGTAAAGCTCAAAGCACACATTGAACCTCACACAACGATAGTGGGAGACTTCAACACCCCACTCTCATCAATGGACAGATCCTAGAAACAGGAACTAAACAGAGATACATTGAAACTAACAGAAATTATGAAACAAATGGATTTAACAGATATCTACAGAACATTCTATCCTAAAACATAAGGTTATACCTTCTTCTCAGCACCTTCTCCAAAACTGACCATATATTTGGTCACAAAACAGGGGTCAACAGATTCAAAAATATTGAAATTGTCCCATTCATCCTATCAGATCACCACAAACTAAGGCTGATCTTCAATAACAACATAAATAATAGAAAGTAAACATTCATGTGAAAGCTGAACAACATTCTACTCAATGATACATTGGTCAAGGATGAAATAAATAAAGAAATTAAAGACTTTTTAGAGTTTATTGAAAATGAAGCCACAACATACCCAAACACAATGAAAGCAGTCCTAAGAGGAAAACTCATCGCCCTGAGTTCCTCCAAAAAGAAACTAGAGAGAGCATACACTAGCAGCTTGACAGTACACCTAAAAGCTCTAGAACAAAAGGAAGCAAATTTACCCAAGAGGAGTAGACAGCAGGAAATAATGAAACTCAGGGCTGAAATCAACCAAGTAGAAACAAAAAGAACTATACAAAGAATCAACCAAAACAGGAGCTGGTTCTTTGAGAAAATCAATAAGATAAATAAATCCTTAGCCAGACTAACTAGAGGGCACAGGGACAGTATCCTAATTAACAAAATCAGAAATGAAAAGGGAGACATAACAACAGAACCTGAGGAAATCAAAACATCATCAGATCCCACTACAAAAGGCTATACTCAACAAAACTGGAAAACCTGGATGAAAAGGAAAATTTTCTAGACAGATACCAGGTACCAAGGTTAAATCAGGATCAGATTAATGACTTAAACAGCCCCATATCCCCAAAAGAAATAGAGTCAGTCATTAATAGTCTCCCAACCAAAAAAAGCCCAGGACCAGATGGGTTTAGTGCAGAGTTCTACCAGACCTTCAAAGAAGACCTAATTCCAATTCTCCTCAAATTATTCCATAAAATAGAACCAGAAGGTATTCTACCCAACTCATTCTATGAAGCCATAATTACTCTAATACCTAAACCACAGAAAGACCCAACAAAAAAGAGAACTTCAGACCAATTTCCCTTATGAATATCTATGTAAAAATACTCAATAAAATCCTCACAAACTGAATCCAAGAACACATCAAAACGATCATCCATCATGATCAAGTGGGCTTCATCCCAGGGATGCAGGGATCGTTCAATATACGGAAATCCATCAACGTAATTCACTATATAAACAAACTCAAAGACAAAAACTACATGATCATCTCATTAGATGCTAAGAAAGCATTTGACAAAATCCAAACCCTTTCATGATAAAAGTCTTGGAAAGATCAGGAATTCAAGGCCCATACCTAAATATAATAAAAGCAATATATAGCAAACCAGTAGCCAGCATCAAACTAAATGGAGAGAAACTTGAAAAAAAAATTCAAGGGGATACAAATTGGAAAGGGAGAAGTCAAAATATCACTCTTTGCAGATGATATGATAGTATATATAAGTGACCCTAAAAATTACACAAGGAAAGCACTAAACCTGATAAACAGCTTCAGTGCAGTAGCTGGATATAAAATTAATTCAAATAAATCAGTGGCATTTCTCTACACAAAGGATAAAGAGACTGAGAAAGAAATTAGGGACACAACACCCTTCACAATAGTCACAAATAATATAAAATACCTTGGTGTGACTCTACTAAGGAAGTGAAACATCTGTATGTTAAGAACTTCAAGTGTCTGAAGAAAGAAATCAAAGATCTCAGAAGATGGAAAGATCTCCCATGCTCATGGACTGGCAGGATTAATATCGAAAAATTGGCTTTCTTGCCAAAAGCAATCTACAGATTCAATGCAATCCCCATCAAAATTCCAAATCAATTCTTCACTGAGTTAGAAAGGGCAATTTGAAAATTCATTTGGAATAACAAAAAACCTATTATAGCAAAAACTATTCTCAATAATAAAAGAACCTCTGGTGGAATCCCCATGCCTTAACTCAAGCTGTACTACAGAGCAATTGTGATTAAAAACTGCATGGTGCTGATACAGTGACAGACAGGTAGACTAATGGAATAGAATTGGAGACCCAGAAATGAAGCCACACACTTATGGTCACTTGATCTTTGACAAGGGAGCTAAAACCATCCAGTAGAAAAAACAAAAACAAAAACAAAAAAAAAACAGCATTTTCAACAAATGGTGCTGGCACAACAGGCAGTTATCATGTAGAAGAATTTGAATTGATCCATTTTTATCCCCTTGTACAAAGCTCAACTCTAAGCAGATCAAAGATCTCCACATAAAACCAGAGACACTGAAACTTATAGAATTGGCAAAAGCCTCGAAGTTATGGGAACAGGGGAAAAATTCCTGAACAAAACAGCAATGGCTTGTGCTGCAAGATCAAGAATCGATAAATGGGACCTTTTAAAATTGCAAAGCTTCTGTAAGGTAAAAGATACTGTCAATAAAGCCAAAAGGCCACCAACAGATTGGGAAAGAACTTTACCAATCCTAAATCTGATAGGGGACTAATATCCAATTTATATAAAGAACTCAATGAGATGGACTCCATAAAATCAAGCAATCCTATTAAAAAATGGGGTACAGAACTAAACAAAGGATTCTCAACTGAGGAACACTGAAGGGCTGAGAAACACCCGAAAAAATGATCAACATCCTTAATCATCAGGGAAATGCAAATCAAAAGAACCCTGAGATTCCACCTCACACCAGTCAGAATGGCTAAGATCAAAAACTCAGGTGCTGGTGAGGATGTGGAGAAAGAGGAAAATTCCTCCATCGCTAGTGGGATTGCAAGCTTGTACAACCACTCTGAATATCAGTCTGGCGGTTCCTCAGCAGATTAGACAAGTACTACCGGAAGATCCAGTAATACCTCTCCTGGGCATATACCCAGATGATGTCCCAACTTATAATAAGGACATGTGTTCCACTATGTTCATAGCAGCCTTATTTATAATAGCCAGAATGTGGAAAGAACCCAGATGTCCCTCAACAGGGGAATCGATACAGAAATTTTGGTACATTTACACAATGGAGTACTACTCAGCTTTTAAAATCAATGAATTTATGAAATTCTTAGGCAAATGGATGCATCTGGATGATATCATCCTGAGTGAGATAACCCAATCACAAATGAACACACATGATATGCACTCACTGATAAGCGGATATTAGCCTAGAAACTTAGACTACCCATGATACAGTTTGCAAAAACACAAGAAAATCAAGAAGAAGGAAGACCAACGAGTGGATACTTTGTTCTGTCTTAGAATGGAGAACAAAATAACCCATGCAAGGAGATTCAGAGACAAAGTTCGGAGCTGAGACAGAAGAAAGGACCATCCAGGGACTGCCCCACCCAGGGACTCATCCCATATACAACCTCAAAACCAAGACAGTATTGCATATGCCAGCAAGATTTTGCTGACTGGACCCTGATATAACTATCTCTTGTGAAGTTATGCCAGTACCTGGTAAATACAGAAGTGGATACTCACAGTCATCTATCAGATGGAACACAGAGCCCCTAATGAAGAAACTAGAGAAAGTACCCAAGGAGCTAAAGGGGTCCGCAACCCTATAGGGGGATCAACAATATGAACTAACCAGTACTCCTCAGAAGTATGTATCTAGTTGCATATGTAGCAGAGAATGGCCTAGTTGGCCATCAATGAGAGGAGAGGACCTTGTCTTTTGAAGATCATATGCCCCAGTACAGGGGAATGCCAGGGCCAGGCAGTGGGAGTGGGTGGGTTGGGGAGCAGGGTGGAGGAAGGGTATAGGTGACTTTTGGGATAGCATTTGAAATGTAAATGAAGATAATATCTAACAAAAAAAGAAAAAGAAAAAAAGAAAAAGAAATAAATATATTATTTAGATTTGGATAAAAAACAAGTGAGATCATTATGGGCAACATTCAGACTCTCAGAGGTAACTTCTCAAAGGTGAAGGGGACTAGGTCACTGCTAGTCTGAAAGTCCTGTGTTTGGACCTCAGAGGGTGCAGTCTTGTTGGGGATTAGGGTAGACCCTATGTTGCCAGTGAGCTTTCAGGTATGTTCTTGCTAGTTTGAAGGTCCTGTGTCTGGACCTCTGAGGGTGCAATCCTGTTGGGAATTTGGGTAGACCCCAAGGTGACAGTGACCTTTGGAATGTGGGTTTGTGTGTGGCCAACACTGGGTTTGGCCTCAATGGTCTAGGAGGAACCATGATTCTCTGTTAAGACAGCTGGAACTTAAATTCCCTGTTCCTGAACATAAGTTAAGGTGGGTCCTTAGCAACCAGGTTTTTTCAAGTCCCTATCCCATAGCTGTCTCTCCTTATTGGGTGAATTTTATGAGCGTGGAATTACATTTTTTGTTTCTGATATTGCTGGTTGAAGAATTTTGGTACTAGGCCAAACCCATCCATAAGTGATCTTTGGGGAAGTTGTCCTGTTTAGTTACCTGAATAAAACCATCCTTGACTGGATTTGTCCTCCTAAGAACCATACTCATGCAGTCCCATTATCCCCAATCGTAAGAGTGAGTCCCTCCACATTTTACTCTCCAATTTCTGTTACCATTTTTATGGCCTGCACAGACATAAAAATAAAGTTCCTTTAGGTGGGCACTAGACAAGGTAACCACCACAAGGTCTGAGAAGTTGAAGATGAGGTGGGGATATCTGTGGGGCCACCCTATGCACCAGCTGAAGGATGTCACCCATAGAGGCGTTATAGATAATCTAAGTTAGGCCCTAATGCTGGTGAGGATTGTTAGAGCAGGCTATTTGTTAAAAGCAAGGCTACTAGAAGTATAACCTTTGCAATTTGAGTTTCAAGGGATTGGTTTTGTCTTTGACAACCTGTCATCTGGGTGCGATGTCCTCAGGGTCTGAAGGAGGAGGGTCTCTGTGGCAAGCCTGGGTGTGGTGAATCCAGGTGATGATTCTGTCTCCCATAAGTGCAGTGGGTGTAGTCAGCATAACTACGTAAAGTCCTTTCCATGGGGATTAAAGACTCTGTTTCTGATGTCTATTCACAAGTACCCAGTCACCTGCAGGTAATTATGAGGAGTAGGTGGAGGAGCAGCCATAGCTGGCTCTCAGGTGTGGCCAGAGGTCCTTCTCTGTATAAGCTAGTGCACTGTGGAAGTCAAATATATGTGTAGCAGTCACTTCAGCTATTACATCTGATTTTAGCTTGGGAATCATGGGAGGGGTGTCTCCTATACATGACCTCAAAAGAAGGTCAGTTCCAAAGTATAGGACATGTTCCTGACCCTATAGAGGGTGAAGGCGAGGAGAACCACCCGGTTCCCGCTCTCCTCCCATGGTTAATCTGGTAAGGTTAATCTTTTCAGAGACGCTTTCAATTCATCCTTTTTACCTGTTCTGAACTTTGGGGCCTATAAACACAATGTAATTTCCAGTCCACCCCAATGGTCTTGGCTGTTCCCTGTGTTTCTTGAGTCGTGAATGATGCAGTAAAACCCCTCTATACTTTTATCCCAGGCAGGTACAAGAACGTGCTGTTATCCACCTTCCTCAGTGTTTTCGATTCATAAAGGAATGACACACATACATGTA
This sequence comes from Mus musculus, assembly GCF_000001635.26. NCBI lineage: Eukaryota > Metazoa > Chordata > Mammalia > Rodentia > Muridae > Mus > Mus musculus. Next base: position 22,237,399 of record NC_000076.6, read on the forward strand.
GGCTTATTTTTAATATTCCTTAGCTAGCTCAATGGCTGGGCCCTGCCTAAACTTCCACATGGCTAACACACTCCCTCTGATATTCCTGAGTTAACTAACTCTAAATCTCTATTTTACCTTTGTTGCCTGGTTTCCTTCTGGGCAGCCTTCCCACGGGGCCTCTACATTTCAGCTGTCTTACCTGCCTGCTCCTTCACAGCACGGTTCATCCAACGCCCCTCTCATGGCAACCTCTCCCCTTCATTTCTTGCCCAGGAAACCTAAAAGTACCTCCTCTGTCTCCTTGCCCAACCCTTGGCTGCTGGAAACTATTTCCTAATCAGAGCCAACTGGAGGCAGGCTTCCTTTAGCCTATGTGTGGGGTACTGCAGACAGGATTTTGGTAACCATAATTAGCCTGAAAACACAGACCGCTAAAAGTGAAGGCAGGTCCATTATCAGAGCTCACCATAGCTGGCGTACCATACCTAGGAAGGATATCTCCCAGTGTCTTCTTGACCACTGTTTGTGCGAAGGCCTTAGTTGATCCTGAAAAAGTATCTACAGGTACTAATGTTGGCCTGGACCCATATTTGCCTGGTTTTACCTCAGTGAAGTCCGTTTCTCAATGGGCTCCTGGTTTGGTGCCTATCTGTCAGGAGCCTTTTTCTTTGGGATTGTTTTTTAGCATTAGGGAGCTTGCTGGTGAGGTATTGCTTCTGGACTTTGGGCCTATAAGTACAATGCAATTGAAGGCAATTTATCCCACTAAAGATTTTAGATGAATAATCTTCAAGTCTGCAAGCCAAGTATACTATGGCTTCTCTGGTAGAGTGGATGACCCAGGATCTGGCAGCCAAAGGGTCAGGGTTGCTGTGGGACTAAGGATGGACTTTGAGGACTAGTCTGCCCTCTGATTGCCCTTTGAAGGCCACAACTTCCCTCTGCTGGCTGGGGAAGTGAATGATTGCTAGCTTTTGGGCAGTCAGAGGACTTGTAATGAGTCTCAAATTTCTTGCTTGTTTTTAGTCATCGTTCCCTCAGTCATAAGCAGCCTCTCTTCATACACAGCCCCATGGATATTCTGTGGCAAAGGCATATCTGTATTAGTATAAAGATTGACTTGTTTGACCAGGTTGAGGGCATTTTTAGTGACATCCTTGACTTTCTGTCTCATGTCTTTTCAGGTGGCCACCCAGCATCCAACCTGGCAACTTCCACCTGCCAATAATGATTAGTCTGTCCACCCTACCATCTGGTCCCAGTTCTAAAGTTTTTAAACTTATCCAGGAAAAGCACTGGGGGGGGGGGGGGAGGGGAGAGGGAGACATCTGGGTCTGTTCCATCCTTCTAACCTTCAACACAAGAAAATAATTCAGACACGATTTAAACAAACAGCCAAAGGACACAGAAACATGAATGCCGATTTGTATACAGTAACAAAAGAGAAAGTGAGATGATGACAAAGTGGGCATGACCTGAAATGTCTCTCTAAAGAAATTAGAGGATCCAATCCCTTACTGATAGATCTGGTAGATCTCTTGGTACTGGTGACTCTTGGTGGATCTGCTAGTGGATCTGCTGCAGTCCTGTGTGTCAGTGTTAAATCACGGGTTTACAGATTTACCAGAGTTAAAGCAGGCAGACACTCAGACAAACATTATCCAGAGAATACTTATCAATCAGTCTTTGACTTTAAAGGTTTGGGGTCCTGATGGAGGGGTGACGGGGTCCCAAAAGAGCCCCAAAATATTATGCCCAGATTGCCCATAGACCCCCATAGTCAAGCAGGAATTCCACTCATATGCAACAGCAAAGAGTCTTTGTTCAAGCTCGAGCTTGTACCTTCGAATCTCTCCAATGCAGTGGTTGGGTGTGGAAGGTCCCGAGCTGGTGAAGCTTTGCCTTTTTATCACAGTTACAGCAAGGCAGGTAAATCACAATTTAGCAGTTACTTGGTTGGGCAACATTTGAAAATTGTAGATTGGAGCATTTCTATGGACTAGTAATTTTAGCTTATTATGAATAATTGTGATTAACTTGAGTAATTTTTTTCCAAACAACTGAAATATTAGGAATTTTCCTCTTTGGAGCTGACTGGTGGTTATTAAGGGTGGAATGGTTGTTTTCAGGAAAGTTATGGCTGTTGATAGTGGTGTCTTGGTTTCTGGAATAAGCTGTGTTTTTTCCCAGTAACTCAGCCTGTGGACAGCGTAACATAAGATGGAGACTAAATACAAAATGCAGGTTGTTGTTAGACTGGGCCCTTCAGATCTCTGTTTTTTCCTTTTTCCACCATCATTCTCATCACTGAGTTCTATCTTGTTGGTGGAACCTGGTGTCATATTTAGGGACAAATTCCTTTTCCAATGTAGTGGACAGTTTCCCCCACCCACTGAGCTCTGCCTCCATCTTCTTCCAAGGACAAATAGCCTGAAGCTGCCTCTGTTGCTTTAGTTGGACCATCTTCACGGTCCACTGCTCTTTCTTTAGCCACATGCAGTCCATACATTGACCCAGCTTCTAAATCCAATTTGTACTAGAGAAAATTTGTGCTTTTTTTTTTTTTTTCCATATGCACTTTAATCAGAGGGCCTTGTTGGCTTTTTGTTCACAACCAAAGTGAGGGTTCTGGGGCTGCATAATGTTCGTTTTTGTGTCCATCAAACTTTTCGTTGGTTTGTTTGTTTTTGAGACAGGGTTTCTCTGTGTAGCCCTGGCTGTCCTGGATCTCACTTTGTAGACCAGGCTGGCCTCGAACTCAGAAATTCACCTGCCTCTGCCTCCCAAGTGCTGGGATTAAAGGCGTGCACCACCACCACCTGGCCCATCAAACTTTTTAATGCAGTGAGAAAAAACCTCAGGCAATCAAAAGGAATGAACTTCAGAAGTTTAGTTGTCAGAGTTGGAAGAAATTGTGAAGAATTTAAAATGGTAGAGTAGGCAGTTGGGAGGAGCAGAGTGAAAGTGGTTGAGCCCCTTCTCTCTCTGTCTTTCTCCCCTGTCCCTTCACCTCTCCCGCCCTCCATGCCTCTCCTCTCTCTCCACCCTTTCATAAGGCTATTCTTCGTTCCATAGGTAGAAACTCTCTCTGAGTTACTTGCTCCCTGCCCCTAACCTCACTGCATGTTTCCTTCACAGAGGCTGCTTCTCTTTGTAACATTTACAAGGTTGACAGGTCAGAGTCTGGACAACAGAGTCAAGAAGTTCAAGGCCTACTCAACAGACAGCCTCTTTTTGTCTACAAGGATAACAAGTGTCATACCATTGGTGCTCATAGGAACAGCATGAATGTTACAAAGATCTGTGAAAAAGAGGTTGACACTCTGAAAGATGGAATTGACAACTTCAAAGGTCTGCTGCTTCACATATTGCAGGAGACTAACACAATCAGAAGTAAGTTTCAAATGGCCCAATAGGGCTGGTGTGTAGCTCATTAGTGGGGTGTTTGGCAGCATACATGAGGTTTTAGATTAAATCCCCCTGTTACAAAATAAGTAAAAGAGCATATCAGACAGCCCCCCCCCAATAGGAAAGAACAGGTTGACAAATTAGGGACATTCACTGTTTTTATGGAAGAAAAAAAATGAATCACTGTTAGTCCTATCTAAGATATCCAGCAGCAAGGGCAAAATATAGAGGGTAAAGCAAGGTCAGTGGATGAGAAGGGATGGTCAGTAGGCAGACAGGAATAACCAAGGCCAGAAGCTAATCTCTTTCCAATGGGCATAGAGCCCTTCACTCTGCAGGCTGGGATGTGTTGCCATTATGGAGACAAATGTTTCAGGGGATCCTGTGTTGCTAGCCTCAATGGAAAGAAAATGTTCTATGTTGACACAAGCACTGGCAACTGGACTCAATTGGATCCTAAATTGAAGAAGAGTATAGAAATATGGAAGGAAGACAGGGCTTGATTTGCCTTCTTAGAGAAGACTACAGAGGGCGACTGCAGGACCTGGCTTGATGAGCTCATGTTGCACTGGAAAGAACATCTGGAGCCTGCAGGTAACTGGGAAGATGGGGTGAAAAGCTTTCTGCAGGTCTGGTAGTGGTGAGAGTGGATCTGGAAGGAGTGAGGAGGAAAATGTGTGCCATTAAAATGAAAATACATGTATGCAGGCATGACAATCTCAGTGAACAAATGTACTGTATTTAGAAATGTCTTGCTTAAATATAGAGACCCACAGCAGATACCTTATGCAGAACATTCAACCTTAAATGGGATGTCTTCAACACATCTCTCTCCCAGAGGTCAGGGAATGGTTCGGAAGAGAAGACACACAACATGTAAGAACCAGAGGGGATTGAGGACACCAAGGAGAAAGGTCCCCTTAAGTCAACACGATCCACACACATATGAACTCACAGGTACTGGAGCAGCATTCACAGGGACTGAATGGGTCTGAACCCCGTCCTCGGTCCTTATATTATGGCTTCCAATTTCATGTTTTTATGAGATTCCTGAACAAGGGAACAAGGTTGTCTCCGACTCTTGTTTGTGCCCACTTTAGGCAGTTTTCCTTCTGTTGGTCTATATTGTTTGATTTTAATGTGATAGTTCTTGTTTTTTCTTCATTCATTCATTTGTTTGTTTGTTTGTTTGTTTGTTTTGTTTTTCAATACAGGGTTTCTCTGTGTAGCCCTGGCTGTCCTGGAACTCACTTTGTAGACCAGGCTGGCCTTGAACTCAGAAATCTGCCTGCCTCTGCCTCCTGAGTGCTGGGATTAAAGGTGTGTGCCACCACGCCCAGCTTTCCTTCATTTTTTAGAAAATGAAAAAAATGAATGAGTGTGAACCTAGCCACTAAGGTGAAGGTTCACAACACACTGTCATTTATACCTGCGGAGAGAGGGAAAATCAATTTTCTCTCATGAATAACTCTGGGACTATCAAATACTCCAAGGAAGATCACATGATCAGTAATTGACCAATAAATAAGCAGTGACACAGGTTGGTGGGTTTTTTTGGTTTGGGGTGTGTGTGTGTGTGTGTGTGTGTGTGTGTGTTTGCTTTTATTTGGTTGCAATTATGTGGTTTCTTTCATTTTGTTATTTTTCTTTTTGTTGATATTATGTTTTTGTTTTCTAGGTTACGGGCATTTCTAGATATAGTTGGGCTTTGCTTTCATTTTTGAGAAACAACTTAAAGTTTTATAGGTAGAGAGAAGGGAGGAGAGGATCTGGGTGAATTTGAAGGAGAAGAATATGATCAAAATATATTTAAATTAAAAATAGTTTTAAATAATAAGAAAAATATTTTTAAAAACTACTTATAAGTGGTAGTTACAAATTCAAAGATTATCATGTATTATATTTATTTGTTGAGAAAAAGGAGGTATCCTTTCTTTCCATATTTTTATGAGCAGTGTCCAAACGCTCTACCCCTGAGCTAGAGTCTCTTCACAAGAACCAGCAAGTACCAATATCTATTGGGTGGTCGATAGGCTTGTGAAATAGAGACAAGCCAACACGATTCCAATAAAGTTGTGAGTGTCAAAGATGATGCATTTTAAAAACATATTGTTGTGTTTTTGTGAATTTCTCTATTTTTTTCTCCCAGAGAAGGTAGCTTTCAGACTCCTCTTCATTTTCTTTTCCTCTTTAATTAGTAAATCCAGCCATATCTGGGTTGGCTAACCATCTATTTATTTGAATTTAAGATCTTTGTGTTCTGTCTGCCATGCACCCCCTATGCAGACAGACCCCAGGTTGTTCCTTCCTTTCTTACTCCTTTGTGGACCTCTGTCCTTGATGTTACTGCTCCTGACAGTCTATCCTGATGGGATTTTTATGTACCTTATTGGCTGGGACTCAGGAATACAGTCTCCTAACTCCACCCCCAGCCTTGAGCCCTCAGCGTCCCTGAGCTTCCACCAATGCTGGTGTCCTTCTCCCTGGTCATTCTCACTATGCTTCTCAACATGGCAGCTCCTGCATCCCACAGAGCAGCAAGTACTCTGCACATTTACCAGAATGCTTTGCTGGTCCATCCACTTGGGCACAAGAACATCTCTGAAATGTTTGATCAGCACTTTTCAACTACTAGACTTATTAACCATCTTAGGTTTTCTCTGTCTTGTATTGAGGTCCACCCTCTGACCAGTTCCAGGAAGATATTCCCAGAAGTCTACTTTAGGTCCAAGGGATCTGGCATTGTGTTGTTCTAATTTCATTCTGTTGCTGTGATAAAACACTTTGGCCAAAAGCCATTTAAGGGGAAATAGAATGTCTTGCTCTGTGTTCTGTCCTTTTAAAGAGACTCCATGACTATGGCATATCTGATAAAAGACAGCATTTAATTGAGGCTTACATATGGTTCTAGAGGTTTAGGCCATTATCATCATGGTTGGAATCATTGTGGTACAAAAGCAGATATGGTAGCTGACAATTTTACATGCAGTTCCAAAGGCAGAAACAAGTAACAGTCTCTGGGCTAGAAATGGGCTTTTTGAAACTTCAAAGCTCTTCTCCAGGAACATGTCCTCCAGTAAGGTCATACCTACTCTTACCATGGCACACAAACAATCCTCTTTTCATAATGCCACTCTCTAAAAACCAAGCATTCAAATATTTGAGTCTATGGGGGGCCATCCTTATTCAAACCACTGCATTCCACTCCCTCGCCCCCATAGGCTTGTAGCCATATCACAATGTAAAAAGGCATTCGGTCCAACTTCGACAATTCTACAGTCTATCACAGTCTCTATCCCTTTTAAAAGGTCACAGTCTCTTTTAAGACTCAATGCAACCCCTTCACAGTAACACACTGTAAGATTACAGTGAAAATGCAGACCCCAAACTTCCAACATACAATGGCAGAGAATATGCATTTCCATTCCAAAAGGGAGAAAACAGAGCACAGCGAGGAAATACTTGACCAAAAAAAGATGGATAACCAGCAGGTCAAATTTCAGACCCTACAACTCCATGTCAGATGTCAAAATGCTCTTAAGAATGCCAATCCTATCAGCCTTGTTTGCCTGCCATGGACTTCTGTCCCCTGTGTGGATATCCACTTGTTAGCAGATCTCCTTGGCAGATATGTCATGACTCTAGCATCCCCAAAATCTTGGTGTCTCTAACATAATCCAGGCTTCATCTTCACAGTTTCACACAAGGGCCTCTTTTCGCCTCCATGCAGGGGCCTCTCTGACACACGCTGGCCTCAGCAGCCTCCATGCAGGGGCATCCCTGACACACGATGGCCTCAGCAGCTTTACGTAGCTGAGAAATGAGATTCCACACCCCCTCATGTATCCTTGACTCTTAAAGCCAGAACCACATGGCCAAAGCTGCCAAAGTTTTCTGCTTGCTTAGGCTGGAACATGGCCCCTCATTCAAATACTTTCATTAGCTTTCTATATTTGATAGTTTCCACCATTACTCAGCCATCTTTTTAATTTTTTTTTTTTTTGACAATTTAGAAGTTTAGCTGAGTGGACTCTTTCCTGAGACAACAACCACTTTTATTCATTTTAGAATAAGGCTTTTGTTAACATTTTTTAATCTCACTAAGCACTGGGCTTTCTTATTACACTTCCTTGTGTACCTTTCCTCCTCAAACTTTTTCTGGTTAGCTTGCTCCTTTTCATTATAGAGCTGTATTGGAGTGACCACTAACAACCACATGACCCAGTCAATACTAAGATGTCTTAACATCTCTGTCAAAACCATTAATCCAAAACACTTGCATTTAGCTGGAGGGAGATTTTTTTTTTTGAAGAGTGGCAATAAGCAACCACATTCTTCTCCTCTGAATCCTATTACACCAGGCTATCCTAATTAGTATTGCTCTAGGTACTCCTGTGTTCAATTCTCCTACTAGTACAGCCCACTAACTCCAGCTTAAGATGTTTAATTTCTTTCCTAATCCTAAATTGAATAGTCCTCATTCTGCACACAGCAATATAGCCTGTCACATCAATACCCCACTCTCTGGTACCAATGTGTATTCAAATAGGTCAGTGTCCTATGTGAGTAGCATGGTGGCACACAGGTAGATATGGTAGCTAAGAGTTCTACATCCCTATTCAAAGGAGGAAGAAGAGAGAAAATCAAGGGCTGGAATGGGTTTGATGAACTTAAGAGGTCACCTGCTGTGACGTACTGGCCCAAATATGGCTACAGCACGTTCTGGTAAAATAGTCCTCACAAAGGAGTTCCTTTGTCTACCTAGAGAGAGGATTTGCTGATGCAGGTGTGTTTTTTGCTTTGTCCATATTTTTTCTGATTTTCTTTCCATTTTTTATTAGATATTTAGCTCATTTACATTTCCAATGCTATACCAAAAGTCCCCCATACCCACCCACCCCCACTCTCCTACCCACCCACTCCCCCTTTTTGGCCCTGGTGTTACCCTGTACTGGGGCATATAAAGTTTGCGTGTCCAATGGGCCTCTCTTTCCAGTGATGGCCGACTAGGCCATCTTTTGATACATATGCAGCTAGAGTCAAGAGCTCCAGGATACTGGTTAGTTCATTATGTTGTTCCGCCTATAGGGTTGCAGATCCCTTTAGCTCCTTGGGTACTTTCTCTAGCTCCTCCATTGGGAGCCCTGTGATCCATCCAATAGCTGACTGTGAGCATCCACTTCTGTGTTTGCTAGGCCCCGGCATAGTCTCACAAGAGACAGCTACATCTGGGTCCTTTCGATAAAATCTTGCTAGTGTATGCAATGGTGTCAGCATTTGGATGCTGATTATGGGGTGGACCCCTGGATATGTCAGTCTCTACATGGACCATCCTTTCATCTCAGCTCCAAACTTTGTCTCTGTAACTCCTTCCCAGGGTGTTTTGTTCCCACTTCTAAGGAGGGGCATAGTGTCCACACTTCAGTCTTCATTTTTCTTGAGTTTCATGTGTTTAGGAAATTGTATCTTATATCTTGGGTATCCTAGGTTTTGGGCTAATATCCACTTATCAGTGAGTACATATTGTGTGAGTTCCTTTGTGAATGTGTTACCTCACTCAGGATGATGCCCTCCAGGTCCATCCATTTGGCTAGGAATTTCATAAATTCATTCTTTTTAATAGCTGAGTAGTACTCCATTGTGTAGATGTACCACATTTTCTGTATCCATTCCTCTGTTGAGGGGCATCTGGGTTCTTTCCAGCTTCTGGCTATTATAAATAAGGCTGCTATGAACATAGTGGAGCATGTGTCCTTCTTACCAGCTGGGGCATCTTCTGGATATATGCCCAGGAGAGGTATTGCTGGATCCTCCGGTAGTACTATGTCCAATTTTCTGAGGAACCTCCAGACTGATTTCCAGAGTGGTTGTACAAGCCTGCAATCCCACCAACAATGGAGGAGTGTTCCTCTTTCTCCACATCCTCGCCAGCATCTGCTGTCACCTGAATTTTTGATCTTAGCCATTCTGACTGGTGTGAGGTGGAATCTCAGGGTTGTTTTGATTTGCATTTCCCTGATGATTAAGGATGTTGAACATTTTTTTCAGGTGCTTCTCTGCCATTCGGTATTCCTCAGGTGAGAATTCTTTGTTCAGTTCTGAGCCCCATTTTTTAATGGGGTTATTTGATTTTCTGAAGTCCACCTTCTTGAGTTCTTTATATATGTTGGATATTAGTCCCCTATCTGATTTAGGATAGGTAAAGATCCTTTCCCAATCTGTTGGTGGTCTTTTTGTCTTATTGACGGTGTCTTTTGCCTTGCAGAAACTTTGGAGTTTCATTAGGTCCCATTTGTCAATTCTCGATCTTACAGCACAAGCCATTGCTGTTCTGTTCAGGAATTTTTCCCCTGTGCCCATATCTTCAAGGCTTTTCCCCACTTTCTCCTCTATAAGTTTCAGTGTCTCTGGTTTTATGTGAAGTTCCTTGATCCACTTAGATTTGACCTTAGTACAAGGAGATAAGTATGGATCGATTCGCATTCTTCTACATGATAACAACCAGTTGTGCCAGCACCAATTGTTGAAAATGCTGTCTTTCTTCCACTGGATGGTTTTAGCTCCCTTGTCGAAGATCAAGTGACCATAGGTGTGTGGGTTCATTTCTGGGTCTTCAATTCTATTCCATTGGTCTACTGGTCTGTCTCTATACCAGTACCATGCAGTTTTTATCACAATTGCTCTGTAGTAAAGCTTTAGATCAGGCATGGTGATTCCACCAGAGGTTCTTTTATCCTTGAGAAGACTTTTTGCTATCCTAGGTTTTTTGTTATTCCAGATGAATTTGCAAATTGCTCCTTCTAATTCGTTGAAGAATTGAGTTGGAATTTTGATGGGGATTGCATTGAATCTGTAGATTGCTTTTGGCAAGATAGCCATTTTTACAATGTTCATCCTGCCAATCCATGAGCATGGGAGATCTTTCCATCTTCTGAGATCTTCTTTAATTTCTTTCTTCAGAGATTTGAAGTTTTTATCATATAGATCTTTCACTTCCTTAGTTAGAGTCACGCCAAGATATTTTATATTATTTGTGACTATTGAGAAGGGTGTTGTTTCCCTAATTTCTTTCTCAGCCTGTTTATTCTTTGTATAGAGAAAGGCCATTGACTTGTTTGAGTTAATTTTATATCCAGCTACTTCACCGAAGCTGTTTATCAGGTTGAGGAGTTCTCTGGTAGAATTTTTAGGGTCACTTATATATACTATCATATCATCTGCAAAAAGTGATATTTTGACTTCCTCTTTTCCAATTTGTATCCCCTTGATCTCCTTTTGTTGTCGAATTGCTCTGGCTAATACTTCAAGTACTATGTTGAAAAGGTAGGGAGAAAGTGGGCAGCCTTGTCTAGTCCCTGATTTTAGTGGGATTGCTTCCAGCTTCTCTCCATTTACTTTGATGTTGGCTACTGGTTTGCTGTAGATTGCTTTTATCATGTTTAGGTATGGGCCTTGAATTCCTGATCTTTCCAACACTTTTATCATGAATGGGTGTTAGATCTTGTCAAATGCTTTTTCTACATCTAACGAGATGATCATGTGGTTTTTGTCTTTGAGTTTGTTTATATAATGGATTACATTGATGGATTTTCGTATATTAAACCATCCCTGCATCCCTGGAATAAAACCTACTTGGTCAGGATGGATGATTGCTTTAATGTGTTCTTGGATTCAGTTAGCGAGAATTTTATTGAGGATTTTTGCATCGATATTCATAAGAGAAATTGGTCTGAAGTTCTCTATCTTTGTTGGGTCTTTCTGTGGTTTAGGTATCAGAGTAATAGTGGCTTCATAAAATGAGTTGGGTGGAGTACCTTCTACTTCTATTTTGTGAAATAGTTTGTGCAGAACTGGAATTAGATCTTCTTTGAAGGTCTGATAGAACTCTGCACTAAACCCGTCTGGTCCTGGGCTTTTTTTGGCTGGGAGACTATTGATAACTGCTTCTATTTCTTTAGGTGATATGGGACTGTTTAGATGGTCAACTTGATCCTGATTCAACTTTGGTACCTGGTATCTGTCCAGAAATTTGTCCATTTCGTCCAGGTTTTCCAGTTTTGTTGAGTATAGCCTTTTGTAGAAGGATCTGATGGTGTTTTGGATTTCTTCAGGATCTGTTGTTATGTCTCCCTTTTCATTTCTGATTTTGTTAATTAGGATTTTGTCCCTGTGCCCTTTAGTGAGTCTAGCTAAGGGTTTATCTATCTTGTTGATTTTTTCAAAGAACCAACTCCTCGTTTGGTTAATTCTTTGAATAGTTCTTCTTGTTTCCACTTGGTTGATTTCACCCCTGAGTTTGATTATTTCCTGCCGTCTACTCCTCTTGGGTGAATTTTCTTCCTTTTTTTCTAGAGCTTTTAGATGTGTTGTCAAGCTGCTAGTATGTGCTCTCTCCCGTTTCTTCTTGGAGGCACTCAGAGCTATGAGTTTCCCTCTTAGAAATGCTTTCATTGTGTCCCATAGGTTTGGGTATGAAGTGGCTTCATTTTCATTAAACTTTAAAAAGTCTTTAATTTCTTTCTTTATTCCTTCCTTGACCAAGGTATCATTGAGAAGAGTGTTGTTCAGTTTCCACGTGAATGTTGGCTTTCCATTATTTATGTTGTTATTGAAGATCAGTCTTAGGCCATGGTGGTCTGATAGGATACATGGGACAATTTCAATATTTTTGTATCTGTTGAGGCCTGTTTTGTGACCAATTATATGGTCAATTTTGGAGAAGGTCCCATGAGGTGCTGAGAAGAAGGTATATCCTTTTGTTTTAGGATAAAATGTTCTGTAGATATCTGTCAGGTCCATTTGTTTCATAACTTCTGTTAATTTCACTGTGTCCCTGTTTAATTTCTGTTTCCACGATCTGTCCATTGATGAAAGTGGGGTGTTGAAGTCTCCCACTATTATTGTGTGAGGTGCAACGTGTGCTTTGAGTTTTACTAAAGTGTCTTTAATGAATGTGGCTGCCCTTGCATTTGGAGCATAGATATTCAGAATTGAGAGTTCCTCTTGGAGGATTTTACCTTTGATGAGTATGAAGTGTCCCTCCTTGTCTTTTTTAATAACTTTGGGTTGGAAGTCGATTTTATCCGATATTAAAATGGCTACTCCAGCTTGTTTCTTCAGACCATTTGCTTGGAAAATTGTTTTCCAGCCTTTCACTCTGAGGTAGTGTCTGTCTTTTTCCCTGAGATGGGTTTCCTGTAAGCAGCAGAATGTTGGGTCCTGTTTGTGTAGCCAGTCTGTTAGTCTATGTCTTTTTATTGGGGAGTTGAGACCATTGATATTAAGAGATATTAAGGAAAAGTAATTGTTGCTTCCTGTTGTTTTTGTTGTTAAAGTTGTCATTCTGTTCTTGTGGCTGTCTTCTTTTAGTTTTGTTGAGGGATTATCTTCTTGTTTTTTCTAGGGCGTGGTTCCCGTCCTTGTATTGGTTTTTTTCTGTAATTATCCTTTGAAGGGCTGGATTTGTGGAGAGATAATGGGTGAATTTAGTTTTGTCGTGGAATACTTTGGTTTCTCCATCTATGGTGATTGAGAGTTTGGCTGGGTATAGTAGCCTGGGCTGGAATTTGTGTTCTCTTAGTGTCTGTATAACATCTGTCCAGGCTCTTCTGGCTTTCATAGTCTCTGGTGAAAAATCTGGTGTAATTCTGGTAGGCTTGCCTTTATATGTTACTTGACCTTTTTCCCTTACTGCTTTTAGTTCTATCTTTATTTAGTGCATTTGTTGTTCTGATTATTATGTGTCGGGAGGAATTTCTTTTCTGGTCCAGTCTATTTGGAGTTCTGTAGGCTTCTTGTATGTTCATGGGTATCTCTTTTTTTAGATTTGGGAAGTTTTCTTCAATAATCTTGTTGAAGATGTTTGCTGGTCCTTTGAGTTGAAAATCTTCATTCTCATCTACTCCTATTATCCGTAGGTTTGGTCTTCTCATTGTGTCCTGGATTTCCTGGATGTTTTGAGTTAGGATCTTTTTGCATTTTCCATTTTCTTTGATTGTTGTGCCGATGTTCTCTATGGAATCTTCTGCACCTGAGATTCTCTCTTCCATTTCTTGTATTCTGTTGCTGATGCTCGCATCTATGGTTCCAGATTTCTTTCCTAGTGTTTCTATCTCCACTGTTGCCTCACTTTGGGTTTTCTTTATTGTGTCTACTTCCCTTTTTAGGTCTTGGATGGTTTTATTCAATTCCATCACCTGTTTGGTTTTGTTTTCCTGCAATTCTTTAAGGGATTTTTGTGTTTCCTCTTTAATGTCTTCTACCTGTTTGGTTATGTTTTCCTGTAATTCTTTAAGGGATTTCTGTGTTTCCTCTTTAATGTCTTCTACTTGTTTAGCAGTGTTCTCCTGTATTTCTTTAAGTGAGTTATTTAAGTCCTTCTTGATGTCCTCTACCATCATCATGAGATACGCTTTTAAATCCAGGTCTAGCTTTTCAGGTGTGTTAGGGTGCCCTGGACTGGGCGAAGTGGGAGTGCTGGGTTCTGATGATGGTGAATAGTCCTGGTTTCTGTTAGTAAGATTCTTACGTTTACCTTTCGCCATCTGGTAATCTCTGGAGTTAGTTGTTATAATTGTCTCTGTTTAGAGATTGTTCCTCTGGTGATTTTGTTACACTATATCAGCAGACCAGGGAGACTAGCTCTCTTCCCTGAGTTTCAGTGGTCAGAGCAGTCTCTGCAGGCAAGCTCTCCTCTTTCAGGGAGGTGCACAGTTATTTGGTGTTTGGACCTCCTCCTGGCCGAAGATGAAGGCCCAAAACAGGATCTTTCCCAGAAGCTGTGTTGCTTTGGCCTGCAGACTGCCCACTGCGGAGTCCCAGAATCAAGGTGGCCCCCGAGGAACGTGAGGCAGAAGCCTCCCGGGCTGTGCGGACACCTGTGCTCTGACCAGGAAGGTGGCTGGTTGTCTGTAGCCGAAAATGGCGCCGCCTCAGAGGCTCTGTGGCTCTCGCCCGTTCCAGAAGCTGCTGGCCTCTGTGTTCCACACTCTCACCCGCAGACCGCCTGCCGCGGAGTCCCGGAACCAAGGTGGCCCCCACGGAAAGTGAGGCAGAAGCCTCCCGGGCTGTGCGGACACCTGTGCTCCCACCAGGAAGGTGGCCGGTTGTCTGTAGCCGAAAATGGCGCCGCCTCAGAGGCTCTCTTTTCTGATCTTTTTAAACGTCCTCCTAGTACCTTGGTGATTACTCTATGCATAATAGCAACAATCGTCTTTATTGGATTGATCATCTCAGGTGTCCATTGTTATGTATCAAGATACTCACCTGCAAAAAGGATAGGAAACAGGCTGGGTTCTCACTCTTGTTCTTGGTAATATGAGTTTGATGAGAACATAGGAGACTGGGCTTATCACTCTCAGCCAAGCCCCTGGCCATCACAGTGCCTATCTGTCCACCAGAATGATGTTCCTTGTTAGTCTTGAGCACCCTCTTCACAGCAATGTTAGAGGTGAGTATTGTTCTGCACAGGAGCCTGGCAGACCCAGCCTAAGTCTACAATCAGAAGGAGGATGAAGCAGGAAAGTCCTCCTGAGGTAATGGAGAATTCAATGGACCAATGATCCAAATAAATCAAGAAAAATGGAGATGAGGCGATCTCACCTCATAAACAATAAAACTTTCCCTGAAGACTGTGATTAAAATCAATTTGCTTTCTGAGGATGACATAATTCACCACAATAATTCTTATACCTAGGACCAAGTCCTGTACATTAGTAGCTCCCAACTTAGGACAGCCCTGAATATAAGATGATCAGAATGATCAGACAATTCAAGGAGTGGGCAGTGATGGACTGACCTGGAATCCCAGTACTGAGAAGGCTGAGGCAGAAGAATTAGCAAGTTCAAGGTCAGCCTGGACAGGGCAGTGGTGGTGCATGCCTTTAATCCTAGCACTTGGGAAGCAAAGGGAGGCAGATCTCTGTGTTCAAGGCCAGTCTGGTGTCTAGAGTTCCAGGAGAGCCAGGGCTACACAGAGAAACCCTGTCTCGAAAGACAAGGTCAGTCTGGGCTGCATAGTCATATCTTCTCAAAAGAACAAACAAAGCAAACAATGAAAAATCCATTCATTCAACTTGGTCACTCTACTTCACCACAATCCAGTGTATGTGGAACTATGATTCAATGTCTCTGTCCTCTGAAGTTGAAGTCACCTGTGTTTATGCAGGTAAAGTGGTCTGAGAGCCCACTGCTGTCATTGATAGGTTTTGCCAAATATGGTCTAGAGTGAAAATATAGACTTGTGATGAAGACACCAATGTTCTGTTTTAATGTGCTATAAAATTTCCCTGTAAGCATAGACTGATGAAAGATTTACGTTTAATGTTAGGTGACATATGTTTAAGTCAATATATTCATTTTGGAATAACTTTTGTTGCATAACATCTTTTAAATCTACCTGGATATTTGGTCAGACCTTCAATTCCAGTATGTAAATAGCTGAGGCAGGAGGATTGCTGTAACAGTTCAAGCCTGTTGTGGATAATATACTCAGCTCAAGTCCAGCTTGGGAGCTAAGGAGAATCCTTGTCCCCAAAAAACTAAAAATGAAAGCTAAAAGGCCAGCAAAGACAGAAACACGGGTGTATTTTTCTAGCTTTTCATATTTGCTGATTTTTTTCGTGTTTCCTGACTTTTTAAAATTTTTAATTCACAATATAGCGTTGCTGTACTTAAGCCTCTAGAAACATCTGAAATCTTATCATACTAGAGCTTACAGTGGTTGAAGGATCTATAATGAAGAATGACATTGAAAAGGATTGTGCAACCGAGTTCTGTGGTCTGTGGTATGGGGGACTGTCTGAGAAATGAAGGAGAGTGGGGTCTGCAGCCGATGCCCAGGAGCACACTGTAACCCACACCCCTTTTGTCCTCCTGCTCTCCAGATTGATCTGCAGTCCTCAGCACCACCTCTGTTGGATGACTCTTTGACAGTGCCTGAGACGTGTTCAGTAAAGAAAGAAGATGAATTTCTAACAGCATCTCAAAATTCTGTGCTGTTGACTTCTGACCAAACTGGTGGGAACCCATGAGACTGATGGCCGACAGAGCCTCATGCACCAGGGCATCAGAGTGCACTAGGCTGTTGCCATCAGGGGCTTCCTCTTGCTCTGTTCCTTTCCTTTCTCATTCTTACATGATAGCGCTGTGGAGATCAAGCAGGGCATGGCTCTAAGTTACTTCTCACTGTGCAAAAGCAATGGCTTGCCCTGAGTGACTCCATTTCACAAACAACACTTGGCTCCCTTCTGAGTACAATGCAGACATTGGAGGATATGACACCTCACTTTAAACATAGACACATGTCAGCCAGGTACCATCCATGATGCAGGTGTGGATAATTAACTGAATCCCCAAGGAAAAAATATGCCTCCCATGCACTTATCAGAATAGGTTTGACATCATGAACACATACATGTGCATCTCAAGTTATATCAGAGAACTAGGTCTGAGAATTTATCTCACCCTCACCTGGTCCCCTAAAGAAGCCACCTAACCCTGCAATGCTCATGGTGCCCACAGACTTGCCCCTGTCTGTTTGTGTGTCAAGGAACCTTCAGACAGAGGACTCTTGGCCATCTTTTAAGGCTTCAGCTCCATCCACACTGCTAAAGCCTCCTGCTTGGATCACTGTCTGACAATTCATCTGCTGCTCAGTGCTAATGTGGGTCTGCATCTCACCTGCTGGATCCTGGGGTCCTGCACCTCATCTCTGCAGTTCACTCAGGCCTGACGCCTGGTGCAGCCCTGCAGCCCTGCAGCTCTTCACTGGCTTCCTTACCAGCTCCTCTAACCACCTGCATTGAGTCTGTGAGACTAGAATCCCTCTCCCTGCCTCCAGTCTAGTTGCTGTGAACTCTACTGACAACTCATTCAGTGTTTTGCAGCCATTCTGTGAGCTAAGTACATATAATAACTGTGTGATGTACAGTGTGTGATCTGAGAGTTTATATTAGTAATTAAGACTGAAGAAAGAGAGCCCAGGTTAGCCAGGAGACAGTTATCAATGTTAATTAGGATTACTTGGTAATTATAGATATTGAATTGGATGGAGCTGGTAAATTAAGACATATATATGAGCACCTGTTTTCCTGGCATAGCTCACTGATTCAGGACGTCACTCACAATATTGTAGCCTTCTAGTGAGTAAATAGACCATTGGCAAAGAAATTGGAAATACAAAATTTTTTTTTCAAATAAATGAAATATCTGGTGATAGGAAGAAACTTCAACATCCCTACTAAACCCTGGTCAAGAGAGTCTATGCTTGTTCCACCATCCAGTGCCTGGCTCACACTGCAGTGTAACCTCACACTGTGCATTGTGAAACTTGACAAGGTGTTAGGAACAGGAGAGACTTCCATCAGCATCTGGATGCCCCAGGTAGTTTAGAGGTCATGTGGGGAAGAGGGTAGGGGCATCCACATCGAGATGGGGTGGGGTGGGGAGGAAGTGTGGGATGTGTAGCAGTCAGCGGGTAGATGGGTGGAGGCAGGAATGAAATGTGGAGTGTAAAAAATAAATTAAAGTAGAAAAATGGAATTAAAAAATGAAAACAAAAATAGAAAAAAGTTAACTTTCACAGATATTCTTATAAAAAAATAAAATATACATTAAATGCAATTTTACATTAAATCAAAATATATTAAGTACATATTATATACATATATATATACACACACACATATATATATACACATATACACATATATATGTATAATTATCCTCCTCAGGGTTATTATAGCTGTAATGACACAGCATGACTAACTAAAGCAACTTGAAAAGGAAAACATTTTGCTTATACTTCCACTTCACTCTTTGTCATCAAATGAAGTCAGAACAGGAACTCAAACAGGGAAAGAATCCGGAGGCAAGAGCTGATGCAGAGACCATGGAGGGGTCCTGGTTAGTGTCTTGATATCCCTGGTTTGCTCAGCCTGATTGCTATAGAACCCAGGACCACTAGCCTGGTGATGGATTCTCCCTATGGAGAATCCATAGGGAGTGGGCTGGTAGTGCAGAGGAGGCCTGTGATTGGACAGGGAAAAGGGAGGCAGAGATAAGAGTTGAGAGGGGGAGAGAGAGAGAGAAAGAGAGAGAGAGAGAGAGTCTCGGAGGAAAGAGAAGAGAATGGAGGCCAACATGATGATTTAATGAGGTTAGAATAATTGGCATAAAATTTTTATCATTATCCTTTGGGTCTGAAATTATTGTATTGGCAGCTTATAAATTGTGATTTCACTATAAATAAATCTGATTGGTTAACTACAAGCTTTAAGAGTCTTGATTTTACCGGGTTACTGGGTATTGTGATATGCAGCCTCCAGGTTGGCAGCTATATTTAGTTACTATAGAATGTGGCATCACCAACTATGTGAGTTTATGGCTGAGGAAGAACAAGCAGCTCCAGGGACAAGCAACGGAGAGCTGGGAACGCAGCAATTGGGCATAGTGGGGCTAGCTCAAAAGAGTAGCTTGGCAAGAATACACCAGTGCCGGCACTAACATGGGAACCTGCTGGCTTGCTTTTTTAATATTTCCCGCAACGGGCAGGACCCCATCCTCAGTCAATCACTAATTAGCAAAATGTCTTGCAGAATTGCCTAAAGTCTGATCTTACTGTGGCATTTTCTCATTGAGCTTCCCTCCTCTCAGATGACATTAGTTTGTGTCAAGTTAAAATAAAACGATCCACTGCATATATTTAAAAGAAAATTTAAAAAAAAACTGACCTCAGAATTCTCTTCTTACTTGAAAATATTCCTCATTTTATCAGCAATCCACCTCTAACCCACTAACTGTTGTGTCTTCTCAGTCTCAGTGGTTTTTCCTCTTGTACTTTCTGTTATAAGAGTCTTGACACAATTTAGGATTTTCTCTTCCAGCCTTAAATGCCTGGATGTCCACGTCAACCACTGCTGCCCTCTACAGACAGGATTCAGCTGAATATGTCAGGTTAAATTCTTATTAGCTAAAACACGGAATCATCACATTTAAATTGTTTGGCGATATTCACAAATTTGCTCCCAATGCCTGAAGTAACAGTAGTGGATAAATGCATGGGGCTGATGGCACAGCTGTGGACAAAGGATTTGGAAAGTCAGAAAAGAGGAACTCCTAAGAGAAAAGACACCTCTTGGGAAATGCCTCCAGAAGGAGTTCTAGGACATGTGGGATTCAGATCTGTGTCTCTGACATGATCACCAACACAGAGAGCTGGGGCTAATGAAAGTCATTGTGTCTTAAAGCAAGCTGCATGGAACCTGTGGATACACACACATATAAGGTTAATCTCTGTCCTGTAAGCACACACACACACACACACACACACACACACACACCTTTACAAATATACAGTGCAGCTGCAAAACAAACTCAAAAAAAAAAAAAAAAGTAACCCCCACATGATCTGCCAGGGACCTGGGCATTTCCTATGCAGAAGCCTGTTCTACAATAGAAAGAAAACGATTCGGTTATTTTTATTTCATTGCATGAGTGGTTTTTGGTTTTTTTTTTTCCTTTGTACTCATTCATTTAATAAACATGGTGTCAGAAGCAGGTGGTCACCCAAAGCAAACACCCTCAATAGTGAGGTCTAGGGCTTCAACTTTGATGACTCAACCAAACCCCAAGAGTTCAGTTCAGTTGTTATACAAAGTTCAGAGGGAACACAATGCCAAACTTCATGTACACCTGGGTTCCAGTTCAGCACCATATCAGACTTTATGGTCAAGCAGAGAGAGCACAGGTCTTGGGAGCAGGGTTCCATTGCAAGCACAACAGGCTAACCTCCATCTCTACAGCTGTCCCACACCTTGGGTGGTCCCTCCACACAAAATGAATCTCCCCTAGTTTTGCCAGTGGGTAAGTGGATGAGTGGGTTACCCTAGGTCTTAAGCTGTTTGGGGGTGATTGAGCCTCTGAGGTGGTCCCTAACCAGAAACCTCCACCAGGGCCTTAAGAACAACACAGAAACTAGGGCACAGCCCAGGGGAGGGACCAGCCTATGTTCAAAATCACTAAATGTGATTGAGTTACACTGCTTAGAGTACACAGTGCTGGATTTCAACACTAGTGTTGAGGGAGATAAAAAATACACTTTTACCAGGAAGCCTTTTCATTTGATTAGTGAGTTAAATGACATAATTACACTCAACAACCACCTGAACGCTAAGTCTGCACACGCATACTAAGTCTGCACACGCATACTAAGTAAATCTGCACACACATACTAAGTAAGTCTGCACACGCATACTAAGTCTGCACACACATACTAAGTCTGCACATGCATACTAAGTCTGCACACACATACTAAGTGTGCACACGCATACTAAGTCTGCACATGCATACTAAGTCTGCACACACATACTAAGTCTGCACACACATACTAAGTCTGCACACACATACTAAGTCTGCACACACATACTAAGTGAGGATGTGTGCCACACAGAGCACCAGGTAGTTTTAATCACCACTGAAAACCAGTACTTCCTTTGCTTCAGTGTGGTTGTCTCTGGTGCCAAATATCTAAACCACAACTCAGGAATTTTCTCAGAACTGAGCAGTAACTGGTGAATGGTATGAAAATTACGGTAGGACTGCTCTATGTGAGCAGTTCTCCATGTCTCCACATGTCCTGGAACACTAAAATGCCACAGACCGGGCCTAATCAGCCCCCCTCAACCCGTGGCAATCAGGGGTTCAGACAGATGGGCATAGAGTCGGCGAGAATTGACAAACAGACAAAGACATGAGAGAGTGTGCTGGATCTGAATGTAATTTGTCAAATCGAGCATCAAACTTTTTATACAGAAGAAAATAGGGAAGTTGGGTGACACACGGGCAAGGTACAAAGAGGTTACTGGATTCTTACACAAAACAGAGAAATACAAACATGGAAAAACTGGCAGGAACCAACTGGGGTAAATCTCAATGTTAACAACTGGGATCAAAAACAGCTCCAGGTAAGGTCCACTTAATCTTAATGCCCTTGCCATAGTTCCTACTCTAGTCGACCTTTCCCCTAGGCCATTGTAAATACTTGTGTATGGTGTAACTCAGCTACCTATAGTTCTAAGTATTATCTACTCTGGTTCCTCTTTAGGTCACAAACTTCCTTCTTCCCAGATAATGGTAAATTTCTGTGTAGAGCAGTGACTTAGCTATCCATGCCCAAGGTCGGATCAAGGACTGGCTAGAATCTAACTTAGCTATATATCAAAATATCAATCCTTAGGAGCACTTGTAATAAAGCAATGTTAAGGGAAAGCACACAGCTCCATTTACCAACTAAAGCAAGGACATTGGAGCATTCTTTATACAGGATGCCACGATTCTAGGAGACTAAGTTTCTGTGAACTTTTCGCCATGGGACAGCACCCAGGTTTTTGGGGCCTGTTGTGCTTGTCACTACTGGAGTGGATGTAGCAGTTCCCCCTGTTTTTTATTTTTTTAGACGAAATTCCAGAATGTCCCGCTTCGTGGTAGCTACAGATCTCAGAAGAACTCTAGAGATGAGTGGAAACACAATGATTACTAAAAAAATAATTCCAGTAATATTAGCAAGCAAGATTATATATTGAACCCAATCCAAGGGATTCAATGCACTTAGGTTATTCTTTAAATCTCTGGCCAATTCATCAATGTTCCAAGTATTCAAATGGCTTCTGCTAATATCTGAAATTTCTGTTAACCTAGCCTTAATACTTGGTATATCCTGTCTCAAGCTATTGCTAAAACTACCTTTTTTTTTTAAAGCATTAACCTTTGCCTCCAGTTTATGTATAACAAAATGAGAGGTATGTAGTTGCCGAACTAAAGCTGTGGTAGATACTGCAAAAGAAGTTAAAATTGCAGTTAAAGCAGTAATTCCTAAAATCAGAGCTGTAACAAATCTCCTTTGGTCTAATAAATTCATTTAACCTTTTCAAAGTTTGCAATCCTGAATTCTCAAACCAAGGATTATTTCCTAAGTCTACAGGCAGCAAAATGTAAGCAGGTCTTTTTAACAACATCATAACAGCAGATTCCTTATCTAAGTTATGATCTACACAATGTTAATTGACAAGAATTAATTAATATGAAAAGACTTGCCAAGATTGGTGATCTTAACTCTTAAAATTATCTAACAATATAGCATACTGGTAAGGAGCACAAGTTATTACAGCTATAGGAGAGTTGGCCTGAATGGCCAAAAACATTGTCTCTGATGAAAACATCTTGTTCATTCTCTGTACCAGTCCCTCTGCCTCACGAGTCAGCTCTTTTAGTTGTTTGTATTTTATGTCAGCACCAGGTTGGTTCTCCTTGCTGTAGTCTGTGGTGGAGATAGGAAGAGTTTCTTCATTTTGCTTGCAAGTGTCTGCTCTCCCCAATTCCTCCTTCTCTGTGCGCTCAATACAGCTTTCCTGTCACCACTGTCAGGGCTCTCAGGAACTCACAGGTCAGCCTGTCACAGGAGTCATTCTGGAAGCTAGCATGCTCCTGCAGCATTCTGTGGAAAAGACAGAAACATTCCCCCTCTTCCCCATTTTAAGTACCTGAACAGGATCATGCCATGTGCCAATATATGGATCTTTTCTCTTTACCTAGGCATATGTATGCCTGGTTGTAGAATATTATAAGGCACTCACTCAGCAATAGGATGTTAAAACTTTACATGATTCTACATTAATGATTTCTTTGCCAAAATAAGCAGCTAATATTTGATTACCCTTGATTATAATTGATAACAATTGATCAAAGCTATCTCTCCTTTTCACAAAGCTCTTTTGTTTCTCACCAGTTAATTTGAATCTCACTTGATATCACCTAACAAAGGCTTAAGTTCTCCTGTGGTGAGTTTATGGTATGGTCTTAGCCAATTAACATCTCCTGGAAGCTTTCGAAAATAATTTGTAATAAGCAAATCATCATTTTTTTTAAATTTTCTTGTACCACAATTTTTCTAGGATAACTAAAACCCTAAATATTAAATGATATTGTGTCTGAATCTTTTTTTGGAGCAGCAATTACTCCCAAGACTTTAAAGCTCATTGTGTGAGAGCAAAGATTTGAAATAAACTTCCTTTTAGAGGCAGTTGCTAATAAATTACTTTCCATTTAAGAAACCGTCTACACTGAAAGATTCAAACTCTTAGCTTCTTGTATTGAAGCAAAGACAATAAAATTTTTTCTTACATAATGTAAGGCTATTAGTCATACCTAGAGGCAAAATTTTCCAGTGATCATGAGCTCACTAGAAGCAAACCCTTTACAATTATCAGGATGCAAAGGAAAAAAACTTTCAAATCTAAAATAATTTTATATGAAGTAGGCAAGCCATCTTGTAATGCCTTTATAAGTTCTATAGCCTGATTGACCTTTTATAAATCTAGAACTTAAACTTTATTATGAACAACACCTGGGTAGATCTGAAAAAGAAAATGTTGTTTAAAGAGAAATCCCCTTGAAGGCAGGGAGGGGTGAGGTCCCAAGAATTTCCTTAGGCATGGTTTCCAAAACACAAGAAACTTTGCACAGCTTCCCTGGGGCTGCTCTGAACTTTGTATTAACTCAAATGTAAATATTTTTTAATCTAAGCATCTTGGCCCTCCTTCAATGAGGACAGATTCTTGGGAACAATTCTATGACTGTCTGTCTATGCCTCTAATTTTGGACACTCTCTCTCTCTCTCTCTCTCTCTCTCTATATATATATATATATATATATATATATATATATATATATATATATATTATTTATTTATATATATATATATAATTAGGTATTTTCCTAATTTACATTTCCAATGCTATCCCAAAAGTCCCCCATACCCTGCCCCAACTCCCCTACCCACCCACTCCCACTTTTTGGCCCTGGCGTTCCCCTGTACTGGGGCATATAAAGTTTGCATGTCCAATGGGCCTATCTTTCCAGTGATGGCCGACTAGGCCATCTTTTGATACATATGCAACTAGAGTCAAGAGCTCCGGGGTACTGGTTAGTTCATAATGTTGTTCCACCTATAGGGTTGCAGATCCCTTTAGCTCCTTGGGCACTGTCTCTAGCTCCTCCATTGGGGGCCCTGTAATCCATCCAATAGCTGATTGTGAGCATCCACTTATGTGTTTGCTAGGCCCCGGCGTAGTCTCACAAGAGACAGCTATATCAGGACAGTCTTTCTTAAGATTACTTATTGTTAAAATGTTCTTTATAACATTAGTGCTGTGAAAAAATTGCTTGTACTGTAGTCTCCTGCCAGGCAGCAACCATAGCCAAACTATTGTCTGAGAGTCTACTTTATGTACAAAGACAAACATATCTAGATAACTCTGTCTTAGTTTTGTATGAAGTGAGCTGTATTAGCGCTCTCATAAGATGATTACCCTTGTAATAATCTTGATTAACAATATATGAGTGAGTTAAAAGTCTTAAGCTTGTGATCAAACTGCAAGCTGCAGTCAATGGAACACTGGCAATTTTAACCATAATTTTTAAGTTTCTTTTGCAACATTAGAATATTATCTACAACTTTGGGAAAGCAAAACCCAATTTTAAAACAATTTATATTATCTTTAAAATAAATATTAGAAACATCACTATCATGTTACAAAGTTTGGCTGCCAATTTATACCTATGAATGCATGACAGTGCAAATTATAATGCTTCATTAAAGAGACATTGTTTTTAATCTTATCTCTTGTAAGTCTACTTTCTAGGATAAGAATCACATTAAATGTTATCTCAGTTTAGAAGTATCCTTAGAGGCTTAGTTTTCTGGCCTAGTTTATGCCACATGTTGGACTCCAACTCTGAGTTACCAATTTAAAGCTAACTTTCTTGTTACGAACGTTACACCTTTTTTTTTTTTTTAACACAGCCTTACATTTCAATTTTTTTCTTTAAAAGGAGTGAGTTGTGTACAGGGGGGTGAAATGCTTTATAGACAAGAAAAAAACTGCACTAGAACCATCTTATTCATCATCTTCTTCAGCTTCCTCCTCTTCGTCATCCTCTTCATCCTCCTCATCATCTTCCTCTTCCTTCTTTTTCTTGCTCTTTTCAGCCTTGACCACCTCCTTTTTCGCTGCATCATGTTTTCTATAGCTCTGTAGGCAGCAATATCCTTCTCGTACTTCTCCTTCAGCTTGGTAGCTTTCTTCTCATAGGGCTGCTTGTCATCTGCTGCAGTGTTGTTCCACATTGCTCCTCGTTTCTTTGCAACATCACCAATGGATAAGCCAGGATGCTCGCCTTTGATTTTGGGGCGGTAATCAGAACAGAACAAGAAGAAGGCCTAAGGAGGCCTCTTGGGTGCATTGGGGTCCTTGAACTTCTTTTTGGTCTCCCCTTTGATGGGGGGATGTAGGTTTTCATTTCTCTTTCATAACGAGCCTTGTCAGCCTTTGCCATATCTTAAAAATTCCCCTTTTTCTTTAGCAGACATGGTCTTCCACCTCTCTGAGCACTTCTTGGAGAACTCTGAGAAGTTGACAGAAGCATCCGGGTGCTTCTTCTTGTGCTCCCCCCAGCAAGTTTGCACAAAGAATACATATGAGGACATTTTGCCTCTCGGCTTCTTAGGATCTCCTTTGCCCATGTTTAGTTGATTTTCCTCCGCGAGGCACAGAGTCGCCCAGAGTCTGGCTCTCGCTTGCCCCGGTGCTGTCTCTATGGAGCTCCCATTACACCTTTTTAATCATACCCAATAACTTATAAGCTAATTCTCTATGAAGAAGACATGCAGAGCATATTTATACCTTTAAGACTAGTCAAAAACCAAATGAAGCGGCTACACGAATCTTATAAATTTATACCAATCAAAGAATTTTACTTTTTCTAACTATAATTTCAAGATAAAAAGGCACTTTATCATTTGTTAAACACAATAATCATGATTGCAGAGAATTTTCTAGGAAAAAAACTCTCAGCTTATCTGCCTTAGAACTAAGAGGTTGCAGACTCTTTTGTAAAAACAGTTTTTCAGCAGGGCCTCTCCTGCTGTGCTTGATTTTTGGCTAAAGTTCTGGGCCTCTCTCAGCCTCTGCTGTGCAAACTGAGAGTGAATCAGCAGGTAAAGTTTTAACCATTTATTTTTTTTTCTTTTCTTTTCAACATGAAACATAGGACAGTCCATCATTCAGACAATGAAACAATCATTCAGATGATGAAACAAAAACATACATGAATTGACACATGAACAGATTGGTGCACCAAACATAGACAATACAAAGAGGGTAGAGAACTTGATGTAAGCAAAACTAAGGATGTCTCCTGTAGGGGCCAGAGAGAATTAACAGGGCATCTCCTGATTTCTCTTTGTCCCTTTCCTTTTTCCCTTTCCCTTTCCCTTTCCCTTTCCCTTTCCCTTTCCCTTTCCCTTTCCCTTTCCCTTTCCCTTTCCCTTTCCCTTCCCTTCCCTTTCCTCTTTCCTTTCCTTTCCTTTTCTTTCTTCTTTCTTTTCCTCTTTCCTTTCCTCTTTCTATTCCTCTTTCCTTTCTTTTCCTTTCCTGCTTGTAAGAGGGGGCTTGTCAAACCAGGATTAAAACCCAAAATTCTCTAACAGCTTCTGGCAAGCATCCAAAACTTCCAATTTATTTAATCTGAGGGCAATTCTCTGAGAAAACACACAATCTCTATACACTAAAGGTGTCAAATAACCTAAAAGTTTACCATGCTGAATCTTTTTTGAAGCTACCATCAGCCCACACTGATTCAAACATTTTACAGCCATCTGCAAAACGCTCTCCACTTTCTGCGACCAACAAAAACACCATCCACAAAATGAATTCTAAATGCTTGAGGATATGATTTTTTTTAAACTTCCAATAAAGCCTTATCTACAAATTTTTGGGACAATGCAGGATTGGGGAGTTGTAAATAATAACAGTAAGAATTGAGCTATTCTTTGACTTTTATGAAGTCTCTTTTTAATGCTTTAACCATAACTTTTAATTTTATCTAAAGTATCAGAATCTACAACTTGAAGTTTTTCTAACTGGGGCTGTGTCCTATAATGAGGTCCACAGTTCCTGAACAGGGCTAAGAGACTGCCCCTTTAGTTTTTTGTCTTACCCGCTTCTTTAGTGAGCCGAGTCCCATCTTTATGGGACTTTGATTTACATTCATTCCTCGAAGGTTCTCTTCACCGCAGCATGGGCAGAGACCTGGAGGAAGGCCCTCGTTGTTTCCAGAGGGATTTTTACAATCTTTCCTCTGTTGCTCTGGTTTTCTACAACCGGAATATGCAGCTTGATTCCCCTGAGAACGCTTTTTATTCTCACAGGTGTTCTTAAAATTGGCGCTGAGTTTCTGACTCTTCATTGCTACAACATAGGCCTTTTCTACGGTTGGTGAGGCATATAAACATGTTTTAATGTCAGACTGCCCCACGGTAAAAACTTACTTGTCATCCTCAAACTGATGATTCTTTGTCAGTAGGCCGCAGTGCCCTGACGAGATCCTATCCATGCCTGAGAAGTAAAGTAGAAATAGAAGAAAAAGAGATAAAGTCTTACCTGTCCAGAGGTCCCTGCTTGGGCACCATTCTGCCACAGACCAGGCCTAATCAGCCTCCTTCAACCTGTGGGAATCAAGGGTTCAGACAGATGGGCATAGAGTCGGCGAGAATTGACAGACAGACACAGACATGAGTGTGCTGGATCTGAATGTAATGTGTCAAATCGAGCATCAAACTATTTATACAGAAGAAAATAGGGAAGTTAGGTGACAATGTTACTGGATTCTTACATAAACAGAGGAATGCAAACATGGAAGGACTGGCAGGAACCAACTGGGATAGAATTCAATGTTAAAAACTGGGATCAAAAACAGCTCCACCTAAGGTCCACTGAATCTTAGAAGCCAGGAGCAAGGACTTCATGCCCTTGCCATAGTTCCTACTCTAGTCTATTGTATAGTCCACCTTCATCCTAGGCCATTGTAAATACTTGTATATGGGTGTAACTCAGCTATCTATAGTTCTAAGTATCTACTCTGGTTCCTCCTTGGGTCACAAACTTCCATCTTCCTAGATAATGGTAAATTTCTGTGTAGGGCAGTGACTTAGCTATCCATGCCCAGGGTTGGATCAAGGACTGCCTAGAATCTAACTTAGCTATATGTCAAAATATCAATCCTTAGGAGCACTTGTAATAAAGCAATATTAAGGGAAAGCACACAGATCCATTTACCAACTAAAGCAAGGACATTGGAGCATTCTTTATACAGGATGCCACGATTCCAGGAGACTAAGTTTCCATGAACTTTTCGCCTCGGAACAGTGCCCAGGTTTTAGGAGCCTGTTGCGCTTGTCACTACTGGAGTGGATTTAGCACTCAAAGATGCTTGGTCATATGTTGGACCAACAGGGCGAGGAAGATCATAGCTACCCCACTGACAAGGAACCCTACCTACACAAGTAAGCAGTCACATGAGGGGATTTCAGCAGGATAAGGAAACACGTGGATACAGAAGGCAAGGGTTGTCTCATGGCTCAGACAGAAGCATTTACCCATGAGAGTGAAAGATCCTGACAGAATGTAAAAGATCACAGAAGCCCTGAAATTGGCAAAATAGATGTCATTGTTAGTAGAAGTAGCTCCACTGATTTAGAAAAAAAAGAGGTGCACAATGCTCTGGCCGCTCCTTGAATCCATGTGTCTGCCAATGTTCTGACCGTTCCTTGAACCCAGGTGTGTGCTGAACCCACTGCTGCACCTCACTGCCTGGTGTTTGTGGTATTGGTTGCTAAGATAGAGTCGTAAAATCTCCCCAGCAACCACAGCTGGGGCCAATCAGGAGTTACTACATCTGCATTAGACTCTCTTTTCTTGTTTCCCTCCCATACCCATTTCTTGAGAAATCAATCATTTTACATTGTTTAGATCTGGAAATTCCCTACTCCCCCCTTCACCTTTCCCCCCTGAGGGTCTACAATAAATGGGACCCCTTTCCCCTCAGGGTTGACTCCTCTACCCCTGCATGGGATATGAGTCATTCCCAGAGCTCTGGCTTTCCCCAAATAAAGCCTCATGTGGTTTGCATCAAGTTTGGTCTCTCGTGAGTTCTTGGGGGTCCGCTATTATCCCGAGACTTGAGTGAGGGTCCCTTCGGGGGTCTTTCAAGAGGACCAGCAACAGAAGGCTTCATAGCGGTCCCTAGGAAACCCTCAGGAGCATCAAAGAAACTGGTGAGCTTGGAGCCTCTGTACCCTGTCCTTAGAGTTCCCGAGCAGCCAGGAGGAAAATTCAAGGCAACTCACAATTACCAGGCCCCCCATGGTTAGTCTTTAGATTAAAGGAGGCCTGACTGGATAAAGATGTCTCCAGGCAAGTTTGAAGATTTTACTTCCCAAGGAAGCAGCTCTTACTAGTGATGGAGATAAATAATCTTACCGTAAATAGCTCTTCCCATATGGAGACTGGACTTTTTGGTTTTTGTTTTTTGGGTGGGGGGGAACCCAGAGAAAAGTTTCTTGAGGTTTTCCTTTGGGTCCACCCAAATGACAGAGGGGCACCATCTCCCACGTAGGTTGGAAACGGTAATAAAGGAGGAGAATGCAGATGCAGTTCTACTAGAAATGCTGCCTCCACTCTGAGCTCCATTCTACTTACTCACATCCAGCGCTGAGTGAGAAAATCGTAGTATAGATGACCAGGAAACAGACTGTAGGGATGGTGATCGAGTAACGACATTGACTAAGTAGTCAATGTTAATGAGTTAAAAATAAGTTGCTTGGAGCCAGGCATGGTGGTAATCTCTCACCTATAATCTGGGCACTGGACAGTAGAGTCAGGAAGAGCAGAGGAGTTCAAAATCAGCCTCAGCTACATAGTGAGTTCAAGGCCAGCCTAAGTCACATGAAGCCTTTTCTTTAAAAAAGGAAGACAGACAGACAAAGGTTCTTTGCTACTTTGTGCTATGCTCTGAAGTGCTATGAACAGGAGGACCCATACTGTCTGGATCTTAGTCTGCTAGAGAGTAAGGTGAATAAGAAATAAACCACAGCACACATCTTTGGTGGTTTTTAATAAAATCATAATCATTTGGTCTTACCAATGAAGAGTCAGAAGCTAGGGTGAAAGCCTGCTAGCTCAGAGAGGCAGAGAAAGCACCCAGCTGTTCCCCCTAAGCCAACATCCCTCCAGGAATGCTACTCTCTCATGCTGACTCAAGAAACCTTCTAAATCAAAGTCCCTCCCTCCTACTTCCTGTGCGTCTCTCTATCCATCCTCCTGACTCTCTATGTTTTTTTCTTAATAATCCTATGGTCACCTCCTGTGAACTGGTTGCTTGCTCTGCCTTTTGACCTATGGTTGACTTTATTTAATCCTGTTCAATCAGAAAGTGCCAGGGATCGGCCCCAGTCGGCCTCCCTCAATCTGCAGTAGAAATCTGGGTTCCAGACAGGTGGGCAAGGAGTTGGTGGGAAATGACAAACAAATACAAACACAAGGGAGTGTGGTATCTGAATGTAATTTGTCTCAAAGTGAACACCAGTCTTATAAGTGACTTTTACACAAAACAGAGGAATGCATACAAAATGCTAACAGGAACCAACTGGGATAAAATTCAAAGTTAACAACTGGTATCAAAAGCAGCCCCACCTAAGGTCAGCTTAATCTTAGAAGCCAGGGGCAAGGGCTTCATGTCCTTGCCATAGTTCCAATTCTAGCCTTCCCTAGGCCATTGTAAATTCCTGTGTATGGGTGTAACTCAGCTATCTATAGTTCTAAGTATTTATTCTAGTTCCTTCTTAGACCACAACCTTCCTTCTTCCTAGATAATGGTAAATTCTTGCATTTGGGAGTAGCGTGCTCTGAGATTTCTTACTCCTTTGTTGTTGTTTTGAGACAGGGTTTCTCTGTGTAGCCCTGGCTGTCCTGAAACTCACTTTGTAGACCAGGCTGGCCTCAAACTCAGAAATCTGCCTGCCTCTGCCTCCCAAGTGCTAGGAATAAAGGCGTGCACCACCATTGCCCGGCGAGATTTCTTACTCTTATCCAGTAAAATACTGTAAGAAAGCCTGCAAGACCCTCCACATTATTGCAGGGACAAATCTGGGGCATTCTAGCTATGGGAATGCCAAATTTCCAGGAGACTTAATTTCCATGAACTTTTCACCTCCAGACTGTGTCCAGGTTTTGCGGGCTGCCACGCGTGTCACTACTGGAGTGAATGTAGCAAAAAGGGTCTTGGATTAAAGGGGTGAACTAAAGCTGAGCTACACCACAGCTAAAAACAGGTGTGTCTAGTAAATAGCACAATCTTGGGGTTCATGGTGTGATCAAATATCCTGCCTCACATCAGAATAGAGTTGTGCACAAAGAATCAAACTAAAGCATTTTCATATCTCATTGGTTCACTGGTATGTGCATTAAGTTAACATGGACATTTACAATGCTTAGTTTGGACGTTCCTAGTGATTAGAGGATGGTTAAAATTGGCCCAGAAACACATCTTTTTTAAAACCCTTAACTAAACTGAATTTTTTTTTTTTTTTTTTTTTTTACATATTACCTTCAGATTTGGCAAACATTCTTGGGAAATGGAAAGAAACCAAAGCAGTTTTCAAATGCTTTTTGTCTTTTGATGTTTCAAGTCATTAGGTGAATTGATAATGATACTAAGGATGAGACAGGCCAGGCCTCTTTTTCCTCAGCATTTTTAAAAATTATCAGGGAGGAAGATTGCAAGTCACTCCCACCCCCACCCAGTGTTGTCTTGAAGAAGGCAGCTGGGGCTTGTCTTTATTGCTATTTTGTCATTTTGTTATTCCTTTCTTATAGATAAGGCTGTTTGGGGACCTCGAGTCCGAGGCAATCGATGTCCAGTCACCATATTTGTATTTCTGTCCAGAATGATTTTAAAAATATTTTTACAGAGAGAACAGAAAGTCACATTTTAGGCTTCTACTTTTGGGGAAAAAAATGCTGCCTTTATTTTGAACAGAATTTATTCAGGACTAGGATTTCCCTCCATATGGTAGAGCGACTTTGTGCAGAGAAAGGAGCATGGATGTCTACTCTGCCTATGTATGCTGTCCTGCTGTGGTAGGGAGAGCCCCATCTTTTCCCTCTTGTTCCACTTTCTACATCCTTCATTTAATTGGCAGTCACTCCATCAGAATAAACTTAGATTGTTAGCACCAACTATGAATTTGATGTACATGAGGAACGTTTCATTGCATACTCTAAAGTAAATGATTCAATCCTAAGGGGTCTGAGGCTGCCCCTGTTGTCCCTGTGTATAGCATATTCATATTCATTTATATATGAGGACCAAAGCCACAATACTTAGTTGTTAGTGTCTGACAGGGCTCATACATAGCACCCCCTTCCCTTTTTTCCAATTCATACATGCACACACACACACACACAGACTCACACTACACACACACACACACACACACACACACACACACACACACACACACACGCTTCATCTTGGTGATGGTTACTCTTCATACATAGCACTCCCTTCCCTTTTTTCCAATTCATACATACACACACACACACACACACACACACACACACACGCTTCATCTTGGTGATGGTTACTCTTCATACATAGCACCCCCTTCCCTTTTTTCCAATTCATACATGCACACACACACACACACACACACACACACACACACACACACACGCTTCGTCTTGGTGATGGTTACTGTTCCTTACCAGCTTGGCTGGCTTTGGAATCTCCTAGGAGACACATTTCTGTACCCAGGGAGGTTTGATTGAAGGGACATGCCCTATTCTAACTGCAGGCTGTACCACTGCATAGACTGAGGTCCCAGGCTGAACAAAGATACAAAGAGGAGACAAAGACAACCTTTCATCTCTCTCTACTTCCTGACAATGGCCATAGTGTGACCAGTTGTATCCACCCTCGATCTAATGCCTTTCCTGCTAGGATGGATTATATCCCATAAACCAGAGTCAAAATTGATCCTTCCTTTTGTAAGTTGTATCTGTCGCAGCACAGCGATTTTGACACAGCAGTGGAGAAAAGTGAATATGCTTCCGATTCTGATAAGGTTATGCTTGTCTGAGATGTTAGAACTCACTGTTAGAGGGGTTCACTCACCGGACCCAGGCTGGCAGGCTTTCTATCTGCAAGAACAGAATGGGTGGGGTGGGGTAGGGTGGCAGGCATGGGATAGTCAGACCTGGTTCCTTCCCCCATGTCTTCAAGCAATGTCCCCCCCCCGCCCCCCCCCCCCCACACACAGGAAGGACTGGCAGTGGTGGGTGGAGTCTAGCCACATTGGAGGAAAGGGGAAACGCATGTCCCTTGAGACAGAACCACTGCTCAGTCATGAGCCACTTCACAATAAAGGACTGCATCTTTGGATATAATCTCCTGTCTCAAACTCCTTAGGTGGTAGGTCACTGCCCCTGCGTTCCTGTCTGCTAAGTCCCCCCCCCACCCCCCACTGGTTCAGCTTTCCTCTGGAGTGCTATTTTCTGAGCACAAAAGCTGAGCTTGAGATTTGTGGCACAGAGAGAGGCTTCCTCTGAGTGGCTTCCTCCTGTTTTAGAGTCTGTAATAATATCCTGAAGCCCAGGCACATGGAGTCTGAGTTTGGCTTCTGAGATATGAACGAGAAAAAGAACACTCTCTCTCTCTCTTTTATTTTTGCCTACAGAATTAGGAATAAAATGTAACTTTCTAATAATGTATCCGGAGTCCCTTGTTAAAATAGCATTTGCAATTTAAATGACAGGCATTGTAGTGCATTGCTTTGCAGTCTGTCACTGATAGGGGAGAGGAAAGACAGCCTGGAGTTTCTTTTCATGCTTCATTAAGAACTTAGCACTGGAGCTCAGAGTTTGCACCATGGCAACATCTTGAACAGGTGGTGTTCCAGCCCGTTTTGAAATAGTTGGTTTGGATAGGAGAGAGGGCTCACTCATTGGCTAAGGGGATGTACCAATCTTCCGCAGGTCCTGAGTTGGTTCTCAGGACCAAGTCAGATGTTTCCCGACAGCCCTGTACTTTTGGCTCCCAATGCTTTTGGCCTCAGTGAGCACATGCACTCGTGTACACATATACACATACACACACATACTCACACACATACACATGCACACCCACACATGCACACATATACACATACACACACATACTCACACACATACACATACACATGCACTCGTGTACACATATACACATACACACACATACTCACACACATACACATGCACACCCACACATGCACACATATACACATACACACACATACTCACACACATACACATGCACTCGTGTACACATATACACATACACACACATACTCACACACATACACATGCACACCCACACATACACACATATACACATACACACACATACTCACACACATACACATGCATACCCACACATGCACACATACACACACATACTCACACACATGCACATGCACACATGTACACATATACACATACACACACATACTCACACATACACATGCACACGCACACATGCACACATATATGTAAATAAAAATATTAAAATAAATCTTTAAAATAGCCAGTTCCCTGTGAATGGGAGCCTTTTGCTAGCATAAGGAACTGCCTCCTGAAAAATGCCTGGTTCATAAAGACTTTCAAACAAGTCTTCTAGCCAGCCATGATGGTGAACACCCTAGCACGCAGAAGGTAGAGACAGGAGGAAATCAAGCTCAAAGGTAGCCTGGGCTACATGGTGAAATCTGGTTTCAAAAAAAAGAGGAAAGGCTGGGGCTGATCAATGGTAAAACATTTTCTTAGTATGCTCAAGGCCCTGGATTCACCTTACTATTTACTATTGTTATTATTAATAATAATAATACTTTATTTAATGTATATAAGTACACTGTAGCTATCTTCAGTCGCACCAGAAGAGGGCATCAGATCCCATTACAGATGGTTGTGAGCCACTATGTGGTTGTCAGGAATTGAACTCAGGACCTCTGGAAGAGCAGCAGTTGGTTCTTTTAACTGCTGAGCTCCAGCCCACTGGGTTCACCTTTAGCATTGGGGAAAAAACAATTTTTACCAGAAAGGCCAGCATCATAAAAATAGAATTACAAACATGACCAGATCCACAGGCTAGACTCATTCCCTGGATAAGGATCCAGGTTACACAGATATTGTTTGCCATAATCCCTTTACATCAAGGATGCAGTAGGACAAATGAAATGATAGTTCTTTAAGGGCATCTTTGATGTACAAATCAACTTCATGTTGTCTTTAAAATGTCACCACTGAGATATTTGCATGTCTGTGTTTATTCCTGCACTATTCACGATAGGACCACAGTACCAGCCCAGACGCTGTCAGCAGATGGATGGGATTTTACTCAGCTGTAAGAAAGACTGAGATTACAACACGTGCAGGGAAACGGAAGCAACTGGGGACCACTATGTTAAGCAAAGTAAGCCAAGCTGAGAATGACAAATAGTGTGTAGTAAAAAAAAAAAGAAAAAAAAAGTAAAAATGTACTTATAAGTCTGACAATATTGGACCAGGGCGTGGTGGTGCACGCCTTTAATTCCAGCCAGGAGGCGCGCAGGTCCACGCCCCTTGGCACCGGAACCTCCTCCATGGCTTCCCCGCGGGCGGCGCCTTCCGCCCTGCGCCGCTGTGCCCATCCCCTGCCCACAGAGCGCCGCTTGCCCGGGCCACTGTAGTCAGTTACCTGCTCCGCGGGGCGAACACTTGCGGGGGCAGACAGACACTCCAGCTTCGCAGGAGGCCGGCGCCCCTGCACCGCAGGTAAGGGGCCACGGACTCGCGTGGGTAGGCTGAGACGCGGGGGTCCTCGGCGAGGATCGGGGTGGGAGAGAGTAATGGGGTGTAGGGCGCTGTGTGACCCCTTGGAGTCCCCTTGGGTTAATATTGAGACTGGGTAGGTTATGAGGGCCAGCTTGGGGGGGGGGGGAGCTAGAGGTCTTGAGAGGAACCTCCCACAGCGGGGACACCCGGACACCAGGGTCCTATGCCAGCTTGAACAGATTTCGTGCGTAAAATACCTATAAGTTCACTTTTTGTCGAGCTTCCTCAAACTGACTCTACTTGGACAGTCACATTTAAAATTGAACGTGCACTGTCTGGGTGGGATTCCGTGCTGGAGAATGTGTTTCCGCGCCCCCACGTTTATTTCCCTTGTGCAAGTTCCCTCTGTAGCCTCCCGTGGGGTGTGGGTATGGGCCCCATCTTCCCAACGAAGGAGTAAAATGTTCGCCCAGGCTTCCTGCTCGCGATCCGTCAGGCGCGTTATGCACGGAGTGTAGTGCACACAGCCCACCGGGGTTGAAGCCCCGCAGGCGTGCACTCTTGCTTCACGCCCCAAGTTTACTTTTCTTATTTAAAGCCTTGCAGTTCAAATGCACTCCCTGGGCAGGAACAGCCCGGGGCTTCGCGCGCATTCGTCCTGTGATCGTGGGCGTTATCTGCGCGGGCGCATCTGCTTTTGCGCACACGAGCGGGTCGCGGTCCCCCGGCCTCCCCTCGCTGAGCTGGTGGGGACCCTTTGGCCAGGCTTCCGGAGAAGCTCATGAAGGATTTCATTCAGTTGGAAGACAGAGAGCTGAGGCAGAAAGCAGAAGGAGGTGGCTGTAGCCTTGTAGTCGTGGAGGAGTGTGGAAAGGTTGAAGTAC
The DNA here is from genome assembly GCF_000001635.26 of Mus musculus. Lineage (NCBI taxonomy): Eukaryota > Metazoa > Chordata > Mammalia > Rodentia > Muridae > Mus > Mus musculus. The sequence goes on from NC_000076.6 coordinate 22,274,414, forward strand.
TATGTCAAACTTTTTTTGAAATGGGGTCAAGTCACATTCAGCCAGCGTGGGAAAGCAACAACAACAAAAAAAGTGGAGGAGGGGAGGGGGCTAGTCACCGCCGCTCCAGTCTGGGGGTGTGTGGGTCCGCGGGGGTGGGAAGGCTGCCCCCTCCGGGAGCCTGGGCTAGACATGGGAGCCAAGGCCATTGCTCCCGCTACCTGTGTGGCCCTCGACCTCCGGGCGAGGCCTGGAGGGTCCTTTCTTCAGCTTTTTAGGAAAGCTTTCAAAGGAGCCTGGAGTGGCCCTGCCTTGTCCAGGTGGTGCTATGCTCGCAACCAGTGGGGGTCGCACCATGTGTTCTTCAATTCCAGGCAGAAGTGCGAGCAGGGGAGGAGGGGTGCGGGGCAGGTAAATGCATGCAGACCTTTCTGAACAGGGGGCTGTGGTGGAACAAGGTCCAGACCAGACTAAGGCTGCACTGGGACGGGAAGGCTCACTAGGTCTTCCCTAAACAACAGAACAGGGAGGGGGCGCCAGACCGCGCATGGGACCTAGCCTCCAGCCTTTGGAGAACAGAGCAACTGTCTTGGCTACTGATATTCAGCCGCCCAGGATACCAGGAGACAACCCTGGACATGGAAAACCTAGGAAAGAGATCAGATGCAAGAATTACCAACAGAATACAAGAGATAAAAGAGAGAATCTCAGGTGTAAAGATATCATAGAAGACATTGACACAACCGTCATAGAAAATACAAAGTGCAAGAAGCTCCTAACTAGAAACTACCAGGATATTCAGAACACAATGAAAAGACCAAATCTAAGAATAATAGGTATAAAAGAGAGTGAAGATTCCCAGGTCAAAGGACTAGTAAACATCTTCAACAAAAAAACTTCCCTAACCTAAGAAAGACATGCCCATATACATACAAGAAACATATAGAATGCCAAATATTTGACCAGAAAAGAAATTCCTCCTGTCACATTATAATCAAAACATCAAATTCAAGGGTTCCTACTAAAAGGCTGATCTGACAAGTTCAAAGGAACTTTGCAGTGACTGGGAATGGGCCTCCCCTCTTCTTTATAAAGCATGTTTGCTGACATTAAAGTTGAGTCTTGATCAGAATACTGTCCATTTCTCTTTTTACCCGCCTAGATTCCCTCCTTTCTTTCAGTTCCAAGATGCATCCCAGGCTCGAACCCAGACATGAGAGCCACAGGCCAGCCCCAACAGCTGCATACAGAAAACACACCTCAGTGAAGAAGGCAGACACTACCTCAGAGTAAAAGGCTGGAAAACATTTCCCAAGCAAATGGTCCCAAGAAACAAGCTCGAGTAGCCATTCTAATATCCAATAAAATAGACTTTCAACCAAAAGTTATCAAAAGAGATGGGGAAGGACACAATATTCATCAAAGGAAAATTCACCAAGATTAACTCTCAATTCTGAACATCTTCATCCCAAATGCAAGAGCACCCACATTTGTAAACGAAACATTACTTAAGCTCAAAGCACACATTGAACCTCACATGATAGTGGGAGACTTCCATACACCATTCTCATGAGCAGAACACCTTGGCTCAGGCTATAAGATCAACAATTGACAAATGGGACCTTATGAAAATGATTCTGTAAGGCAAAGGAAACTGTAAATAGGATAAAATTGCAATCTCCAAGTTTGCAAAAGATCTTTACCAACCCAACATCTTATAGAGGTCTAATATTCAAAAAATACAAAGAACTCAAGAAGTTCGACTCCAGAGAACCAAATAACCCCATTAAAAATGGTGTACAGAATTAAACAAAGAATTCTCTACTGAGGAATACCAAATGGCTGAGAAGCACCTAAAGAAATGTTCAACAACCTTAGTCATCAGAAAAATGCAAATAGAAACAACCCTGAGATTCTACCTCACACCAATCAGAATGGTTAAGATTAAAAACTCAGATGACAGCAGATGCTGGTGAGGATGTGGAGAAAGAGAAACATTCCTCCATTGCTGGTGGGACTGCAAGCTGGTACAACCACTCTGGAAATCAGTCTGGTGGTTCCTCAGTAAATTGGACATAGTACTACATGAGGACCCAGCTATACCACTCCTGGCATATACCCAGAAGATGCTCCAACATGCAATAAGGACACATGCTCCACTATGTTCATAGCAGCCTTATTTATAGTAGCCAGAAGTTGGAAAGAATCCAGATGTCTCTCAACGAAAGAATGGATACAGAAAATGTGGTACATTTACAGAATGGAGTACTGCTTAGCTATTAAAAATGATGACTTCATGAAAATTTCAGGCAAATGGATGGAAGTTGAAAATATCATCCTGAGTGAGGTAACCCAGACCTGATAATAACACACATGGTATGTACTCACTGACAAGTAGATATTAGCCCAAATATCCAGAATGCCCATGATACAACTCACAAACCACATGACACTAAGCAAGATGGATGACCAATGTGTGGATTCTTCAATCCTTCTTATAAGGTGAAACAAATTAATCATGGGAGGTAAAAGGAGAGAGGGACCTGGGAGGGAGAAAGGAGGGGAAAGTAAAAAAAGTATGGGAAGAGACAGGGAGAAGTCCAGAGGGTCAGGAAAATGAATACAAACATGGTGCAATAGGGGGCGGAGAGGAGGAAAGGGAGGAAGGGGACCACTAGAAAGTCCCAGTCACCAGGGAAGCTAGAGGTTCCTAGGACCCACTAGGGGGACACTACCCAAAATACCCAAGAGAGGAGAGATAGACCTATAGAGTCCACCTCCAGTAGATATACACGACCCCCAGTTGAGGGATGGGAACGCCCACCCATCTCAAAATTTTAAACCCAGAAGTGGTCTTGTCTAAAAAAAATGGAGCAGAGACTGAAGGAATGGCCATTCACAGACTGCTCCACCTTGGGATCCACCCCATCTGCAGACACCAAATCCCTACACTATTGCTGATGCCAAGAAGTGCTTGCTGACAGGAGCTTGGTAAAGCTGTGTTCTGAGAGGCTCTGCCAGCATCTAGTACAGATACAGATAGTCACTGCCAACCATTAGACTAAGGCCAAGGTCCTTAAGGTAAGGTTTAAGGTAAGGAATGAAGGAGCGGAAGGGGATTTTAATCCCATATGAACAATGTCAACTAACTGGATGCCCCGCCCCCCTCACTGTCCCCCAAAAGCACTCAGGAACTGAGCGATCAAACAGAGTATACATGAATGGGTCCATGGCTCCACCTAGATATGTAGCAGAGGATTGCCTTATCTGGCATCAATGGGAAAGGAAAGCCCTTGGTTCTGTGGAGGCTTGATGCCCCAGCACAGGGGGATGATAAAAGGGTGAGGCAGGAGTGAAGGGTGGGTGGGTGGGGCAGTCTCTTAGAGGCAAAATTTCGTGGGAATGTGATGGGAGGGTTGTGGAGGCAAGACCATGAAGGGGCACAACATTTGACATGTAAATAAGTAAAATAACCAATAATAGAAAACAGCAAGTGGAACATCAAAATATTTAATTAAAACAAAAAAGCATGTGTGTTGGAACCGTGAGCAACTTAGGTACCACTTCGTTGAATACACTTATTTTTACAGAGGGTGGGACCAAGGAGCCAAGGTATAAATGCTTCACTCGAGCTAAATCATCAAGATGTGATGAAACATCCCAACTCATATGTCTAGGCTCTTCTGTCCTACTGACTGTGACAGCCATTCTCAGGAGCTCAGGAAAATATGGCCTTAAGAAATTATCAGTCCAAGCCGGGCAGTGGTGGTGCATGCCTTTAATCCTAGCACTTGGGAGGCAGAGGCAGGCAGATTTCTGAGTTCGAGTTCAGCCTAGATTACAGAGTGAGTTCCAGGACAGCCAGGACTATACAGAGAAACCGTGTCTCGAAATAAACAAATAAACAACAACAACAACAAAAAAGAATGAAAGAAAGGAAGGAAGGACGGAAAGAAGGAAGGAAGGAAGGAAGGAAGGAAGGAAGGAAGGAAGGAAGGAAGGAAGGAAGAAAGAAAGAAAGAAAGAAAGAAAGAAAGAAAGAAAGAAAGAAAGAAAGAAAAAAAGAAAAAGAAATTATCAGTCTAAACTATTAAAGACGATGGAACAATCTCAGGGTAGGAGGGAAGAATTCAAGTATGGAGCAGGAAGGCATAGAAAACCCTTAGGTTAATTCTAAATCAGTTCTGTAGCTTTAGAAGCATAAGTATTTAGCTTGATGTACACATGTGCAGGTACTGAGCTCCCAGCGGGCATGCACCAAGCAGTATGTGCAGTGTTGTGCAAGCACTGGTCATTCTCCTAAAATCTCTGGGAGGAAGAGCTCAGACTTCCTCAAAACCTATAATCTATATCCTTTTCTTTAAAAAAAAAAAGTAATTTGGGGGAGATGGCTTGGCAGTTTAGACCACACCATGTTCTTGTAGAGCATCCTCATTCAATTCAAGTGCCCATCCCAGGGGGATGGTGGCTCCTGTAACTCCAGCTCCTGAGGAATTGATCCCTCTGGCCTCTGAGCAGACTTGCACTCTTCTTCTGCTCATACTCACTCACAGACACACATAGTTAAAAATAAAAAATAAAATACAACCTTTGTAAAGGTCGTTTTCAAATACCCTTATGGCCGATTTTTATCTCGTTCTGGGTCTTTGTTCCAAGAAAACAGCAGGAAGAAGGGAAAGAAAGCTATGCCACGATTTGTTAATTGAAAGTGTCAGAGCTGTCTAGGCACTAAGTGGGGAGGCCAACGATGTTTCTTTTGCTAATAACCCAAGACAGATTGCTTTCATTCCCCACATATTTGAAAAACAAAACAAACACACAAAGAAATTAGGAGTAATAAATTGAGTACAAGTTGTAGAATTTAAAAAAGTCAGCAAACAAAAAAATTAGTTTTATGTACACACACTAATAAGTATGATTGGAAAATTCAATTAGGAGGACTGCCTCCCTGTCAGTAACATGAAGAAAAATGAAATACTTACAAACCAACTTAGGCAAATGAGTAGAAAACCTGGGTTTGGAAAACTGCCGACAGAGGAAAAGACATTGAATGGCATGCATCCTGTGTTCACTGACTAGAAGGAATATTGTTATAATGTTCATACTAACCAAGGTGGTGAATAGACTGTATGAAGTTGCTATTAAATTCTAATAGTAATCTCCATAGGGGGAAAAACTCAAGTTCATACAGAAATATAACAGCCTTCAAAGAGACAAACTATTTCTTAATTTTTAGATATATGTATTTGCTGTATGTTTTATAAGTATTTTGTTCATATGAAATCTGTTCCCACTGTGCTGTGGATGTTTGTGAGCTAACATCTGGATCCACAGACCAAATGGCACGTAAGCAACTACTTGAAAACAGTTGTGAGCACTCTTGGAAGAAACTCAAAGTACAGAGAAGTTGAGTGGCTTCCTTCCTTCCTTCCTTCCTTCCTTCCTTCCTTCCTTCCTTCCTTCCTTCCTTCCTTCCTCCCTCCCTCCCTCCCTCCCTCCCTCCCTCCCTCCCCCCCCTCCCTCCCTTCTTTCTTTCTTTCTTTCTTTCTTTCTTTCTTTCTTTCTTTCTTTCTTTCTTTCTTTTTCTCAAAATAATGAATCTACTATAATACAAATAAGGAAACCTTAAAATTGAAATATAAAGGTTACAACATTGACCAAAGAATTTCTTTACTACACAAACTATGGCCCAGCAGTAAAAAGCAAACCATTTTTATTTTTTCCAGTTAAAGAAATGGTGTGGGTTTGATAATACAATAATTTTGAATATAGCCCAACTAAATTTACCTATCACTCGGTCAGAAAGTTTTATCATAATTTAGTGTTCTGATTGTATCTTCACTAACAAAATATTTAACCCGTAAAGCAGCAGTCATTTATAGCAACTCTGGTACCAACAGCAAAGGGGGGAAAACTGGTTTAAGAAATGGGGCAAACGCCATTCTGGATTGTAGAAGAACACATCACAGAAAGAATATAAATACAAGTTTTTGATTTTATATATACATACTCCAAAAGAGTCTGTCAGCACCCAAAGTACTTTTATTGCTGTATTAGCAATGGATTTTTTTTTAAGATATATTCTCACATAAAAATAGATTCAAGGAACAGATTAAACTGAAATCCTAGATTAAATGTTCGGTTTAAAGAACTTTCTACAACAAACCTCATGTTTGTATATGAAAAGTTATATGTAGCCTTATATGAAAATGTCATGAAGCATTTTTCTACACTATACTAAATGTATTCCCTATGAGGGAAAAATTAAAATATCTAAAATATATTAAATTAAGATTACAAGACCATCATAGATCTTTTGAACATGCATCTGTTTACAGAATTAACTGTGTATAGAAAATGTATCTTTCATTATAGATCATAAAGAAATGAGTTGGTGACATCTGTTCTTTATATTACATTATCAACTCACTTTAACCACACGTGTGTCCTCGGTAAGTGAGTAAAAGAAACAGGTTCACTCTCTCCTCATCGTATCATCACAAGTTCACTTAGAAGATGAAGGTGCAGAAATGGGAAGTATGTTACATGTATTTTTTTTCTTTCTTTCAAACATCCCAAGCGTGGCATAGTAACTGGAAATTAAAAAGTACTTAACTGGGCTTTAGTTTTCTATACAGACTGCTGGAATTAGGTCCCCAAATTAGCAATCAAATTACAAGACCAGCCATAAAGCAGGATGAAAGCATTAAACATTTCATATATGAGTTTTAAAATCATTTAATTTCTACAGGAAAGTTGTATTCACAATATAATGTGACAGAAATTGCCACAGGAATGACATACTGATTGCAATAAGGTTGCATGCAGCAGCAGCTTTGCATTTTTATAACTATTTTTTCTTGTTGTCTATAAAGATTAAACCTCTCCAGTCATGCTTACCCCATGCTTTTAGATACATAATGTAAGTGAATAGGGAATACCATATAATTCAAAGACAAAATGTCTCATCATTTTGATGTGGATTATCTGTATGAAACATGAAATATACTACTAACCCCTGAAACATGCATGTCTGGTTTGTTTTTGTCCAACTTCAGGCCATCAGCAAAGAAAGCTTCGAGAGCTCCAGCTCCAGCCTTTGCTGTCTGTCACTTCCATTGATGCTAGATTGATATTATGATCTTGATCAAACTGCTTTTGAATGTTGTCTTGATCAGTTTTATTTCCACTAACATGGTACAGTCCTTCAGCACATAGTCCTGTGTCTTCAATAAATTCCACACATTTTTCAACAAATGGTGGCACAGGCTTCTCACCTCTAGCCAGATCCTGGAGGGGCATCCCAAAGTACTTTCCCAATTTCTACGTGTGGGTGGGTCTGTTCAGCATCTCTCCCCCAGGACACCACTGGAAGCAAGCGCATGTGTGCCTGTGAAGCCACACACCCGGCCGGGGTGGCGAGGGCAGCACGGGGGTGCACATGTGTGCCTCTGCCGCCTGTCCCATAATTTCCCCGGTCCATGGTGCTCACCCCCAGACCGAGTGAATATCTTTCATCCGAGTATTTCCATAGGGGAGACATGCACACCTCTGCCAGGTAGATCATCCTCAGCACCCAGGAGAGACAACTGTTCTGAATTCCCTGCAGGAAATCCCCATGCCAGTGTGTGGGGAGACTGCATTGCATAGGGTGTCTGTCAGACTCAACAGAGGCTGTCATTAGCTGTGCTTCATCCCACACAGGCAAGCACTGAGCATCTCGAGTTCTTTGCCTGGAATAACCCACAAGTTGGAGGTACCAGTAAATCTTCTCCCAAACCTAATCTCTGTCCTGTATTCACTCACCTGCCAACCCCCTATACACATACCAGTACCTTTAAAAATATACAATGTACCTGCATACACACACACACACACACACACACACACACCTTTATGAATACATAATTTCCCTGCAAACACACACTTTTAAAAAAGTGATTCACATTTTCTATCAAGGATCTCGACAGAATCTTATGCAGAAGAATCTAAAACAGAAAAATGTTCATTCATTTTTAACTCATGTGTATGAATATCCTCTCTCTCTCTCTCTCTCTCTCTCTCTCTCTCTCTCTCTGTGTGTGTGTGTGTGTGTGTGTGTGTGTGTGTGTGGCATGTGAGTGCAGTCAGTACCCAGAAAGGACAGAAGCCTGCATCTAATTCCATGAAAACACAGTCAGGTTTTGAGCAGCAAGCAATGGTAGCACATGGCTTTCACCCCAGCACTTTACAGACATATGCAGGCTCATCTCCGAGGCCAGCCTGGTCTACAGAGTTAATTCCAACCAGGAAGAGCCAGGCTACAAACTGAAACACTGTATCTAAATGTCACAGAGCTAAGGGGAAAAGCATAGTCCCCCCTTCCCCACAAGATAGTAATTGTCTTCAATAGGAAGAGTAGAAGGAAGGAAATGGGGGGACAGTGAGGAGAGGGGGTAATCACAGCATTGGGGGAAGGGGCGACAGTGGCGAACAGCAGGGCAACAAAGAAGTGGAGCCTACACCAGGGATGATGTGGTAGAGACCTGGAATGACAAATGAGTGTGGTACAGAGAAGAAAAGAGATAGAGGAAGTGAGAAAGAGCAGACTGAAGTCTGAGGGAGCCTGAGGAGGCAGAGTCTTGAGGAGGAGGAGAAGCAGAGGAAACTGCTAGATAGAACCTCTGGGGACGCACAGGAAAGAAGTGGCTTTCAGCGCTGCACTGCTTCAGCCTGTCTTCTTTCCTGTAAGGAACTGGCTAGACCGGTGTTAATTTCTCTCGATTTTGGCAGTACTTTGTAGAAAATGTGCTGAAATCTTAAACATTATTCTGTTTCTTTATTCTGTTCCCAAGGAACGCTGAGGGCACAGCTGAAGGGTTGAAGGGACCACGGGGTGTGGGAGTCCTGAAAAGGGGTTCTTAGCATTCAGTTTGTAGTGGCACACTCCACCAGCCCTCAGGTGACAGGGACCTCGGTCCCCGGGAGGTAGGATCAGAGTCCCCTGGAACTTTTGCAATTCTCAGCACTGGGTGCTCTGCAGGGCGGTACTGAGGAATTCTGATTCTCTCTGCAGCTCTATTCACACCATAGGCAGCAGGCTCTCAAGAAGGATCATGGCAAAGAGCAGTCTTTCCTTGAATTGGAGCCTTTTGGTCCTGCTGAATTTTCTGGGGGCCACACTGTCAACTGGTGAGTACCCAGGGTCTACAGGGAGGGGGGTTGGGCACTGAACAAGTACCTGGCTAAGTCAGGGAGTGGTTTGGATCTAAGGCAGGCTATGCTCTGAAGACTGCCTTCCTGGGGATTCCTCATGAGGTCTGCCCCATTTCTGGACCTTTTTGCCCTTGAACTTTCTTTCCCTCCTCCCCATCCACCATCCCACGGACCTTCTCCAGCAGATCCAGGGACAAGGCAGCCACACCACCCACCTTCTCATTTTCCCCTCTTTTTTTCTTTTCCTTTTTTCTGTCTGTTCGTTTTTTCTTTAAGGCAGGGCTTCACACTCCTGGCTGCTCTATAGCATCTGAACCACTCCCTTCTCTCCTTTAGTACCAAGTGCTGGGATTACAGGTGTGAGACACCAGGCTCAGCTTCAGTGCATCCTCTCAAGAGAATTCTGGCAGTTTGCTGGCCACGGAGAGTCCCTTGTGTCCAAAGCATTATGCGAAAGCTGGGGCTATAAAGTACCTGCTGCACAACTATGAGACCCTGATTTGATCCCGGGACCTTCTCCTGTAAAATAGCTGGGCTTGGTGCTGTGTGCTTTCATGGTCAGGGCTACGCAATCCAGTGCAGGAGAAGCCTGGGTCACTGGCAGGCCTGTCTAGCCTACTTGATGAGTCCCAAGCATCTGAGAGAGCTTGTCTAAATAGCACTTTTGTAAGACTTTGTAATAATGTTTCCCTTACTAAACCTTGGGGGTCTATGTGTAAATACTTCCTTCTGAGACATTTGATATCATCATGATTGTTTTTTATTGGCCCAAATTTGAAGTCAGGCATGTTTTCTTTAAATATTTATATTTTTTTAAAATAAAAAAATATTCACTGTTTCTTATTCAGCAACACAGCTTCCTTTAATTAAACTTCTAGGTGGAGTTTTCTTACATATAGCAAATGTGTATTTCATCCTGATCCATCTAAGTGTCAAGGTTGTGGCCTTTAGTTCACAACCACAAAGGTAATTCTTGGGCTCTAGAGGGCTCAGGTTCATCTTCTCCAAATCTCCTGGTGGAGTCTACTTAGTAAGTAGGAATCCCAGCCTCTCCAGGAAACCTTCAAGCCTTTGGATAGAGAATGTAGAGTAGGGGAAACTACAAGATAGGGAGAGAGCAGGTAGAACAGGCAGAGAGGGAGAGGCAAGAGGAAGCTGGTTGAAGGGGACAGGAAAGCAGTCACCAAAACTGCACCAGTTTACCCAAAGCAAAATTTTGAGGAGGGAAATGGAAAAATATAGTTTTTTTATATTTTTTTAGCACCCCCTTTTGCCTTTTTAGTGTAATCATATTGCAGACTTGTTAAATGTACCTTTTATAAAATATTGTTTAATTTTGGATGTCACTTCTCAGATTAACACAGGACATTACATATGCACATGTTCACTAGATCAGGCCTGCTTCCTTGTGCAGTCTGCTTAACAGGAGAGCTCTAGGATACTGTGTCCTCTTTGGCTGTTAGTGAAAGTCTGGGAAACCAGGGGCCATAAGTGTGCTGGGTAAAAGAACCTAAGGAAGGGGAGAGAGATGGGGCTTCAAGCAGGTCACAGACAAGCAGAGATCTCACCCTGAGAATGGATTAGGTGAGTGGCTTAGCGTGGGAAAACCTGAGATCTGATGCCCAGCAGTGTTGTGTGAAGGGCTCAGTGGGAGCAGGGATGAGCACTGAGCTCACAGCTGGCAGCTCCCTTTCCATGCCCAGCTGCAGCCTTACTCCAGGATCTTTCCTGAACACCAGGCTCCATGTTGAATGTACCATGTGTTCTAGGATGCCTCCTTACCTTCTATGTGTTCAGCTAGGTTTTCATCCCCAGGAACATGGTTGCTATTGGGCATATTTTATACTTCAGTACTTGATATTAGTCACTCAAAGTACTTATAAGATAAATCTCCCTGGTGACATATGTGCATCTGAGCAGTCCTACCGACCTAAGACAGTTAAAGATGGCACAGAGCTAAGGATCTGGAAACTGGTGGAGTGCGTGATTAGAGGCTTCTCTTCCTGACCCTTTCCTGTCAGAGGGATTCTGAGTGCTAGAAACCCATGACTGCTCTGGACCCTTGCTCCCACTTTGGACCTCACCTGCATGTTTCTATCATAGGTACAGACTCTCTAAGTTGTGAATTAACTTTCAACCATCGTACTCTACATGGACAGTGCTCAGTGAATGGAAAGACACTCCTTGATTTTGGTGATAAAAAACATGAGGGAAATGCTACAGAGATGTGTGCTGATTTGTCCCAAAGCCTGAGAGAGCTTTCAGAAGGGATGAGGAACCAGCAATCAGGTAAGTGTGATACAGAATGCAAAGGTAGACAGGATGAATGAGAGAGAGGAAGAGCAGAGCACATGAAGGAAGAGGGCTGCTGAATTATTTGCATAAAAGAGCTGAATATTTTTCCCTACCTAGAACTAAATGGTATGGATTGTGTAAGCAATGGGAAGCCAAGGGGAAGGATTATAGATCCTGAGTGTGCAGAGAAAGCCTGGACCATTGGGGGAGTGATGGTTCTATAAAGGTTAGAAGATGATGTTGTGTGTCATTTGTAGGTAATGATGCCTTGAATGTCACAACACAATCTCAGTATAATCAAGGAGAATTCATTGGTGGATTCTGGGCCATCAACACTGATGAACAGCATAGCATCTACTTTTATCCACTTAATATGACCTGGAGAGAGAGTCATTCTGATAACAGCAGTGCCATGGAGCACTGGAAGAACAAGAACCTAGAGAAAGATATCAGGAATGTCCTCATCATATATTTCAGTCGCTGCCTCAACAAATTGTCACCACACTTTAGAGAAATGCCAAGTAAGTAGTTAGGAGATTGTCACAAGAAACAACCACAGGGTGGAAAAGACATGGCAGTGCTCTTGAAAATTCTGATGATTTCCTCATTTGGATGTGAGCATGTGTACATAATGGGAATCTGATGGACTGGGTGAGTGACTCATTGGTAGTCTTCCTGTCTGCAGAGTCAGTGATGACCACGCAGAGCCTTTCTCATTCCCCGTTATCCAGTGGCCTAGGCTCTACATGGCCTGCTAATGAGCCCCAAGTCTGTGTGCATCACTGTGAACTTCCAGCCTTTTCTTCTCAGTTATAGCTGCCCTTCCACCAATTCCAAGACCAATTCTGAAGACCTCATTATCTTTCTCTGGCACAATTGAACAACACCAATAATGTCAACTTCCATAAAGTTCTAACCAAAGTAAAATATGGCACAGTTTGTTAGAGTTCAATAGACATGTGCTTTCTTCGGGAGTAAAATAAACTGTGTAAGGACGTCTTACACACACATCCTATTCATCTTTCTCTGTATGGTCTGGGAAAAAGGTTATCCACATGAGTTCCTTGGGATGCACAGGGAGAAAGAGTTGATGATGGAGGTATAGGGTTTTGTTTGTTTGTTTGTTTTTGTTTTTAGCTATATCCATATTTTGTTCTGATTTTTTTTTAAGAATCAAAAATAAAGGTGCTGGATACCACCCAGAATACAAATACCACTCAGATTCATCCTACAGTGAATAACTCCCAACATAATTCTGACACCCAGGGTCTGAGTTTCACCTGGATTGTGATTATATGTATAGGAGGAATAGTGTCTTTCATGGCATTCATGGTATTCGCTTGGTGTATGCTGAAGAAAAAAAAAGGTAAGGGACAGTCTGGGCTCTCATCTTTTTCTTTGTCATATTAGTTGGGTAAGGACATAGGATATGGGTCCCAAAAGTCTCAAAGCCTGTCCATCACAGTGGCTGTTGTCCACCAACATGATACCTCTTCTTAGTACTGAGCCCCAGCTCCACAGTAATGTTGGAGATGAATGTCGTCAGGCATAGGAGGTATGCAGAGTCCACACACCTCTGCGGTCAGAGGAAGAATGAAATAGGAGAGTTCTCAGGAGAGGACAGAGAACCCAAGGACCAAGGATCCAAATAAGATACGAGAAAAACTTAAATGAAGTGATACCTTCTCATATCCAACAAACCTTCCCCTAGGCTGTGACGAAAGTCTGTTTGATTTTTGCCGATGGCATGATCCAGTGCAAACTTTCTTATACCTAGGGCCAAGTCTGTACATTAGTAGCTAATGGCTTGGGACAGCCCTTATGACACAATGATCAGAATGAGCAGACTGTTCAAGGAGTTGTCATTGTGGGACAGTCCTGTAATCCCAGCACTCAGGAGGCTGATGCAGAAGGATCACCAAGTTCAAGGTCAGCCTGGGTGGCATAGTCATATATTGTCAAAAGATCAAAGAAAACAACAAAATCGGTTCATTTAACTCGATCACCCTGCTTAGCCACAATTCAGTGCATGTGGAACTATGATTCCAATGTCTCTGTTCTCTGAAGTTGAAGTCACCTGTGTTTATGCAGGTAAAGTGAGCCGTGAGCCCACTGCTGTCATTGATAGTCTAGAGTAGAAATACAGACCTGTGATGAAGATTGCCAATGTATTAGCTATTTTAGTATGTTCTAAATTTTTTCCTTACAAGCATAGGTTGATACATCTAAAGTCAGGCAACATGTCAGATATTTAAGTCAATATAATTATTTTAATAACTATTATTGCATAAAAGTTTTAAATCAACCTCTTCATTTCTGCAGACCTACCATTCTAGTATGTAGAAAGTTGTGGCAGGTGGATTGCCAGAAGAATTCAAGCCTGTTGTAGATTATGTTCTAATCTCAGGACCAGGTTGGGGGATAAAAAGAAAACTTGACTCCTAAAAACAAAACAAAACAAAACAAAACAAAACAAAACAAAACAAAACAAAACAAAACAAAACAAGAAAGCTAAAAGGCCAGCAAAGACAGAAACACAGTTATATTTTGCTGGCTTTTTTTATTTGCTGATATTTTCATGTTTCCTCATTTTTTATTTTTCATTTTTTATTCACAATTTTGTTGTGTTAGACTTACAGTTCCAGAGACATCTGAAGCCTTATTTTACCTGAGCTTTTAGTGGGAAAAAGATCTAGAAAGAAAAATGAAAGAGAAAAGGATTGGGTCTCTGAGTTCCATAGTCTGTGATGGGGGGGAGCATCTGAGAAATAGACTGGGGTGCTTCAGCTGATGCCCAGGAGCACACTGTAATCCACATCCCTCTTGTCACAGGTGCTCTCTGCTGCTCCTCTTCCTCTACAACCTGATCAACAGTTCTCATAACAAGCTGTGCTGGGGAGATTCTTGAACATTGCCTGTGCATCTTCAGCAAAGAAAGCAAACATATTTCTGTTGGAATCTCGGAAATTTGTGTTGTTGACTTTGGACCAGAGTGGTGGGAGCCCATGAGACTGATGGCTCACAGAGCCTCTCGCACCTGGTCATCAGAGTGCACTAGGCTGTTGCTTTGAGCACTTTCTCTTGCTCTGTACCTTCCTTCTTTCTTATTCTTGGGTGGTAGTGCTATGGAGATCAATCCAGGCCCTGCTCTAAATTATTCATCACTGTACAAAACAGGGGCTTGCATCAAGAATCGATAAATGGGACCTCATAAAATTGCAAAGCTTCTTCAAAGCAAAAGACACCATCAATAAGACAAAAAGGCCACCAACAGATTGGGAAAGGATCTTTACCTATCCCAAATCGGATAGGGGACTAATATCCAATATATATAAAGAACTCAAGAAGGTGGACTCCAGAAAATCAAATAACCCCATTAAAAAATGGGGCTCAGAGCTGAACAAAGAATTCTCACCTGAGGAATACCGAATGGCAGAGAAGCACCTGAAAAAATGTTCAACATCCTTAATCATCAGGGAAATGCAAATCAAAACAACCCTGAGATTCCACTTCACTCCAGTCAGAATGGCTAAGATCAAAAACTCAGGTGACAGCAGATGCTGGCAAGGATGTGGAGAAAGGGGAACACTCCTCCATTGTTGGTGGGATTGCAAGCTTGTACAACCACTCTGGAAAACAGTCTGGCGGTTCCTCAGAAAATTGGACATAGTACTACCGGAGGATCCCGCAATACCTCTCCTGGGCATATATCCAGAAGATGTCCCAACCAGTAAGAAGAACACATGCTCCACTATGTTCATAGCAGCCTTGTTTATAATAGCCAGAAGCTGGAAAGAACCCAGATGCCCCTCAACAGAGGAATGGATACAGAAAATGTGGTACATTTACACAATAGAATACTACTCAGCTATTAAAAAAAAATGAATTCACGAAATTCCTAGGCAAATGGATGGATCTGGAGGGTATCATCCTGAGTGAAGTAACCCAATCACAAAGGAACTCACACAATATGTACTCACTGATAAGTGGATAATAGCCCAGAAACTTAGGATACCCAAGATATAAGATACAACTTGCCAAACGCATGAAATTCAAGAAGAACGAAGACCAAAGTGTGGACACGAAAGGATGGCCCATCTAGTGATTGCCATATGCAGGGATCCATCCCATAATCAGTTTCCAAATGCTGACACCATTGCATACACTAGCAAGATTTCGCTGAAAGGACCCAGATATAGCTCTCTCTTGTGAGACTATGCCGGGGCCTAGCAAACACAGAAGTGGATGATCACAGTCAGCTATTGGATGGGTCACATGGCCCCTAATGGAGGAGCTAGAGAAATTACCCAAGGAGCTAAAGGGCACTGCAACCCTATAGGTGGAACAACAATATGAACTAACCAGTACCCGGGAGCTCTTGTCTTTAGCTGCATATGTATCAAAAGATGGCCTAGTCGGCCATCACTGCAAAGAGAGGCCCATTGGACTTGCAAACTTTATATGCCCCAGTACAGGGGAACACCAGGGCCAAAAAGGGGGAGTGGGTGGGTAGGGCATTGGGGGGGTGGGTATGGGGGACCTTTGGGATAGCATTGAAAATGTAAACGAGGAAAATACCTAATAAAAAAAAGATTCACTTAAAAAAATTTAATTTCTCATTTTCAAAAACAAACAAACAAAAAAAAAACAACAAAAAAAACCAGGGGCTTGCTCTGTGTGACTCCATTTTACAAGAAGAAGTTGGCTGCCTTCTGAGTGTCAAGTAGAGTTAGGGTGACATGACACTTCACTTTCCACACAGATACATGTCAGCCCAGGACTATCCATGATGCTCATACCTGAGCAGTGAAACCTCACAGTGTTAAGGGTGAGCTCTGACAAAGGTATTAGGAACAAGGGAGCCTTCCATCAGACTCTCAGGGGAGTGGGTTAGGAAAAATAAGTAATACAGCAGGAAGCGAAGTGAGCAAACCCCAGATCACACATCATTTATATGTAGGATGCCTATAAAATTATAGTGTATTAAGAATTATGGTGTGGGAAAGAAAACTAAGTATATTAGTAGCTTGGGTAAGAAACTTGAGTAACAGACTAAGAAAAGAAAAATCCTCAAATGGTGTTGCCTCTAGGGACCCAGAGGACCACAGATGATAGTAACCGTTGTAGACTAGATGCCTCTGTCATGCTAGGAACTACATAGGATTTGGCATAGGCATAGACATGTTCCTTTCAGCAGACAAAAAGGTTATAAACATTTTAGTGAGGAATAAGGGACAAGGAGACAGCTCACTCATAGTGCTCGTTCATCAGAAGCATGAAGACCTTAGTTCCCTCCTCAGAGCCCATGCACACTTGTGGTGGCACATGCTTGTCATGCCAGTGTAGAGGAGAGCGAGAGACAAGTGCATCTCTGGGGCTTCCTCCTCAGCCAGAGTAGTTGAACTGGTGAGTTTCAATACAGACTAGCTCAAGACACAGTGCCCATGGCGTCCTGAGGAGTGAGGAGTTGTATTTAGCGGAGGATGGCCTAATCAACCATCAATGGGAGGAGAGGCCCTTGGTCTTGTGAAGATCATATGCCCCAGTATAGGGGAATGCCAGGGCCAGGAAGCAGGAGTGGGTGGATTGGGGAGAAGGGCGGGGTGAGGGTATAGGGGGCTTTTGGGATAGCATTTGAAATGTCAATGAAGAAAATATCTAATAAAATTTAAAAAAATTAAAAAGTTCATAAACAGAGAAATATTAACAGAATATATGGAGCAAACGGTTTTAGGAGGTATCTATAGAACAATTCATTCTAAAAGAAAAGAACATACCTTCTTTACAGCACCTTATGGTACCTTCCTCAAAATTGACCATATAATTGGTCACAAAACAGGCCTCAACAGATACAAGAAGATTGAAACAATCCCATGCATCCTATCAGATCACCACAGACTAAGGCTGATCTTTAATACAATCAAGTAGCATTCACCTCAGGGATTCAGGGATGGTTCAATATAGGGAAATCCATCAACATAATCTACTATGTAAACAAACTCAAAGCATATAACCACATGATCATCTCATTAGATGCTGAGAAAGCCTCTGACAAAATCCAACACCCCTTCATGGTAAAAGTCTTGGAAAGAACAGGAATTCATGGCCCTAAACATAGTAAAAGCAATATACAGCAAACCAGTAGCCAACATCAAACTAAATGGAGAGAAACTTGAAGCAATCCCACTAAAATCAGGAACTAGACAAGGCTGTTCTCTCTCTCCTTAACTATTCACTATAGTGTTTGAAGTCCTAGAAAGAGCAATTAGATAACAAAAGGCGGTCAAGGGGATGCAAATTGGAAAGGAAGAAGTCGAATTATCACCATTTGGAGATGATAAGATAGTATACTTAAGTGACCCCAAAAATCCCACCAGAGAATTCATGAACCTGATAAACAAAATTCAGCAAAGTGGCTGGATATACAATTAACTCAAACAAATCAGTAGCCTTCCTCTACTCATAGGATAAATGGGCTGAGAAAGAAATTAGTGAAATGGCACCCTTCACAATAGTTAGAAATAATATAAAATACCTTGATGCATGTGACTTTAACCAAGTAAATGAAAAATCTGTATGACAAGAACTTAAAGTCTCTGAAGAAAGCAATTAAAGAAGATCTCAGAAGATGGAAAGATCTCCCATGCTCATGGATTGGCAGGATTAGTGTAGTAAAAATGGCCATCTTGCCAAAAGCAATCTACAGATTCAATATAATCCCCATCAAAATTCCAGCTCAATTCTTTGTAGAGTTAGAAAGAGCAATTCTCAAATTCATTTGGAATAACAAAAAAACCCAAGATAGAGTAAACTATTCTCAACAATAAAAGAACATCTGGGGGAAATCACCATCTCTGACCTAAAGCTGTATTACAGAGCAATAGTGGTATATGCTGTACAGTTTATATCACTATTGCTCTGTAATACAGGTAGAACAATGGAACAGAATTGAAGACCCAGAAATGAACCCACACATCTATGGTCACTTGGTCTTTGACAAAGGAGCCAAAACCATCCAGTGGAAAAAAGACAGCATTTTCAATAAATGGTGATGGTTGAACTGTCAGTCAGCTTGACCAGGACACCAATGGCTTATGCCCTAAGATCAATAATTGACAAATGGGACCTCATAAAATTGCAAAGCTTCTGTAAGGCAAAGGATACTGTCAATAGGACAAAATGGCAACCAACACATTGGTAAAAGATCTTTACCAACCCTACATCTAATAGAGGGCTAATATCCAGTATATACCAGGTACGAGCTAGAGAAAGTACCCAAGAGGCAAAGGGGTCTGCAACCCTATAGGTGGAACAACAATATGAACTAACCAGTACCTCCAGAACTCGTGTCTCTAGTTCCATATGTAGCAGAAGATGGCCTAGTCAGCCATCATTGGAAAGTGAGGCCCCTTGGTCTAGCAAACTTTATATGCCCCAGTACAGAAAATATCTAATAAAAAAAAAAAACTTGCTGTTCTTCTAAAAAAAAAAAAAAAAAAAAAAAAAAAAAAAAAACACCATCTAATACAACTGACTCTCCGAAGAAGCCTTACGTTTCCACTTCACTGAGCTCTTCAGCTCAGAGGGGGAATACCCTCCCCTGGGAGCTGCAATGGTTCTCCTGAGGAGGCTTCCTGTGGGAGCTGTGTGGTTCCTGGGCTCTCATGTCTCAGGATACTTTCCCATTGGGGTACCTTTTCCTCTCAGAGCTGTGTGGTCCCTGGGCTTCTGAGTCTGAGGACCCCCTCCCGTCCCAACAGAGAGGCCAACAGAAGCAAAGCTCAGCACTGTAATAGGAAACGCAAAGAACATATACCACAATTCGTTTTCATCAAAGTGCGCCCTTGCTGGACACAAAGGTGTGTCAGGTACAGAGCTCATGCAGAACCTTGAGAGGAGCCCATTGATAACAAGGACTGAGAGTAAAGTCTCTTGGGACCACTTAGCTCAGAGGAAAAGCTTCTGTAGCATAAGGGGTTGTTTTGAGGGACAGCCGTCCACTTCTGATATTTCCCTAATGTTCAAGTTCCATTTTCTGCAGCAAAGGTGAGGGAGAGCCAACACCTAGGCAGCAGAAGGAGCATTTGAGAGGATCTGCAGGCTGAGGGGGAGAGGGGGAGGAGAACAAAAAGGGAGGTCAGAGGGTGGGAGGCCGACCAACCAGAGAGAAGTGTCAAGCAGAGGGGAGGTGGTAGCAAAGGAGCCAGAGTTTGAGCAGGGTTCAGTGGGAAGCTCTGCTTGTGTACACAGGGCAGGTCTCTCCAACCTGAGGGTCCTGTCACACAGCCATGAAGGCTTAGCTACTAGGATCACAGAATCCTTGCCTGAATCTTGATCAGAGAGGTGTCACTGAGGATACAGCTGATATGCCCTCAGCAAGACCGTGCTCTCAGTGTGAGAATGGCTCCTAAAGGAAAATTATGTTACAAAGGAAATATGTGTTTTCTTTGGGAAAGGCTGAACATCTGATCTAGCCAGGTTTTGAGAAAACTCCTAGAGTGAATTAGAAGGCATTGTGGCCAAGAGACAGAGGTAGTCCTACTTGAGACATAACACTGAGCCTGAAAGTGCCCATTAGGGTGTCAGACCCAGTCTCTCCACCATTACTCACAAACCATGCCTCCTTTTCTGGGAATCCTAAGAGATGAAGAGTCCTGGATCATGGAGCTGGAACTCAGCTTCACTGCAGAGGAATGCACAGATAGTTTTCCCAGATCAACACCAAAGAGGTACTCTGGACACTTGCAACCTGAAACTGACTGCAAGTAGCTCAGAGAGTGTGCAGGCTACTTAGATGTCAACTTCACATATGATGGAATTGTCAGAATGTAGGGGGCCTCTATGACACTGGACTATAGGCATTTCTACATGGCATTAACTAAGTTAATGATTTATTTGGGAGAGTCCTATCTATTATGGGTGGGGCCACCCTTGGGATGGTGGTCCTTGATTCAGTAAGAAGGTAGACTGAGCAAGCCATAGGATGCAACCATTAAGTGGTACCCCCTCCATGGCCTCTGATAACGTTTCTGCTAAGGGTCCTGACCTTCAGTGATAGAATTAGATGTACAACTCTAAGCCAAATAAGCCTTTTCATCACAAATTGGTTTTGCTCATGGTGTATCTTCATAGCAATAGTAACCTTAACTAGGGCAGAAACTGGTACAGGATTATAGAGAATTGCTGCCACAGGCCTCACCATGTGTTGTGGGAAGGACTTGTATTCAGAGGACAATGTATTCGGGAAAAACCTTAAAACATGGCCTAGAAAAGTCACTGAGTTTTGAAAGCTCACTGAGCTACTCTGTAATAGCTTGGAAGAGAAGAATACTGAGAGCAGTGCAGATGATAGAGGCCTGGCTTGTCAGGTTTCAGAGGGAAGCAAAGACCTAACCAAGCTATTAGTGCTAAGAGTCTGTGGTGTCTGGCCTGCAGTAGCTGAAGAATCTGGCTACTCTAGCAGAGATCTGGAATTCAATTAATTCCCAGCATCCACAGGTGGCTCACAACCACAGGTAATGACGGCTGCAGAGGGCCCTCTCTACTTGATGGGCACCTCTGCCTGTAAGACACAAGTTAATCAGCTGGTAACATTATGTATTTGTATGAGATTGTGTTTGGTCAAGTTTGTATAAGATAAAATTTATAGTATCCAATTTGTGACATTTGAAAATGTCTCATGAATTGAAAGCAGAAGAAAGCTCAAATAGTCTTTTGTTTTCATATAGTCAACTTACATTAACTCTCTCTGGAGATTTTACCACGTAAACATGCATAGCACAAAATTGTATCCAAAAGAGGAAGACAACCAGGTCACAGCTGTACCTGAAGACCAAATGGCACACCAGCAATTTCCTGAAAACTCTTATGGGAACTCTAGCAGGAGACTCAAAGGACATAGGGATGGCTGTGTTTAATAGTTGTTTCACTGGAGGAAAAAAACCAAAGAGAATAATCAAATCACACACCAGAACTTAACTAAACATGTGAGGGGTCACGTTTTTTTTTTTTTTTTTTTTTTTTTTTGATTCCCTAGTAGGTAGTTTCCAAGACAGTTTGTGGTGAGAGGACCCTGGGGTGACTCAGATACCACAAACACTAGGTGTGTCATTTTAGTGCTGCAAACCCTAAGAGGCCATAGATACAACCACATACTATACCCACCAAAACTTTCAGTCACCATAGATGAAGAATACAAACTATCCCATGACTAAGTCAACTTTAAACAATATTTATCCAGACACCAGAGGTACAGAAGATATTACAAATAAACCCTCCACGACCAGGAGTACACCCTAAGTACACCCATGAATATATAGGATATAAATAATCTCACTCAGGGAAACCAACAGATAGGAAAGACACACACACACACACACACACACACACACACATACACACTACCACCACCAACAAAATAGCAGGAATTAGCAATCATTGGTCATTACTATCTCTAAATATCAATGGACTAAATTCCCCAATAAAAAGACACAGGCTAACAGAATGGATGTGAAAACATTCTACGGCTGTATACCTCAATATTCAAGCTAGACATTACCTCGGAATAAAGTGTTGGACAAAGATATTCTCAGCAAATGGATCGAAGAAGCAAGCTGGTGAAGCCATCCTAACAAAATAAACTTCCAACCAAAATTAATCAACAGAGATGAGGAAAGATGCTCTGATAAGGCATGGGAGAAATACTTGCTGCCTCTGCCTCTGCTGTAGTGGTAGCAAGTAATCCCTGGCGTGTCTCAGTTTATAGCTACCTTTCTCAGATTCATGTCTTGGTTGTTTTAAGATACGTGTGTGCTGTTTTTCTCTCTCTTAAAAGGACTTGTGCCATGACAGATTTGTCTCCCACCCTGGTTTTTGATTACACTTTCATATCTCATAATCATAATTCCAGGGCCCTATTCCCATATAAAGAAACACTAACATTCTGATACTCTAGGGAGCACTTCAATGTATTTTAAGAGTATACAACTATGAAGGGAGCTGGAAAATATTATCAAGTGTGTGTGTGTCTGTATTAGTAAGGAAAGCATATAATTAATATTATATAGTACTGGATTTGAGAGATGTGTGGAAAAAGTGATAATTTGAAGTTTAACAAAAAGGATAACAAAACAAAATTAACAACAAACTTGAAATTAAAAAAAAAATCACACAGCAAAATTAATCACATACAAGTCTACAAACAGTCTAATAGAAAACTCCAAAGACTTAGGACATAAACTTAGTTCTTCTCTACACAGTTAGAATAGCCATCCTGATGAATAATTTCTTAATTTAGTTAGTGAATTCATTTCGCCTGGTAACTTAGTGGCTGGAGAGATGACTCAGCATTTAAGGACACTGACTGCTCTTGCAGAGGACCGGGATTCCATTAGTTGCCAGCACACACAAGTGGGCTAGCAACACCACAGGTAGTAACTCCAAGTGCAGAGGACTGTCTGGTCTTGGCAGGCACCTGCATTTAACATGTAATTTAAATCATCTGGTGACAACATATATATGAGATTTATGTTAGGTGAAGGTTGTATAAGGTTCAACTTATAATAACAGTTTTGTGACATTTGTTAATGTCTTATGAATGGAAAGCAGAACAAAACTCAGGCGGTTTCCTGTTTTCAGATAATCTATTTAAATTAACCCTCTTTGGAAGACTTTATCGTGTGAGCATATATTACATGGCACAAAATTGTATCCAAAGGGGGAAGACAAATCTACTATATCAGAGTCACAAATAACAGTTAGACTGGAAGACCGAATGGCACTCAAGCAATCACTCAGAAACAATCAGGACAACTCTAGCAGCAAATTCAAAGGACACAGGAGATGATTGTGTTTATATGGTGTGTGGTGTTTTTGCTCAGGAGTGTGGGAACATGCAAAAAACAACCGAAACTCTCCTTTCTCTAGAGTTGCATGCAGCTGGAGAGGCAAGGGTACCTCTCAGGGAACACAGAGGCAACAAACACTAGGTGTATCATTTCACTGCCTTTAAGCTGCGTTTCTTCTGAAGCTGGAAGACAGGATGCGGAGGACGAATCCACACATCCTGCCTTCTCTCCTCTGCGCTGCTGGTAGGTGAAGCACGGGGCTTGCAGAGCTGACATACTCTTCTCTGCCTCTCAGGATTCCTTATGTGTTTGTTCTTCCCTAGCGCTGAGCATGAGTGAAGAGAATTCACCCTGGCAGTATGGGAAGAAAAGACAAAAGGTCTCACTGAATGGAGACCAGAGACACATCAACTGCAGTGGCCTTGGCTAGAGTTAGAAAAACAAACTGAAAGGCAAGAGACGTCAGTTGGGGCAGAATTGAGGAGAGTCTAGGCAGAAGTAGGGAGTGTGGAGGCAGAGTCTGTTGTGGGACAAGCCAGAAACTCTGAAGGAGCAGCAAGTTTTATTTTGAGTCAGAGCTATTTGAGTCAGAGCTATTTGAGCCTTGATTTTTTTGGCAGCTCAAGTCAGCTCAGGTAACAGTGGAGGCTGAGCAACAGATCCATGACCAAGGCTGGAGGCTCCAAGTGCAATCTTTGCACCCAGGCTCTGCTGCTCCACTCAGTTGTTTTACTGCGCTGCTTCTGTGGATGCCTGATGGTGAGTAGAAGTGATCTGACACTGGAGCCTGGACAGAGGGACCAGCAAGGTGGAGCCTGATTCCTGCTTGGCCATAGTGGCCCCAATTAGAGCCCTTTCCCCCACGCCACAGATCTGTTTCTAGCATGCTTCTGGGCAACAGCCAGCCCTACCCTTTCCCCTCCCTGGCTACAGAGAGAAAACACAGAGGAAAAAACCACTCCTGTAGAATATGCAGGATCTAGAGGAAAGCAGGGCGTTATAGTGGGCTTGCTTCCTAGTCTACTCTACATGTGCCTAACCCTCCCCAACCTGCAGATCCACAACCTCTCCTGCTTTCCCTGCTGACTCAGCTCTTCCTTCCCTTCCCATTATTCAGCAGGACACACACACACACACACACACACACACACACACACTGCTACACATGCTGCCTTTTAAATTCTTTTCAATTGCTATGACTTACTGAGTGGGAGGATCACATTATGTACCCCAGGCTGGCTTTAAATCTGCACCAATCCCATATTCTGCTTCTTGATAGCTTTTATACATCAGCACTTGGTAAAGGTGACTAAAAGTCCTTCTGTGATAAATAGGGAATAAAGATGTAAGATCAGGAAGGGTGAGATGATATGAAATGCATGGAGAAATCATGACCTCGCTGGTGCTCTGTTGAACTCTCAGCAGCCCTGAGATCTTGCATGATCCTTGTACAAAAGCAGACCTGTCAATTATCTCTTCACAGATCCAGTGGGGCTTTTGAGGCTCTTCAATTCATGAGAATCTATCTGCATTAATTAATTAATTAATTAGTTAGTTAGTGGTCCAGAACCTGGTGAGACATTGTGTCACTGCAGTTGTCACTGGTAAGGAGCCCAATGTTTTTTGTTTGGTTGGTTGGTTGGTTTGGTTTGTTTTTGTTTTGTTTTGTTTTGTTTTGCTTTTTCTTTTTTCAAATTACTCTTCACTCATGATTCTGTAAATAACCCCAATTGAAGCCATTGCGTCACAGGAATTTTAAAAACAACCATGAGAGTAGAGGGCGAGTCACTGGGAAGAGGAAAGAGGCAGAGGATGTGGTCAGCAGGTGTGAGAGCTGATTGAAGGGCTTATGCAATCAAAATATCTCATGTTCACATATATGAAAACATCAGAGTGAAAACCACTATGATGTATAATCACTGTGCTAATGAATTGTTAAAAGATTGACTAATTTTTACTTTCAATGTGTATGAGTGTTTTAATTCTGGTTATGTGTGAGTATGGCATGTGCATCTGATGGTTGCAGAGACCAGAAGTCAGCATGGATTGCCTGGAAGGGTTGGGAGTACAGGAAACTGAACCCAGGTCTTCTCCAAGAACAGCAAGTGCTCCTAATTGCCTTCTTCTAGTTTTCTAATAAATTTCTGAAAAGAATAGTATAGCCTGAATATTATTAAACACAGAGAAATTCCTACAGAACACATCACAATAAAGTTGAATATTTCAGAATAAGCACATTTAAAAATGACTGTAATGAAGTTTAATGGCCAGTTAAGATATCATTACTAGCAATGGACAATGGAGGCTTGGTGAGAGGGGCTCACAGATTGTTCTAACAAACATTCCCCGTAATTTAGCAATATCTAAATATGTTGGTAAATATAAGGTTTGTGTTGGTAGTTTTATGTCAACTTGACATAAGCTAATGTTGTATGTGTGTGTGTGTGGGGGGGGAACCTCAGTTTTAAAATGCTTCTATAAGATCAGGCTGGAGGCAACCTGTAGGACATTTTATTAACTAGTGATCAATGGGGGGCAGGCAGAGTTCATTATGGTGGCTCTTTTCTATAAGAAAGCAGGCTAAGCAAGCCATGAGGAGAAAGCAGCACCCACTCATGGCCTCTGGATCAGCCCCTGCCTCCAGGTCCCTGCCCTCTTTGAATCCTGTCCTGATTTCTTTCAAAGACAAACAGTGATTTGGAAGTTGAAGCCAAATAAACCCTTTCCTTCCCAAGTCTCTTTGGTCATGATGTTTCATTCAGCAACATTAACCCTAACTAAGACAAATTGGTACCAAGATAGCATGGGGTATTGCTGAAGCAGAGCTGGACAAGTCTTTTGGGGAGGTTTCTAGAAGGACTTTGGGCCTCTGGGCTACAAAAGCCATTGACTGTTGAGAGGTAACTGGTTCATTCTTCAGGACCTTAGTTGATAGGAATATTGAGAGCAGGGCAGACAATGGAAGCCTGGCTTGTACTGTTTAGGGAAGTAGAAGCGACTAAGCCATCTGAATAAAGCATCAAATGGTTCTGGGGAGCTCAGGCTGAAGAGTCTGCTGTTATTAACAAGAGTCTAGAACTGCTTTAGGGAAACATTTGCTTTGCTGGGATACTGGATGCTGATCAGGTGGAGCTGAGAACTTAGCAGTCGTCAGGAGAGAGCAGCATCGCTGATGTGAGACCATCTGGAAAGTGTTTCCTGAGAGTCAGTCTACGGAACCTGTGTTCTAGACATGGCCAGGTTGGTCCTTGTGTTGGTACCTGAACGAGTCAGTGTAAGAGCCAGCCTGGTGGTGCTGGTTTTGAACATGTGAAGGGGTCATGGAGAGCAGCTGAGGCATGGCACTGTGTGGCAGTGTTGGAGTCCATGAAGAGGGCCCTGGACAGGTGAACATGTGGTTGGAGCAAAGAGCCCAGCATTTTGGAGACACCAGTGCTCTGGGATGACCACCTAGAGTATCAGCATCAGTGAGTGGAGCTAACCAGAACCTAGAAACAAGCTATCTCTACTGCAGGGGTCAAGCTGGAGAAGTAACTCGGTTGTTGATGGGGAGCCAGGCACAGGGCAACCTTGGACTGTACCTTCAGGTTGATTATTATCATGGTTCTTACTAGAGACTACGGGGCCTCTTCTTAATTGAGATTTTCTGGTGAAACCATATTCCTATAGACCTGATTAAGAGCTAAGTGTAAGAAAAGGACAGGGTTGGAAAAGTTCCAGCTGAGCACCCTGAGACACAAAAGGGGGAGTTATCCCCCAAGAACAACAGGTTAGAAAGTGTCCTATTGCTGTGTAAACACTAGATAACCATGGCACACTTATAAAGGAAAGGATTTAATTGGGCCTATCTTACAATTTAAGAGGTTTCATCCATTGTAAATATAGCAGGGAGTATGGAAGCATGCAGCAGACATGGTTCTGGAGACGTAGCTGAGAGTTCTACATCAGAATCCACAAGCACAGAAAGAAAGAGATACTGACCTGACTTGGCTCTTGAAATTTCAAAGCCCACCCTCAGCAATGCACTTCCTTAACTAGGCCACACCTATTCCAGTTAGAACACACTTCCTCATCCTCTAACATGTCCTGATGGTTTGGTTTTCAAGTATTGAGCCTCTCAGTGCCATTCTTCAAAGCAGGCACCTCCTCTGCAGACAGACTGCTAGCCAGCTCCCTGGTTGGTTTTCTAATGCCCATTTCCCCCTACATTTACAGAGCATCTTTGAAAAAGCCAGTATCCACACACTGGATATCAAGAGCTGTGCAGACAAAGACTCTGAAACTCTTCCACTCAGTCTGATAAGAGAAAAACTAAGATGTGTGAGCACACAAACCAATTTAGTCTTATGTAAAATGGAGTTGACTCAGAGTTTTGACCAGGGAATATGCATGCACTTTCATACACACACACACACACACACACACACATACACACACATGACCAGGGAATATGCATGCACTTGCATACACACACACACACACACACACACACACACACACACACACACACACACACACATCCCACAAACACATCAGAAATAGAACTTTTGAAAGTACCAACTGCACAAACGTCCAACTTAGAGATCTACTGAGTTTTCTTTAGGGTTGCTAACGGGAGTTGGGTGAGAGGTTACTCACAGGATTTGGGGCGACTTTCCAACAGCCCTGTCACAGCAGAACCCACCTCAATACTTGACTCCGGAAACAGCACAGCCGAAACTGCAGGGACAGGTTTGGATTTTTTTCAGAAGCTGAGTTGGTCAGAGGCTCCTCAGTCTACATAGTGTTGGAGGGTCATTTGAAACTTCTAAGTTCCCCTTTCTTAGACCCAGGAAGTTACTTATTTCCTGAGTATGAGGATCCTCCCTCATCCTCTGAAGAGAGTGCTGCAGTCAGAGGTAAGCAGATAAACGCAGCAAATGACATTTCCATGATGGCTTTGTCCCACAGAGATGCTTAAAGCAAGGCTAAAGAGGCAACTCTGCAGAAGAGCCAGGCTAGCTGATTTCCAGGCCCTTCCTTGTCTGTAATACACTGAGATCTTACTTTAAGGCTCAAAGTAGAAGCAAAGAGTTTTGGTAATGCTTTAAGATGTCTCCTCTGTTTCCTTAAGAAAGGCGTTCCTCAGCAAAAACAACTTCAGAGCTTAACACTTCTGTCTGCAACCAATGAAAAGGGTAGAAAGTAGGGCAGGGCTGTGTTTATCAAGTATCAATTTCAATCATCTCTTATGTCACTCAGAAGTCATGTGTGGTTTCCAGAATAACCTGAGAGCTTCAGACATTCAAATCTGAGAGTCCAAATCAAGTCCTGCTTCTTGAGGCTATGAACACACTACACAACACATTCTGCTCTAGGGCAGTGTTTTTCAGCCTTCTTAATGCTGTTCCTCATGTTGTGGTGACCCTTAAGCATAAAATTATTCCATTGCTACTTCATAACTGTAATTTTCTACTGTTAGGAGATAGAATTTAATACCTAATATGCAAAGCACTTCAAAGAGGTCACGACCTACAGGTTGAGAACCCTTGCTCTAGACTGCAGAAGGTTAATGTATGAATACAAGCTAGGTATGTTGCACATAAAACTAGTTTATAAGGAGGACAGTCTCCTATTCCAGTCTTAATCCAAAAGTCATTTCTTGTGATTCCTTTGTAAACAAGTTGCCTTGCTTGGAAAGGACTTTGGAGGGCTTCAGTTGCCAAATATGGAGCCATTACTATTATGGGGACTAACAAGAGAAACAGGTTTTAAAATAATGAAGTGGAAGACAATCCTGAAAATCAATACTACTGTATGTGGAGCACACTTTATCCTACCCTTCGGCAGATACCTGCCTGTCTCCAAGAGATTATGGCTAGCCTGGTCTACTACATGGGACCAGTCAGGAAAACACAAATTCCAGGAGGCATTACACTTCTGCTAGGCATATGAATAGATACAAGAAAACGTCCATCCTTTTGGACAATGATTAAGAGTCTCTTCAGCCACAGAATTCTACTTTTGTTGGAACCGTGAACCCAGTGAGGGCATAAGTCAGGGATCCAGGTGATCTGAATCTCAAAGAACGGTAAGGTCTTCCTCAGAGAGCAGGTTCTACTAGTTCACTCTTTACTGAAAACAGAAGAGTACCAGTGTCACCCTACCTGTAAGTAGAAGTCATAAAGTTTCAGAATGCATAATGCAAAGGTTAACGTGAATATGCAACTGTGCCGTTGCTGCTGGAGGCCTCACACCCCCTCCTCCGTGGTTGAGAGAAGTTCAAAAACAAAGAAAAACGGAAATGGGTACAAAAGACCCAACCCTGAAAGTGAGTCTGCCATATACAGGTGAAAGGATGGTTAAAATGAAATGTAAAACAATAAATGATTACATTCAAATAAGTAAGGTTTCTAGTCAACCACATTAATGTACACTCTAAAAAGATATCCAGGACTAAGTAACCTCTCAAAAAGAGAAGATAAAAATGTAAAGATAAGAGAATAATCTACAAAAGTAGAAAGCATAGATACAATAGAAAAGAAAACCAGAGAAGGAGAAACAACTCAGTGCAGACCCTGGATCCTTTATCCTTGGAGACCCCTGCCCTCATTAAGACATCCATGAGCGAGGAAGGATCAGTGGTACCCAAGTCAGTAAATGTGATGCACCACTTGAAGAGAATGAAGGGCATAGTTTCATGATCCCTCAAGGAATGCAGAAAAGGAGGTCAAAAGTCTACATACTTTCTAATGAAGTCTGTCAGTATACTAAGTATGGAAAAGCCTGTCCACACACACACATACTCACAAGACTTATAATGTAACACAGTGAACAACATAATTAACAAGGAGAGGCTGAGCCCAGGAAGATGCCCACGCTCACAACCTGAACTCGAAATGGCACTAGAGTCCTTGCTAGAGTAATTGCCTAAAAAAAGTAATGAAATGCTCCCAGACTGGAAAGGAAGAAGTTAAGGAGTCCCTCCTCCCATATGACGTGACAGTAAAGTTAGAAAACGCTGAAGAGCCCAACAAAGTGAAATTAGGAGTAATAAATCGACTATAAAGTTGTAGAATTTAAAAAAATCAGCAAACAAGAAAATCAGTTGTATTTCCACACACTAATAACCAATGATCAGAAAATTAAGAGAGCTGTTTAACTGTCAGTAACATCAAAAAGAATTAAATACTTACCAAAAACCCAGCCAAAGTGGTAGAAGATCTGGGTTTGCAAAACTGTCAACAAAGACAAGACATTGCAGGAGACACATACTGAGTTCACTGATTACAAGGAATATTGTTATAATTGTTTGATTGTCATACTAATCAAAGTCATCAATTGACTGTATGTAATTGTTAGTATTCTCCACGTGGGTGGGGGAAAACATGCTCATACTGAAATATGATGGCCTTCAGAGAGTCAACAGAGTTTCTAAGTTTTAGATTTATGTATTTTACTGTATGCTCACAAGTGATTTGTTCATATGTAGATCTGTACACCACTGTGCTGTGGATGTTTGTGAGCTAATAGCTGGACCCACAGACCAAATGACACATAAGCAACTACTTGAAAACAGCTGGGAGCACTCTAGCAAGAAGCTCAAAGGACAGAGAAGGTGAGTGACTGTGCTTCATCAGAGTGTTTCCATAGGAGAGACATGCTCACCTCAGTCAGGTAGATCAGCCTCAGCATGCAAGAGGGACAGCTGCTCTGAGTTCCCTGCAGGAAGTCCCCAAGCCAATGTGTGGGGACTACATAGGGGGTCTGTCAGACTCAACAGAGGCTGTCATTAGCTGTGGCTCATCCCACACAGGCAAGCACTGAGCATCCCAAGTTCTTTACCTGGAATTACCCACAGTTGGATGGCACCAGTGAATCTTCACCCAGAGTTAATCTCTGTCCTATATATTTACACATCCAACACCCCACTACAGATAGACAGACAGACAGACAGACAGACAGACAGACAGACAGGCACATTTCTCTCTCTCTCTCTCTCTCTCTCTCTCTCTCTCTCTCTCTCTCTCTCTCTCTCTCACACACACACACACACACACACACACACACACACACACACACCCCTTAACAAACATACAGTTCACAGCCAAAAGCACACTAAAAAGGCCTGATTCACACATGTTCTGTCAAGGATTTGTACGTTTCTCCGGCAGAAGACTGTTCTGCAACAGAAAGAAAAATTTCCTTCATTTTTGACTGATGTACATGAGTGTTTTTCCTGTGTATGACTACATCATGTTTGTGCAGTGCCCATGACAACCAGAAGCCTGAATCTAATTCCCTGGAGCTACAGTTACAGACAGTTATTATTACCCAGGCATTGTGGCACATACTTTGAACCCCAGCACTCTAGCGACACAGGCAGTGAATCTCTGGTTTCTTGGCCAGCCTGATCTACAGAGCAAGTCCCAGAACAGCCAGGGCTACACAGAGAAACCAAACAAAAGAGAAGAAAACCTGAGGGTGGGCGCTGTTGTAGGTGCATTGGGAATCTGATCTGGGTACCTGAAAGGAGTTGCAGGTCCTCTCAACCTCTGAGTATCTCTTCAGGCCCCAGAAGACAATTTAAGTGCAAAAAAGTTTTTGATTGCAGAACTTTCTACAAGGTCTATGGTTCTAGTGTCACAGAGCTAAGGGGAAAACCTCAATCTTCCTTCCCGACAAGCGAGTAATTGTCTTCAAGAGAGACTAGAAGGAAGGAAATGGGGCTGTGAAGGGAGCCTGCCTATGAGGGGAGGGCAAGAGTGGCAAGCAATGGGGCAGGAAAGAATCCGTGAGTCTGTGCCAGGGGGTGATGAAGAAGGGACTTGGAGGGGCAAAGAAAGAGTCTGAGATGGAGAAGAAAAGAGGAAGTGAGGGAGAGGAGTCTGAAGGACTGAGGGAAACAGGGCGTGTCTCAAGCTAGGGGAAACTCCTACAGGCAATATTCAGGGCCACCTACTTTGATGAGCTCATGCTAAGTGAGGACCTCCCAGAAGTGACGCTGTGCATGGGGCCTGGCACCGGATGGGGACTGGCCTGGTATAAATTTCTCTCACTCTCTGGTTGCAGGCCTCAGCAAATCAAGGTGAAGGCACCCACTTCATCCTCTGTTTCTTTACTCTGTTCCCAAGGGACTCTAAAGGCCCAGCTGCTGGTGAGTGAGATGAAGGGACGGTGGGGTGTGGGAGCCCTACAAAACAGTCACCACCCCCAGAAACCCTGGAGTGACATGGGCCTTGGTCCCTGGAAGGGATGATCAGAGCATCAGGTTCCTAGAGAGATTCCCTGAGACCAATAGGAAAAGATGGAGCAAACATACATATAGTTCACAGCCTAATCCACAGCCTGGATTTTCTTCAGAATTCTCTGAGCAGTGTCCTCTGCCTGCTGGGAGTGTGTGTGTGTGTGTGTGGGGGGGGGGGGTTGGTACTGTGGAATCCCCCATTCTCTCTGCAGCTCCAGTCACACCATAGGCAAGCAGGGTCTGAGGGAAGACCATGGCAAAGGGAGCCACCAGCAAGAGCAACCATTGCCTGATTCTGAGCCTTTTCATTCTGCTGAGCTATCTGGGGACCATACTGGCAGATGGTGAGTACTCAGGGTCTACAGGGAGGGGGTTGAGTAACAGAACATGGACCTAGTTTAAGTCAGGAAGCTCACATCTGGGCTACAGGGAAGCTGCTAGAATTCTCTTTCTTTCCTTCAGTGACTTGGCACCTTGGCTCTCCATAGTTCCACACCACCCGGTCTTCAGTGGTTTGAAGAAGGAAGTCATGAAAAAGTTATGGCAGGGATGGTGTGGGAGGAATTACATGGATAAATTGCACAGCCGGCAGAAACAAGCATCTGGTGATGCCCCCGACACCTGGTGTCTGCAGGGAGATTAAACCAGTCACCAGACTGGATATACTGGGGACAATGCTAGAATGTAAGGCAGGCTATGCTCTGAAGACTTCCTTCTCCTTGGATTCCTCCCAAGCCCCACACAGGGACTTCTTTGTCCTTGAACTTTCTTTCCCACCATCCTGTGGTACTTCTAGCAGGTCACAACAGGTACTTTGAGGGACAAGGTAGCCACACCACCCACTTTCTCACTTTTACTCCCTACACCCCTGTTTTTTTCATCTCCTCCTTTCGTTTCGATGTTTTGTTTTTAGGCAAGGCCTCACACTACCACTCTCACTGTAGAATCAGAAACAATCCCTTGTCTCTTGTGTTCAACCAAATGCTGGGATTACAGGTGTGTGCCACCAGGCTCAGCTTCAGTGTCTGTGTGACTCTTCAGCCACCAGCCTGCTCTCCCTTCCCTACCTTTCTAGCCTTCCTCACTTTTCTATCCACTGAGTGTCTTTTAGACCCTCATGTAGCAGACGGCAATCTCCTGCCCAAAGACCACTCATTAGGAGCTGAAACACCTTGTCCTCTGGAGGCCCCTGGCAATGATTCTGGATGGGGACCTATGGAAACCTCTGCCCTTGTTCCCAGGCCCCATGTAATCTACCTCCTGGCTAGATAGCATCAGATAATGGTGTTCATTAGGCAGGAGTGGCTTCTTTAGTTCTGTAAACGTCAACACTAAGTTTTTATTCAGTCTGGTGGGCCTCACTATATTTCTAGTTCTGCATCAACTACTCAGTTCTGCTTTTGGTGTGACAGTGGCAGAAGGCAACAATCTGATGGCTGAGCAGCAGACTTGTCCTCAAACCTAGATTAGGGTGTTTCCCATGGACCAGTATTGGTGCCCATCCCCCCAGAGTGTCTTCAAGAGTATTCTGATAACTACATCTTTTCCAGGCAGCACTGGGTTCTATGCTGCCTGTGAATCTGGGTCAGCTAGAAATAACAGAAGGAGGTCCTGGGTTTAAAGGTCTTTTGGTCTCTCCATGGCTGTCCAATGCATTCTTTGGATCCCATGGGGCACAGAGGACTCTCCTTAAAGCCTGAAGTGCTTGCCCAGGGAGAGGTGGAGAACTGACCTCAGTCTTTTTTTCTAGGTGAGAGAAGATGAGATAAGATTTACAACCATCTGGAGAACACTAGATGCTCTGTCAGTCAAGAGTCCTTGTCCCTTTATCCTAGGGAGCTCTGAACACATGAGGGACCTGTTGATTTTCTGCATCAGTGTCTCAATTCTGGATACCTTGTCTGACTGTGATATGTCCATCTAATACCCTAGTGGGAAATAGCTCATCTCATGATGCCTTCCTGAGGCCTGATGGTACTTCCAATAGCCCGCAAACCAAATGCCACTCTGTCCCAGAGCCCATTATCACCTCAGGATCCAGGCTGGCTTCTACCCAAGCAAGGTGATGCTCCAATTACAAACTGCTCTGGGCCATTTCCTAGGCTTAACTCCTCTTGCTGATAGATTGTTCCAGGCTATGGAACACTAGAAGGAAATCCAGTCTTGCTCCTCATGGGTGTATTATCTCAGAATGCCTTCAACCTACAAGAATAGAGATGAACAGGTGTAACTGAGACTCTGTGACCTACAAATACTTCAATTTTGACATCATTGCTGTATTAGTTATTTTCTATTGCTATGATAAAACACCATAAAGAAGGAAGATGTTGTGGGCAGATAGCTTCAAAGGGACAAGAGTCCATCACCATCACAGCAGGGAGCACAGCAGCAGGCAGGCATGATGGCTGGGGCAGCGAGCTGAGAGCTCACATCATAAACCTCAAGCAAGATGCAGAGATGGAGAAATGGGAATTGCATAGGTTTTTGGGTTTCAGAGCCACATTCCCAATGATCCACTTCCTTAAGTAAGATTACACCTCCTTAATCTATCTAAACAGCTGCTACCACGTGGGTAGTCAAAGACCAGAGCCTATGCAGGAGAGTTTCCTTTATTTTTATTTATCTTTTTATGAATTATTTTATTAATTTACATTTCAAATGATATCCCCCTTCCTGGTTATACCTCCACAAACCCCTCATCCTACCCTCCCTCTCTTCTTTCCCCTTTGCCTCTATGAGGGGTCTCCTCCACCCACTCATCCACTCCTGCCTCACTGCTCTAGCATCCCCCTATGCTGGGGTATCAAGCCTCCTCAGGAAAAGGGGCCTCCCTTCCCATTGATGATATAAGGCTATTCTCTGCTCCATATGTATCTGGAGCCATGGTTCCCTCCATGTATACTCTTTGGTTGATGGTTTAGGTCCTGGGAGCTCTGGGGGGTTCAGTTAGTTGATATTGTTCTTCCTATGGGATTGCAACCCCCTTCCTCTCCTTCAGTCCTTCCCCTAGAACTTCCATTTGGGTCCCTGAGCTCAGTCTGATGGATGGCTGTGAGTATCTGCATCTGTATTTTTCAAGTGCTGGTAGAATCTCTCAGGGAAGAGCCATACCAGGCTCCTGACAGCAAGTACTTCTAGGCATCAGCAATAGTGTAGGGGTTTGGTGTTTGCAGATGAGATGGAACCCTAGGCAAGACAATTTCTGATGGCCTTTCCTTCAGTCTCTGTTCCATTTTTTGTCCCTGTCTTTCCATTGTACAGGAACATTTCTGGGTTAAAAATTTTGTGATGTGTGGGTGGCTCCATCCCTCAACAGGGTCCAGTTTCAATCTACTGGAGGTGGTCTGTACAGGTTGTATCTCCTCGTTGTTGGGTATTTTTGCTAATGTCATCCCCATTGGGTCTTGGGAGTCTCTCACTTCCCTGGAGTCTAGGACCAGTTCCTCATTACCCACTGCTACATGCTTCTATTCAATTTAATGATCCTTTGAACTTCTCTCCTGTCCCTTCCAAAGACCGATCTTGCTCCCTTTTTTCTCTCCCCCTCCTTTTTCTCCCATGTCCCTTTCTCCCTCTATCTCCTGTGATTGTTTTGTTCCCTGTTCTATGTAGGACTGAAGCAACTACAGTTTGGTCTTCCTTATTCTTAAGCTCTGAGAGTCTTCTTTAAACTACCACTCTAAACATTCACAGTAGCATCGAGGGGTTGTTCCTGAGTGCCAGGATAATAATGACGTGAGACAGAAAAAAAATCACAGCATTTACTGTGGAGATGAGTGGTCTCTACTTGTTGGGGCCTGATTGATCCTCTTAGGAAGTCAATCTGGGTCTTTGAGGTGGTTCACTTTTAAATTGTTTGAGATCTATTTTTATTTTATGTGCATAATATTTTAACTTCATCATGCACGTGTACCATGTGTGTGATTGGTGCCCTTGGAAACTACAACAGGGCATAGGAGCCCCTATAAAATGGAGTTACAGGCAGTTGTGAACTACCATGTGGTTGCTGGGAATAAATCTAGATCTTCTGCAACAGCAACAAGTGCCCCTAAGCCCTGTGCCATCTCTCTGGCCTCCGTTTTATAGTTTTACACGGTTGACACAGCAGCTTTCATGTGTAGTGGACTTTTTCATCTGTAATGGACTTTATTCCTGGGGCTCCTTTTCTCCTCAAACTATACCTTTTGTATTTTTCCTTTCTCAGCTTGCTACTTTTCATTATAGATCTGCATAAGAGTGATCACTAACACCCACATGACAGTCAATACCAAGATGTCTTGAAATATCTTCTGTCAAAATCATTAATCCTAAACTCTTCAATTTAGTCTTAGACAGTTTTTTCCCCCCAGGGGAGGGGAGGGCAGAGCCCAAAAGTAAAGACATTCTTCAAAAAAAAAATCACAAAGACATTTTCTAGGACACTTCTCTGAAACCAATTATACCAGGCTGTGCTAATCTATATTTCTCTAGGCACCACTGACTTCCATGGTCTTGCTCCTATGACCCATTTCGCTTTGCTAAAAATGTTCAACTTCTTTGCTAATTCAAAGTTCAAAAGTCCACATTCTGCCCATAAGCAGGTTGGTCAGGCTTGTCACAGCAATACCCCACTTCCAGGTACCAAGTTTTACCTTGGTTAGTGTGGTGGTTTGAATATGCTTGGCCTAGGGAGTGGCTTGGCTATTAGGAGGTTTGGCCTTGTTGGAGCAAGTATGGCCTGGTTGGAGGAAGTGTATCACTGTGGGCGTGGGATTTGAGACCTTTCTCCTAGCTGCCTTAGGGACAGTCTCCTCTTGGCTTCCTTTAGATGAAGATATAGAGCTCTCACCTCCTCCTGCACCATGCCTGCCTGGATGCTGCCATATTCCCACCTTGATGATAATGGACTGAGCGTCTGAACCTGTAAACCAACCCCAATTAAATGTTGTACTTTATGAGAGTTGCCTTGGTCATGATGTCTGTTCACAGCAGCAAAACGATAACTAAGACACTCAGTGTCCTAACTAAAACACAGTGACCATTTATTGGGGCTTGCTTACCTTCTCAGAGGTTTGGTCTTTTTTTTTCCTCCTCAGGGTAGGGAGCATAGAGCTAACAGTCAGATATGGTAGTTGAGAGTTCTACATCCCTACCTAAAGGCCACAAGAGGACAGAGACTATGGGCTGCAAACTGGTTTTTCAAACTTCAGGGTAGCTCCAGTGACCGGCTTCCTCTGATTTGGGTACAATTACTCCAACAAAGCCACAGTACGAATTTCATTACACATCTCTTGACATGGATTTCTCTGAGTCTTTTTACACACCTTTTACTATGAGTTTTAGAGGTTCTAGATTCTGTATTTCATCGAGCATGGACTAGTCTCTAACCAGATTCCTATAACACACGGGCATTAGCTCCAGAGAATTCTGGTGGTTCACTGATGACTAAAAGTCTTGTGCCCAAAGCATGAGGGGAATGCTGAGTTTACACTGTCAGCTTCACAACCATGAGAACCTGAGCTGCTCCTTGGGCCTCCTATAAAAGTGATGGGCATGGTGCTGTGTGCTTTCATTCTTAGTACTAGCAAGGCAGAGGCAACTATGCATAACTTCATTGTCCCCTACAGACCTCCACAGGCCCTGCATGCACATGGTACACAGATAGAAGCACTGGCAAATACTGTGCAAATACAATAAAAATAAATAATCTCTGAGTCACTGGCAAGCCTGTCGTGTCATCTTGGCCAGTCGCAAGCATCGTAGAGACCTTGTCTAATCAGTATTACTGTGGCATTTGTGTAAGATGTTGTAAAAATGTTTTTCTTACCAAAATATGGAGATCAGTGTGCAATACTTCCTTTTAAGACATTTGCCATCATCATCATCATCATTTTTTATTAGTGCAAATATTTGAAGTCAGGAATGCTTTCTTTAAGTCACCTTCATTACTCACTGTTCCTCATTTAGCAAAGCAGTTTCCTTTAATTAAACTTCTAAGTGGGTTTTCTTACAGATCACGAATGCATATTTTATCCTAATCTACCTAAGTGGAAAATTTGTGACTTTACTTCACAACCCCAAAGTTAGTCTTGGGTTTCAGAGTACTTATGGTCTCCTCCACCAAGTCTGCTGTTGAGGGTCTACTTAGTGAGACGGAATCCCAGCCACTCAAGGAGAAACTCAAGCCTTAGTGGGTTAGGACCAGGAAAGCAGAATAGGGGTGAGGTAGGGAGAAAACAGGCGGCAGGGGCAGAGATAGGAAGGGAAGAGGAAGCTGGCTGAAGGGAACAGGAAAGGGGTCCCCAAACCTGCATCACTGTACTTCACAGCTAAAGTTTGGGGGAAGGAGAGAGGAGAGAGGAAAAAGGTTGTTTGTTTTTTAACATCTCTTTCTCTTTTGCATTTTAAGTTCAATTATATTGTTTATGTCTAATGATTTCCTTTAATAAAATAGTATTTAATCTTATGTTCCAGTGCTCATACAAATACAGGGCACTAAATATGCACATGCCTCATCAGGTCTTGCCTGCTTCCTCGTCTAGTCTGCATAAAAGGAGAGCTCTAGGATACTGTGTCCTCTTTGGCTGTTAGTGAAAGTCTGGGAAACCAGGGGCCATAAGTGTGCTGGGTAAAAGAACCAAAGGAAGGGAAGAGAGATGGGGCTTCAAGCAGGTCTCAGACAGGCAGAGATCTCACCCTGAGAATGGATTAGGTGAGTGGCTTAGCGTGGGAAAACCTGAGATCTGATGCCCAGCAGTGTTGTGTGAAGGGCTCAGTGGGAGCAGGGATGAGCACTGAGCTCACAGCTGGCAGCTCCCTTTCCATGCCCAGCTGCAGCCTTACTCCAGGATCTTTCCTGAACACCAGGCTCCATGTTGACTGTACCATGTGTTCTAGGATGCCTCCTTACCTTCTATGTGTTCAGCTAGGTTTTCATCCCCAGGAACATGGTTGCTTTTGGGCATATTTTATACTTCAGTAGTTGATATTAGTCACTCAAAGTACGTATAAGATAAATCTTCCTGGTGACATATGTGCATCTGAGCAGTCCTACCGACCCAAGACAGTTAAAGATGGCACAGAGCTAAGGATCTGGAAATTGGTGGCGTGCTTGATTAGAGGCTTCTCTTCCTGACCCTTTCCTGTCAGAGGGATTCTGAGTGCTAGAAATCCATGACTGCTCTGGACCCTTGCTCCCACTTTGGACCTCACCTGCATGTTTCTATCATAGGTACAGACTCTCTAAGTTGTGAATTAACTTTCTTTTTTTTTTTCATTTTTTATTAGGTATTTAGATCATTTACATTTCCAATGCTATACCAAAAGTCCCCCATACCCACCCACCCCGACTCCCCTACCACCCACTCCTCCTTTTTGGCCCTGGCATTCCCCTGTACTGGGGCATATAAATTTTGCATGTCCAATGGGCCTCTCTTTCCAGTGATGGCCGACTAGGCCATCTTTTGATACATATGCAGCTAGAGTCAAGAGCTCCGGGGTACTGGTTAGTTCATAATGTTGTTCCACCTATAGGGTTGCAGATCCCTTTAGCTCCTTGGCTACTTTCTCTAGCTCCTCCATTGGGAGCCCTGTGATCCATCCATTAGCTGACTGTGAGCATCCACTTCTGTGTTTGCTAGGCCCCGGCATAGTCTTACAAGAGACAGCTACATCTGGGTCCTTTCAATAAAATCTTGCTAGTGTATGCAATGGTGTCAGCGTTTGGATGCTGATTATGGGGTGGATCCCTGGATATGGCAGTCTCTACATGGTCCATCCTTTCATCGCAGCTCCAAACTTTGTCTCTGTAACTCCTTCCATGGGTGTTTTGTTCCCAATTCTAAGAAGGGGCATAGTGTGCACACTTCAGTCTTCATTCTTCTTGAGTTTCATGTGTTTAGCAAATTGTATCTTATATCTTGGGTATCCTAGGTTTGGGGCTAATATCCACTTATCAGTGAGTACATATTGTGTGAGTTCCTTTGTGAATGTGTTACCTCACTCAGGATGATGCCCTCCAGGTCCATCCTTTTGGCTAGGAATTTCATAAATTCATTCTTTTTAATAGCTGAGTAGTACTCCATTGTGTAGATGTACCACATTTTCTGTATCCATTCCTCTGTTGAGGGGCATCTGGGTTCTTTCCAGCTTCTGGCTATTATAAATAAGGCTGCTATGAACATGGTGGAGCATGTGTCCTTCTTACCAGTTGGGGCATCTTCTGGATATATGCCCAGGAGAGGTATTGCTGGATCCTCCGGTAGTACTATGTCCAACTTTCTGAGGAACCGCCAGACTGATTTCCAGAGTGGTTGTACAAGCCTGCAATCCCACCAACAATGGAGGAGTGTTCCTCTTTCTCCACATCCACGCCAGCACCTGCTGTCACCTGAGTTTTTGATCTTAGCCATTCTGACTGGTGTGAGGTGGAATCTCAGGGTTGTTTTGATTTGAATTTCCCTGATGATTAAGGATGTTGAACATTTTTTCAGGTGCTTCTCTGCCATTCAGTATTCCTCAGGTGAGAATTCTTTGTTCAATTCTGAGCCCCATTTTTTAATGGGGTTATTTGATTTTCTGAAGTCCACCTTCTTGGGTTCTTTTTTTTTTTTTTCTTGTGAACAAAGAGCTTTTCTTTTTTTTTTTTTTTTTTTGTTTTTTTTGTTTTTTTTTCCATTTTTTATTAGGTATTTAGCTCATTTACATTTCCAATGCTATACCAAAAGTCCCCCTTACCCACCCACCCCCACTCCCCTACCCACCCACTCCCCCCCTTTGGCCCTGGCGTTCCCCTGTACCGGGGCACACAAAGTCTGCGTGTCCAATGGGCCTCTCTTTCCAGTGATGGCCGACTAGGCCATCTTTTGATACATATGCAGCTAGAGTCAAGAGCTCAGGGGTACTGGTTAGTTCATAATGTTGTTCCACCTATAGGGTTGAAGATCCCTTTAGCTCCTTGGGTACTTTCTCTAGCTCCTCCATTGGGAGCCCTGTGATCCATCCATTAGCTGACTGTGAGCATCCACTTCTGTGTTTGCTAGGCCCCGGCATAGTCTCACAAGAGACAGCTACATCTGGGTCCTTTCGATAAAATCTTGCTAGTATATGCAATGGTGTCAGCGTTTGGATGCTGATTATGGGGTGGATCCCTGGATATGGCAGTCTCTACATGGTCCATCCTTTCATCTCAGCTCCAAACTTTGTTTCTGTAACTCCTTCCATGGGTGTTTTGTTCCCACTTCTAAGGAGGGGCATAGTGTCCACACTTCAGTCTTCATTTTTCTTGAGTTTCATGTGTTTAGGAAATTGTATCTTATATCGTGGGTATCCTAGGTTTTGGGCTAGTATCCACTTATCAGTGAGTACATATTGTGTGAGTTCCTTTGTGATTGTGTTACCTCACTCAGGATGATGCTCTCCAGGTCCATCCATTTGGCTAGGAATTTCATAAATTCATTCTTTTTAATAGCTGAGTAGTACTCCATTGTGTAAATGTACCACATTTTCTGTATCCATTCCTCTGTTGAGGGGCATCTGGGTTCTTTCCAGTTTCTGGCTATTATAAATAAGGCTGCTATGAACATAGTGGAGCATGTGTCCTTCTTACCAGTTGGGGCTTCTTCTGGATATATGCCCAGGAGAGGTATTGCTGGATCCTCCGGTAGTACTATGTCCAATTTTCTGAGGAACCGCCAGACTGATTTCCAGAGTGGTTGTACAAGCCTGCAATCCCACCAACAATGGAGGAGTGTTCCTCTTTCTCCACATCCTCGCCAGCATCTGCTGTCACCTGAATTTTTGATCTTAGCCATTCTCACTGGTGTGAGGTGAAATCTCAGGGTTGTTTTGATTTGCATTTCCCTGATGATTAAGGATGTTGAACATTTTTTCAGGTGCTTCTCTGCCATTCGGTATTCCTCAGGTGAGAATTCTTTGTTCAGTTCTGAGCCCCATTTTTTAAGGGGGTTATTTGATTTTCTGAAGTCCACCTTCTTGAGTTCTTTATATATGTTGGATATTAGTCCCCTATCTGATTTAGGATAGGTAAAGATCCTTTCCCAATCTGTTGGTGGTCTTCTTGTCTTATTGACGGTGTCTTTTGCCTTGCAGAAACTTTGGAGTTTCATTAGGTCCCATTTGTCAATTCTCGATCTTACAGTACAAGCCATTGCTGTTCTGTTCAGGAATTTTTCCCCTGTGCCCATATCTTCAAGGCTTTTCCCCACTTTCTCCTCTATAAGTTTCAGTGTCTCTGGTTTTATGTGAAGTTCCTTGATCCACTTAGCTTTGACATTAGTACAAGGAGATAAGTATGGATCGATTCACATTCTTCTACAGGATAACAACCAGTTGTGCCAGCACCAATTGTTGAAAATGCTGTCTTTCTTCCACTGGATGGTTTTAGCTCCCTTGTTGAAGATCAAATGAACATAGGTGTGTGGGTTCATTTCTGGGTCTTCAATTCCATTCCATTGGTCTACTTGTCTGTCTCTCTACCAGTACCATGCAGTTTTTATCACAATTGCTCTGTAGTAAAGCTTTAGGTCAGGCATGGTGATTCCACCAGAGGTTCTTTTATCCTTGAGAAGACTTTTTGCTATCCTAGGTTTTTTGTTATTCCAGACGAATTTGCAAATTGCTCCTTCTAATTCGTTGAAGAATTGAGTTGGAAATTTGATGGGGATTGCATTGAATCTGTAGATTGCTTTTGGCAAGATAGCCATTTTTACAATGTTGATCCTGCCAATCCATGAGCATGGGAGATCTTTCCATCTTCTGAGATCTTCTTTAATTTCTTTCTTCAGAGACTTGAAGTTCTTATTATACAGATCTTTCACTTCCTTAGTTAGAGTCACGCCAAGATATTTTATATTATTTGTGACTATTGAGAAGGGTGTTGTTTCCCTAATTTCTTTCTCAGCCTGTTTATTCTTTGTATAGAGAAAGGCCATTGACTTGTTTGAGTTTATTTTATATCCAGCTATTTCACCGAAGCTGTTTATCAGGTTTAGGAGTTCTCTGGTAGAATTTTTAGGGTCACTTATATATACTATCATATCATCTGCAAAAAGTGATATTTTGACTTCCTCTTTTCCAATTTGTATCCCCTTGATCTCCTTTTGTTGTCGAATTGCTCTGGCTAATACTTCAAGTACTATGTTGAAAAGGTAGGGAGAAAGTGGGCAGCCTTGTCTAGTCCCTGATTTTAGTGGGATTGCTTCCAGCTTCTCTCCATTTACTTTGATGTTGGCTACTGGTTTGCTGTAGATTGCTTATATCATGTTTAGGTATGGGCCTTGAATTCCTGATCTTTCCAAAACTTTTATCATAAATGGGTGTTGGATCTTGTCAAATGCTTTTTCTGCATCTAACAAGATGATCATGTGGTTTTCGTCTTTGAGTTTGTTTATATAATGGATTACATTGATGGATTTTCGTATATTA
This sequence comes from Mus musculus, assembly GCF_000001635.26. NCBI lineage: Eukaryota > Metazoa > Chordata > Mammalia > Rodentia > Muridae > Mus > Mus musculus. Next base: position 22,318,379 of record NC_000076.6, read on the forward strand.
AACCATCCCTGCATCCCTGGAATAAAACCTACTTGGTCAGGATGGATGATTGCTTTAATGTGTTCTTGGATTCGGTTAGCGAGAATTTTATTGAGGATTTTTGCATCGATATTCATAAGAGAAATTGGTCTGAAGTTCTCTATCTTTGTTGGGTCTTTCTGTGGTTTAGGTATCAGAGTAATAGTGGCTTCATAAAATGAGTTGGGTAGAGTACCTTCTACTTCTATTTTGTGAAATAGTTTGTGCAGAACTGGAATTAGATCTTCTTTGATGGTCTGATAGAACTCTGTACTAAACCTGTCTGGTCCTGGGATTTTTTTGGCTGGGAGACTATTAATAACTGCTTCTATTTCTTTAGGTGATATGGGACTGTTTAGATGGTCAACTTGATCCTGATTCAACTTTGGTACCTGGTATCTGTCCAGAAATTTGTCCATTTCGTCCAGGTTTTCCAGTTTTGTTGAGTATAGCCTTTTGTAGAAGGATCTGATGGTGTTTTGGATTTCTTCAGGATCTGTTGTTATGTCTCCCTTTTCATTTCTGATTTTGTTAATTAGGATTTTGTCCCTGTGCCCTCTAGTGAGTCTAGCTAAGGGTTTATCTATTTTGTTGATTTTCTCAAAGAACCAACTCCTCGTTTGGTTAATTCTTTGAATAGTTCTTCTTGTTTCCACTTGGTTGATTTCACCCCTGAGTTTGATTATTTCCTGCCATCTACTCCTCTTGAGTGAATTTGCTCTCTTTTTTTCTAGAGCTTTTAGATGTGTTGTCAAGCTGCTAGTATGTGCTCTCTCCCGTTTCTTCTTGGAGGCACTCAGAGCTATGAGTTTCCCTCTTAGAAATGCTTTCATTGTGTCCCAAAGGTTTGGGTACGTTGTGGCTTCATTTTCATTAAACTCTAAAAAGTCTTTAATTTCTTTCTTTATTCCTTCCTTGACCAAGGTATCATTGAGAAGAGTGTTGTTCAGTTTCCACGTGAATGTTGGCTTTCCATTATTTATGTTGTTATTGAAGATCAGTCTTAGGCCATGGTGGTCTGATAGGACACATGAAACAATTTCAATATTTTTGTATCCGTTGAGGCCTGTTTTGTGACCAATTATATGGTCAGTTTTGGAGAAGGTCCCGTGAGGTGCTGAGAAGAAGGTATATCCTTTTGTTTTAGGATAAAATGTTCTGTAGATATCTGTCAGATCCATTTGTTTCATAACTTCTGTTAGTTTCACTGTGTCCCTGTTTAGTTTCTGTTTCCACGATCTGTCCATTGATGAAAGTGGTGTGTTGAAGTCTCCCACTATTATTGTGTGAGGTGCAATGTGTGCTTTGAGCTTTACTAAAGTGTCTTTTAATGAATGTGGCTGTCCTTGCATTTGGAGCTTAGATATTCAGAATTGAGAGTTCCTCTTGGAGGATTTTACCTTTGATGAGTATGAAGTGTCCCTCCTTGTCTTTTTTGATAACTTTGGGTTGGAAGTCGATTTTATTAGATATTAAAATGGCTACTCCAGCTTGTTTCTTCAGACCATTTGCTTGGAAAATTGTTTTCCAGCCTTTCACTCTGAGGTAGTGTCTGTCTTTTTCCCTGAGGTGGGTTTCCTGCAAGCAGCAGAATGTTGGGTCCTGTTTATGTAGCCAGTCAGTTAGTCTATGTCTTTTTATTGGGGAGTTGAGACCATTGATATTAAGAGATATTAAGGAAAAGTAATTGTTGCTTCCTGTTATTTTTGTTGTTAAAGTTGGCATTCTTTTCTTTTTTTTTTTTTTCCTTTTTACATATTTTTTTTTCCATTTTTTATTAGGTATTTAACTCATTTACATTTCCAATGCTATACCAAAAGTCCCCCATATCCACCCACCCCCACTCCCCTGCCCACCCACTCCCCCTTTTTGGCCCTGGTATTCCCCTGTACTGGGGCATATAAAGTTTGCAAGTCCAATGGGCCTCTCTTTCCAGTGATGGCCGACTAGGCCATCTTTTGATATATATGCAGCTAGAGTCAAGAGCTCCGGGGTACTGGTTAGCTCATAATGTTGTTCCACCTATAGGGTTGCAGATCCCTTTAGCTCCTTGTCTACTTTCTCTAGCTCCTCCATTGGGAGCCCTATGATCCATCCATTAGCTGACTGTAAGCATCCACTTCTGTGTTTGCTGGGTCCCGGCATAGTCTCACAAGAGACAGCTACATCTGCATCCTTTCAATAAAATCTTGCTAGTGTATGCAATGGTGTCAGCATTTGGATGCTGATTATGGGGTGGATCCCTGGCTATGGCAGTCTCTACATGGTCCATCCTTTCATCTCAGCTCCAAACTCCGTCTCTGTAACTCCTTCCATGGGTGTTTTGTTCCCAAATCTAAGGAGGGGCATAGTGTCCACACTTCAGTCTTCATTCTCCTTGAGTTTCATGTGTTTAGCAAATTATATCTTATATCTTGGGTATCCTAGGTTTGGGGCTAATATCCACTTATCAGTGAATACATATTGTGTGAGTTTCTTTGTGAATGTGTGAAGATAATCCCTCAACAAAACTAAAAGAAGACAGCCACAAGAACAGAATGCCACCTTTAACAACTAAAATAACAGGAAGCAACAATTACTTTTCCTTAATATCTCTTAATATCAATAGACTCAACTCCCCAATAAAAAGACATAGACTAACAGACTGTCTACACAAACAGGACTCAACATTTTGCTGCTTACGGGAAATTCTTCTCAGAGAAAAAGATAGACACTACCTCAGAATGAAAGGCTAGAAAACAATTTTCCAAGCAAATCGTATGAAGAAAAAAGCTGGAGTAGCCATTCTAATATCTAACAAAATCGACTTCCAACCCAAAGTCATCAAAAAAGACAAGGAGGGGCACTTCATTCTCATCAAATGTAAAATCCTCCAAGAGGAACTATTGATTCTGAATATCTATGGTCCAAATACAAGGGCAGCCACATTCATTAAAGGAACTTTAGTAAAGCTCAAAGCACACATTGCACCTCACACAATAATAGTGAGAGACTTCAACACCCCACTTTCACCAATGGACAGATCATGGAAACAGAAACTAAACAGGGACACAGAGAAACTAACAGAAGTGATGAAACAAATGGATCTGACAGATATCTACAGAACATTTTATCCTAAAACAAAAGGATATACCTTCTTCTCAGCACCTCATGGTACCTTCTCCAAAACTGATCACATAATTGGTCACAAAACAAACCTCAACATATACAAAAATATTGAAATTGTCCCATGCATCCTATCAGATCACCATGGACTAAAGCTGATCTTCAATAAAAACATAATGCTGATATTTCCTTTTGTTCTTCACAAATTTAAACTGTGCAATGTTAGATTTGCTTACATCTCATGAATTAAAGGAAATTTGAACTAAGCTTGCATATTCTCTTGTTTCCTTATCATCAAACTTTAGTTAAACACTCGGGGGTTGTGGGGGAGGGACATTATTATGTAAACATTCCCACATAGCATCTATCTGAAGGTGGAAAACAGATACATCAAATCAAATACTGAGGGTACAGCTGTGCCTGGCCACAAACCAAAACACACACACACACACACACACACACACACACACACACACACACTCAAAACATTTTATTTGTGAACAAGAGTTTACAGAAAGTCCTCAACCTAAAAGGTTTCTTGACTAAGTAGATCTTCAAAGATGTGAGAAGCTGGAATGCCATAGGTCCCAAGATATATTGTCTTGGGCTGGCCTTAGCCCTCTTAGGATCCACTTATTGCCTTCCTTCTTATGTGACCTAACATTCTTGTGTCTATTAGATACATCCTTAGACTTTATGAACAGACCTTCAAGATTTCCCTAACCCATTTGCTAAGAATTTTATCAGATAACATTTGAAGCCCACAGTTGTAGTTTCCCAGCCTGGCTATAACCCATCAGCCTGATATAACCACCTATGTACTTCAAAGATAATTCATTCATGACTTCCTTGTGTCTTTCTATTAAAAGTTCATAAAATTGCTGCCAGGTAAAATTGTGGGTCACCTAAATCTGTGGTCCTGATAGACTGGCCACAGTCTTTCAAGTTTGTCTCCAGAAAAACGTATCTTTTACCCATTTGAGGAATAGTTTTTCCCTTTTTACACATGGAAGCAGCTCTCAGCACTGTAATAGAAAACATGAAGACCACATACTATGATTAGTTTTCATCAAAGTGCACCCTGAGTAGGGACAAGGTGAAAAGTGGGGGACTCGGGCACAGAGCTCATATAGAACCTTGGAAAGGGGAGAGTGAAGTCAAGGAATGAAGTGAAGCCTCTTAGAGTGACTTGGGTTAGAGAAGAAAGCCTTTTTTAGTATTGGCAGGAGATATTTCAAGGAGGAAGGACAGCGTCTAATTGTTTCCTAAATACCTCTACAATGTTCCACAGCAAGGGTGAGGGAAAGCCCACGTCTAGGCAGCAGAAGGAGTGTATGAGTGTAACCTGCAGGCTGAGACTGAGAGGGCAGGGAGAAATTATAAAGGGAGGTCCAAGGATGGGAGGATGGAAAGAAGTGTCAAGCAGAGGGAGGTTGGTGGCAAAGAAGCCAGAGTTTGAGCAGGCCTTAGTGGGAGTATCTGCTGGGATACACAAGGCAGTTCTCTAACACCTGAGGATCCTGTCACACAGCCAGGAAGGCTTAGTTATAAGGATCAGAGAATCCTTTCCTGAATCGTGATCAGAGAGGTGTGATTGCCGGTACAGATGGTATGCCAACATGAAGACAGTGCTCTCAGTTTGAGAATGGATACTAAAGAAAAATTGTGTTTCAAAGAAAATAAGTGTCTTCTGTAGGAGAGTCTCAACATCAAATCTAGCCTGTTTTTGAGAATATATCCTGTGGTGAGTTAGAAGGCACTATGGCCAACAGACAGAGCTGGCCCCACCCAAGAAGTAACACTGAGCCTGAAAGTACCCACTGAGATACCAGTGCTCATGAACCATGCCTCCTTTCTGGGCATCCTAAGAGAAGGACCCTCCTGGACAATGGCACAGAAACTCAGCTTCACTGCAGAGATTAACTGAGCCTATGGATTGGCAGATTGACATCAAACATGTACTCTGGATACTTGCAACCTAAAACGGACTACAAGTCAGCTCTGAGGCTATGCTGGTGAGTTTTATGTCAATTGCTAACACGCTGGACTTGTTAGACTGGAGGGAATTTCTACTGAAAAAAAATGCTTTTATAATATTGAGTTGAAGGCAATCCTATAAGGCACTGACTTATTTAATAATAGATGTGGAAGGGCCCAGCTATTGTTGATCAGGCCCCCACTGGAATGGTGGTCCTGAGGTCTGTAAGAAAGCAGACTGAGTTAGCAAAGGGGAGCAAGGGAGTAAGCAGCCCCCTTCTCCCTTCCCCTTCTCCTGCACCCTGGACTCAGTTTCAGTTTCTGCTTGAGGTCCTGTCCTGACTTCCGTCAGTGATAGACTGTAATGTGGAATTCTCAGCCAAATAAACCTTTGCATTCCCAACTTGCTTTGGTCATGGTGTTTCATCACAGCAGCAGTAACTCCAACTAGAACAGAAATTAGTACAGGATTATTGGGTATTGCTGCCACAGACCTGATGACACACTGTGGGGCAGAATTGGGGAACAGCTTTGAAACTTTAAGCCAAAAAAGTCACTCAGTATTGAGAGCTCAGTGAGCTGCTGTTCTGTAACAGCTTGGAAGAGAAGCTACTGAGCACAGCTCAGATGATGGAGGCCTGGCTTGTGAAGTTTCTGAGGGAAGCAAAAACTCTACTAAATCATTTGGGCAAAGAATCTGTGGTATCTGGCCAGCTGGAGCCAAAGTATCTTTGCAATTAACAAGAGACCAGAAAAGTAGAGCAAACCTTTGCTTTGCTTGAACAGTGAGTGCTGTCCCTGGGGCTGAAGCATCAGCGGTGAGTAAGAAGAGATCAGGATTATTGAGGGAAATATTCTATGAAGGGTTTCCTGAGAGTCAGCACATAGAAGCTGTGCTCTAAACAGGGCCTAAGTGCCAGCTGAACCCGGTATTGTGTCATAGTTTCCCAAGTGGTGTGGTTTGAGGCATGGAAGGGTCACAATGAGCAACTGAAGCTCAGCACTGTGAAAGGAAAGGAGAGGGCAGTAGTGAGGGTGCAGCATCAGGAGCTGTCAATTCCCCAACATTGAAGGAATCAAGAAGGGAAGCTGAAGTTCCATGAAAGAGCCCTGGAGAGGGTGTAGATGGGAGTGCAGCCCAGTTTCAGCAAGAGATAACAGTGGTTTGAAGATGCCAGTACAATGGGAGAATCAGCAAGAACTGCTTCAGCAATGTGGGGAAGGCAGCTGGAGCCTAGAAGACAAGCTATATGCTATGTGAGGTCATATGTGGAGACCAGCACATTGCGAGGATGTAGAAGATTGTGAGTGGATCACAGACATTGAATACTGAAATGCTTACAGGTGGAAGTGGGTTTTGCTTTGTTTGTATTTCAATGGTGTTCAGGTTGTGCCCTGGTAAAATAAAAAGATATTGAACTAAATTTTGGAAATTAAAGACGCCCACAGTTAGAAGATTTGATCTTTAAAAGATAATTTTCATTTTTAAAAAGTCTAGGGTTCCGAGACTCCGCCGAAAGTAGTCTGCACAGGTGAGAGTGTACACTACAGAAGCTAACAGCTTCTGTGACAGGCCAAAGCAACACAGCTTCTGGGAAAGTTCCTGTTTTGGGCCTTCATCTTTGGCCAGGAGGAGGTCCAAACGCCAGATATCTGTGCACCTTCCCTGTAAGAGGAGACCTTGCCTGCAGAGAGTGCTCTGATCACTGAAACTCAGAGGAGAGAGCTAGTTTCCCAGGTCTGCTGATAGAGGGTAACAGAATCACCAGAGGAACAATCTCTAAACAGAGACAACTGTAACAACTAACTCCAGAGATTACCAGATGGCAAAAGGTAAACGTAAGAATCTTACTAACAGAAACCAAGACCACTCACCATCATCAGAACCCAGCACTTCCACTTCGCCCAGTCCAGGGCACCCCAACACACCTGAAAAGCTAGACCCAGATTTAAAAGCATATCTCATGATGATGGTAGAGGACATCAGGAAGGACTTTAATAATTCACTTAAAGAAATACAGGAGAACACTGCTAAACAGGTAGAAGACATTAAAGAGGAAGCACAAAAATCCCTTAAAGAATTGCAGGAAAACACAAACAAACAGGTGATGGAATTGAATAAAACCATCCAAGACCTAAAAAGGGAAGTAGACACAATAAAGAAAACCCAAAGTAAGGCAGCGCTGGAGATAGAAACCCTAGGAAAGAAATCTGGAACCATAGATGCGAGCATCCGCACCAGAATACAAGAGATGGAAGAGAGAATCTCAGGTGCAGAAGATTCCATAGCGAACATCGGCACAACAATCAAAGAAAATGGAAAATGCAAAAAGATCCTAACTCAAAACATCCAGGAAATCCAGGACACAATGAGAAGACCAAACCTACGGATAATAGGAGTAGATGAGAATGAAGATTTATAACTCAAAGGACAGGCAAATATCTTCAACAAAATTATAGAAGAAAACTTCCCAAACCTAAAAAAAGAGATGCCCATGCACATACAAAAAGCCTACAGAACTCCAAATAGACTGGACCAGAAAAGAAATTCCTCCCGACACATAATAATCAGAACAACAAATGCAATAAATAAAGATAGAATACTAAAAGCAGTAAGGGAAAAAGGTCAAGTAACATATAAAGACAAGCCTATCAAAATTACACCAGATTTTTCACCAGAGACTATGAAAGCCAGAAGAGCCTGGACAGATGTTATACAGACACTAAGAGAACACAAATTCCAAACCCAGGGTACTACACCCAGCCAAACTCTCAATTACCATAGATGGAGAAACGGAAGTATTCCATGACAAAACCAAATTCACACATTATCTTTCCACTAATACAGCCCTTGAAAGGATAATAACAGAAAAAAACGAATACAAGGACGGAAACCACGTCCTACAAAAACCAAGAAGGTAATCCCTCAACAAACCTAAAAGAAGACAGCCACAAGAACACAATGTCAACTTTAACAACAAAAATAACAGGAAGCAACAATTACTTTTCCTTAATATCTCTTAATATCAATAGACTCAACTCCCCAATAAAAAGACATAGACTAACAGACTCTCTACACAAACAGGACCCAACATTTTGCTGCTTATGGGAAATTCTTCTCAGAGAAAAAGATAGACACTACCTCAGAATGAAAGGCTAGAAAACAATTTTCCAAGCAAATGGTATGAAGAAACAAGCTGGAGTAGCCATTCTAATATCTAACAAAATCGACTTCCAACCCAAAGTCATCAAAAATGACAAGGAGGGGCACTTCATTCTCATCAAAGGTAAAATCCTCCAAGAGGAACTATCGATTCTGAATATCTATGGTCCAAATACAAGGGCAGCCACATTCATTAAAGAAACTTTAGTAAAGCTCAAAGCACACATTGCACCTCACACAATAATAGTGGGAGACTTCAACACCCCACTTTCACCAATGGACAGATCATGGAAACAGAAACTAAACAGGGACACAGAGAAACTAACAGAAGTGATGAAACAAATGGATCTGACAGATATCTACAGAACATTTTATCCTAAAACAAAAGGATATACCTTCTTCTCAGCACCTCATGGTACCTTCTCCAAAACTGATCACATAATTGGTCACAAAACAAACCTCAACATATACAAAAATATTGAAATTGTTGCATGCATCCTATCAGATCACCATGGACTAAGGCTGATCTTCAATAAAAACATAAATAATAGAAAGCCAACATTCACATGGAAACTGAGCAACACTCTTCTCAATGATACCTTGGTCAAGGAAGGAATAAAGAAAGAAATTAAGGACTTCTTAGAGTTCAATGAAAATGAAGCCACTTCATACCCAAACTTATGGGACACAATGAAAGCATTTCTAAGAGGAAAACTCATACCTCTGAGTGCCTCCAAAAAGAAACTAGAGAGAGCACACATTAGCAGCTTGACAACACACCTAAAAGCTCTAGAACAAAAGGAAGCAAATTCACCCAAGAGGAGTAGACAGCAGGAAATAATCAAACTCAGGGGCGAAATCAACCAAGTGGAAACAAGTAGAACTATTCAAAGAATCAACCAATCGAGGAGCTGGTTCTTTGAGAAAATCAACAAGATAGATAAACACTTAGCCAGACTCACTAGAGGGCACAGGGACAAAATCCTAATTAACAAAATCAGAAATGAAAAGGGAGACATAACAACAGATCCTGAAGAAATCCAAAACATCATCAGATCCTTCTACAAAAGGCTATACTCAACAAAACTGGAGAACCTGGATGAAATGGACAAGTTTCTAGACAGATACCAGGTAGCAAAGTTAAATCAAGATCAGGTTAATGATCTAAATAGTCCTATATCCCCTAAAGAAATAGAAGCAGTCATTAATAGTCTCCGAACCCAAAAAACCCCAGATGGTTTAGTACAGAGTTCTATCAGACCTTCAAAGAAGATCTAATCCCAGTTCTTCACAAACTATTCCACAAAATAGAAACAGAAGGTACTCTATCCAACTCATTCTATGAAGCCACAATTACTCGGATACCTAAACCACAAAAAGACCCAACAAAGATAGAGAACTTCAAACCAATTTCCCTTATGAATATCGATGCAAAAATCTTCAATAAATATATGCCCCAGTACAGGGGAATGCCAGGGCCAAAAGTGGGAATGGGTGGGTAGGGGAGTGGGGAGGAGGGTATGGGGGACTTTTGGGATAGCATTGGAAATGTAATTGAGGAAAATACGTAATTAAAAAAAAAACCTCAATTAAGTTCTCGCTAACCGAATCCAAGAACACATCAAAACAATCATCCATCCTGACCAAGTAGGATTCATCCCAGGGATGCAGGGATGGTTCAATATTTGGAAATCCATCAACGTAATTCAGTATATAAACAAACTCAGAGACAAAAACCACATGATCATCTCGTTAGATGTGAAGAAAGCATTTGACAAAATCCAACACCCATTCATGATAAAAGTCTTGAAAAGATCAGGAATTAAAGGCCCATACCTAACCATGATAAAAGCAATCTACAGTAAACCAGTAGCCAACATCAAAGTAAATGGTGAGAAGCTGGAAGCAATCCCAATAAAATCAGAGACTAGACAAGGCTGTCCACTCTCTCCCTACCTATTCAACACTGTACTTGAAGTCCTAGCCAGAGCAATTAGACAACAAATGATATCTAGGGAATACATATTGGAAAGGAAGAAGTCAAAATATCACTTTTTGCAGATGATATGATAGTATATATAAGTGACCTTAAAAATTCCACCAGAGAACTCCTAAGCCTGATAAACAGCTTTACTGAAGTAGCTGGATATTAAATTAACTCAATAAAGTCAATGGCCTTTCAGTACACAAAGGATAAACAGGTTGAAAAAGAAATTAGGGAAACAACACCCTTCTCAATAGTCACAAATAATATAAAATACCTTGGCATGACTCTAACTAAGGAAGTGAAAGATCTGTATGATAAGAACTTCAAGTCTCTGAAGAAAGAAATTAAAGAAGATCTCAGAAGATGGAAAGGTCTCCCATGCTCATGGACTAGCAGGATCAATATAGTAAAAATGGCTATCTTGCCAAAAGCAATCTACAGATTCAATGCAATTCCCATCAAAATTCCAACTCAATTCTTCACCGAATTAGAAGGAGCAATTTGCAAATTCTGGAAACCATCATTTCTGGCTCCAGACACCCGGACACCTTCCCCACCAAAGGAGATGTGTCCACCCCGCCTGGGAGGGCTCTGCCAGAGAACCTAAGAGAGCCATCTTGGGTCTCATAGCCGTCTTGGGTCCCGGATCCCTCAGAGACTAGACTGTGCAGGTGAGTGCGGACTACAGAAGCCACACAGCTTCTGGGACAGACAGAAGCAACACAGCTTCTGGGACAGGCCCTGTTTCAGGCCTTCATCTTCAGCCAGGAGGCAGGTCCAAATGCCAAATATCTGTGCACCTTCCCTGCAAGAAGAGAGATTGCCTGCACAGAGTACTCTGACCACTGAAACTCAGGAGAGAGCTAGACTACCATGTCTCTTGATAGAGGCTAACAGAATCACAGGAGGAACAAGCTCCAACCAGAGACAACTATAATAACTAACTCCAGAGATTACCAGATAGCGAAAGCCAAATGTAAGAATCTTACTAACAGAAACCAAGACCACTCACCATCATCAGAACCCAGCACTCCCACCTCAGCCAGTCCTGGATACCCCAACACACCTGAAAAACAAGACTCAGGTTTAAAATCATATCTCATGATGCTGGTAGAGGACATCAAGAAGGACTTTATTAACTCACTTAAAGAAATACAGGAGAACACTGCTAAAGAGGTAGAAGTCCTTAAAGAAATACAGGAAAACACAACCAAACAGGTGATTGAATTGAACAACACCATCCAAGACCTAAAAGTGAAGTAGAAACAAAAAATAAAACCCAAAGTGAGACAATGTTGGAGATAGAAACCCTAGGAAAGAAATCTAGGATGTGAGCATCCACACCAGAATACAAGAGATGGAAGAGAGAATCTCAGGTGCAGAAGATTCCATAAAGAACATGGGCACAACAATCAAAGAAAATGTAAAAAGATCCTAACTCAAAACATCCAGGAAATCCAGACACAATGAGAAGACCAAACCTACAGATAATAGGAGTAGATGAGAATGAAGATTTCCAACTTCAAGGGCTAGCAAATATCTTCAACAAAATTATAGAAGAAAACTTCCCAAACCTAAAGAAAGAGAAGCCCATGAACATACACGAAGCCTACAGAACTCCAAATAGACTGGACCAGAAAAGAAATTCCTCCCGACACATAATAATCAGAACAACAAATGCAATAAATAAAGATAGACTATTAAAAGCAGCAAGGGAAAAAGGTCAAGAAACATATAAAGGCAGGCCTATTAGAATTACCCCAGACTTCTCACCAGAGACTATGAAAGCCAGAAGATTTTGGACAGATGTTATACAGACCCTAAGAGAACACAAATGCCAGCCCAGGCTACTATACCCAGCCAAACTCTCAATTACCATAGATGGAGAAACCAAAGTATTCCATGATAAAAACCAAATTCACACAATATCTTTCCATGAATCCAGCCCTTCAAAGGATAATAAAGGGAAAACTCCAACACAAGGACAGAAACTACACCCTAGAAAAAGCAAGAAAGTAATCCTTCAACAAACCTAATAGAAGACAGCCACAAGAAGAGAATCCCAACTTTAACAACAAAAATAACAGGAAGCAACAATTACTTTTCTTTAATTTCTCTTAACCTCAATGGACTCAATTCCTCAATAAAAAGTCACAGACTAATAGACTGGCTACACAAACAGGACACATCATTTTGTTGCTTACAGTAAAACAACCTCAGGGAAAAGGACAGACACTACCTCACAGTGAAAGGCTGGAAAACAAATTTCCAAGCAAATGGTCCGAAGAAACAAGCTGGAGTATCCATTCTAATATCAAATAAAATTGACTTCCAACCCAAAGTTATCAAAAAAAAACAAGGAGGGGCACTTCATACTCATCAAAGGTAAAATCTACCAGATGAACTCTCAATTCTGAATATCTATTCTCCAAATGCAAGGGCAGTCACATTCATTAAAGAAACTTTAGTAAAGCTCAAAGCACACATTGCACCTCACACAATAATAGTGGGAGACTTCAACACCCCACTCTCACCAATGGACAGACCCTGGAAACAAAAATTAAACAGAGACACATGGACAGTAACAGAAGTTATGAATCAAATGGATTTAATAAATATCTACAGAACATTTTATCCTAAAACAAAAGGATATACCTTCTTCTCAGAGCCATATGGCACCTCCTCCAAAACTGATCATATAATTGGTCACAAAAGAGGCCTCAACACATACAAAAATATTGAAATTATCCCATGCATCCTATCTGATCACCACGGACTAAGGCTGGTCTTCAATAAAAACATAAATAATAGAAAGCCAACATTCACGTGGAAACTAAACAACACTCTACTCAATGATTTCTTGGTCAAGGATGAAATAAAGTAAGAAATTAAAGACTTTTTAGAGTGTAATGAAAATGAAGCCACAACATACCCAAACTTATAGGACAAAATGAAGGCAGTCCTAAGAGGAAATCTCATAGCCCTGAATGCCTTCTCAAAGAAACTAGACAGAGCATACAGTAGCAGCCTGACAGCACACCTAGAAGCTCTAGAACTAAAAGAAGAAAATTCACCCAAGAGGAGTAGATGGCAGGAAATAATCAAACTCAGGGCTGAAATCAACCAAGTGGAATCAAAAAGAACTATTCAAAGAGTCAACCAAAACAGGAGCTGGTTCTTTGAGAAATTCAACAAGTTGATAAACCCTTAGCTAGACTAACTAGAGGGCATAGGGACAGTATCCTCATTAACAAAATCAAAAATAAAAAAGGAGACATAACAACAGAACCTGAGGAAATCCAAAACATCATCAGATTCTACTACAAAAGGCTATACTCAACAAAACTATAAAACCTGAATGAAATGGACAACTTCCAAGACAGATACTAGGTAACAAAATTAAATCGGGATCAGATTTCTGATCTAAATAGTCCCATTTCCCCTAAAGAAATAGAAGCAGTCATCAATAATCTCCCAACCACAAAAAGCCCAGGACCAGATAGATTTAGTGCAGAGTTTTATCAAACCTTCAAAGAAGACCTAATTCCAACTCTTCTCAAACTATTCCACTAAATAGAAACAGAAGGTCTTCTACCCAACTCATTCTATGGATCCACAATTACTCTGATACCTAAACCACACAAAGATCCAACAAAGAAAGAGAACTTCAGAACAATTTCCCTTATGAATATCGATGAAAAAATACTCAATAAAATCCTCACAAACCACAACCAAGAACACATCAAAATGATCATACATCATGACCAAGTAGGTTTCAACCCAGGGATGCAGGGAGGGTTGAATGTAAGGAAATCCATCAACGTAATCCACTATATAAACAAACTCAAAGACAAAAAACACAAGATCATCTCGTTAGATGCTGAAAAAGCATTTGACAAAATTCAACACCCCTTCTTGATAAAAGTCTTGGAAAGATCAGGAATTCAAGGCCCATACCTAAACACAATAAAAGCAATCTACAGCAAACCAGTAGCCAACATCAAACTAAATGGAGAGAAACTCGAAGCAATCCCACTAAAATTAGGGACTAGACAAGGGACTAGACACTTTCTCCCTACCTATTCAATATAGTACTTGAAGTTCTAGCCAGAGCAATTCAACAACTAAAGGACATCAAGGGGATACAAATTGGAAAGGAAGAAGTCAAAATATCACTATTTGCAGATGACATGATAGTATATATAAATGACCCCAAAAATTCAATCAGACAACTCCTAATTCTGATAAACAGCTTCAGTGCAGTAGCTGGATATAAAATTAACTCAAACAACTCAATGGCCATTCTCTACACAAAGGATAAATGGACTGAGAAAGAAATTAGCAAAACAACACCCTTCACAATAGTCACAAATAATATAAAATACCTTGGTGTGACTCTGACTAAGGAAGTGAAAGATCTGTATGATAAGAATTTCAACTCTATAAAGAAAGAAATTGAAGAAGATCTCAGAAGATGGAAAGAGCTCCCATGGTCATGGATTGGCAGGATTAATATAGTAAAAATGGCTCTCCAGCCCGAAAGCAATCTACAGATTCAATGCAATCCCCATCAAAATTCCAACTCAATTCTTCACTGAGTTAGAAAGGGCAATTAGCAAATTCATCTGGAATAATACAAAACCAAGGATAGCAAAAACTATTCTCAACAATAAAAGAATCTCTGGTGGAATCACCAAGCCTGACCTTGAGCTGTACTACAGAGCCATTGTGATAAAAAAAATGCATGGTACTGGTACAGAGACAGACAAGTAGATCAATGGAATAGAATTGAAGAACCAGAAATGAACCCACACACCCATGGTCACTTGATCCTTGACAAGGGAGCTAAAAACCATCCAGTGGAAAAAAGACAACATTTCCAACAAATGGTGCTTGCAGAACTGGTGGTTATCATGTAGAAGAATGCAAATTAATCCATTCTTATCTCCTTGTACAAAGCTCAAGTCTAAGTGGATCAAACACCTCCACATAAAATGAGAGACACTGAAATTAATAGAGGAGAAAGTGGGGAAAAGCCTCAATGATATGGGCACAGGGGGGAAATTCCTAAACAGAACAATGGCTTGTGCTGTAAGATCAACAATTGACAAATGGGACCTCATAAAATTGCAAAGATTCTGTAAGGCAAAAGACACTGTCAATAAGAGAAAAAGGCCACCAACAGATTGGGAAAGTATTTTTACCAATCCTTAATCTGATAGGGGACTAATATCCAATATATACAAAGAGCTCAAGAAGCTGGACTCCAGAAATATAAATAACACCATTTAAAAAATGGGGCCCAGAGCTAAACAAAGAATTCTCAACTGAGGAATACCAAATGGCTGAGAAGCCCCTGAATAAATGTTCAACATCCTTAACCATCAGGGAAATGCAAATCAAAACAACCTTGAGATTCCACCTCACACCAGTCAGAATGGGTAAGATCAAAAATTCAGGTGATAGCAGATGCTGGCGAGGATGTGGAAAAAGAGGAACACTCCTCCATTGCTGGTGGGATTGCACAATTGTACAACCACTCTGGAAGTCATTCTGGCAGTTCCTCAGAAAATTGGACATAGTACTACCAGCAGACACAGAAATACCTCTCCTGGG
This sequence comes from Mus musculus, assembly GCF_000001635.26. Taxonomy (NCBI): domain Eukaryota; kingdom Metazoa; phylum Chordata; class Mammalia; order Rodentia; family Muridae; genus Mus; species Mus musculus. Next base: position 22,334,245 of record NC_000076.6, read on the forward strand.
ATATATCCAGAAGATGTTACAACTGGTAAGAAGAACACATGCTCCACTATGTTCACAGTAGCCTTATTTATAATAGCCAGAAGCTGGAAAGAACCCAGATGTCCCTCAACAGAGGAATGGATACAGAAAATGTGGTACATATACACAATGGAGTACTACACAGCTATTAAAAACAATGAATTTATGACATTCTTGGGCAAATGGATGTATCTGGAGGATATCATCCTTAGTGAGGTAACCCAATCACAAAAGAAGTCACTAGATATGCACTCACTGATAAGTGGATATTAGCCCAGAAACTTAGAATACCCAAGATACAATTTGCAAAACACAAGAAAATCATGAAGAAGGAAGGCCAATGTGTAGATACTACATACCTCCCTAGTACAGGGAACAAAATACCCATGAAAGGAGTTACAGAGAGAAAGTTTGGAGCTAAGACAAAAGGATGGACTATCCAGAGACTACCCCACCCAGGAATCCACCCCCTAATCAGCCACCAAACCCAGACAGTATTGCATATACCAACAAGATTTTGCTGAAGGGGCCCTGATATAGCTGCCTCATATGAGGCTATGCCAGTATCTGGCAAATACAGAAGTAGATGCTCACAGTCATCTATAGGATGGAATTCAGGGCCCCCAATGGGGGAGCTAGAGAAAGTACCCCAAGGAGCTGAAGGGGTCTGCAACCCTATAGGTGGAACAACAATATGAAATAACCAGTACCCTCAGAGTTCATGTCTCTAGCTGCATATGTAGCAGAAGATGTTCTAGCCGACCATCATTGGGATGAGAGGCCCTTGGTCTTGCAAACTTTATGTATCCCAGTACAGGGGAATGTCAAGGCCAAGAAATGGGAGTGGGTGGGTAGGGGAGCAGTGCGGGGAGAGGCTATAGGGACCTTTCCGGATAGCATTTGCAATGTAAATAAAGGAAATATCTAACTTTAAAAAGTCTAGATTTCTATAGAGATTGAACTTTTAAAGTTTCTGAATTGGTAGAAACATTGAGACTTTTTATATCTTTTATATTTTGTGATATTATATGAATGTGCCATGTTTGGGATAAATGAGAAAGATTCTGATTAAAAAGCGTTGTGTCAAAATACACAAATACATGTGTTGTGTTTGAGCGTCAGGATGACAAAGGTTCAGTTGTGATCGCTATTTTTATGTCAATGTGACAGAAGAGTTCCATCCTTAATTTTCTCTGTGGCATGGTGCTTTATGATAGCATAACCTACCCACATGAAAAGGGAACACACTGTAATGCAGAGAGCAAAACTCTGATCACCCAGAGGCCCTTGCATAAGGAGGTCTGTCCAGAAATCAAAGTGGCAGAGCCAAATGTCAGTTCATCACTTTCCCTCCCATGCTGAAGAATAACAAGAACTGTGAATTAGGGAAGTGAGAGAGAGGGTAAGCAGATCCTAACAGTATGCACAGGATTCTGGAAATGAGTCCCTCTCTCTCTTCAACACTAGAGTACCCAATTAAGAAATTCTTAATAAGTCTTATGGAGACTTTAAACCCTTACAAAGTCAGTTTTTGAAATAGGAAGCTCAATCAGTGTCAAATCCCTACAGGCCCTAAAAGCTCTCAAGTGAAGAGTCTTCCACTTAAGTACTTAAGTTTTGCACAGAAGTCTGAGAGTCAGTCCTCAGCTTATATCATGATACAATTTGATCCCTGCCAAGTTGAGTAGTTCTAGACTCCAACATGGAGACCACTGGATCTCCCTGCAAAGTCTCCTGAGATAGAAATGGTCACATGTCCATGGACTGCCCCTACAACCACTACATGCAGCAGAGGGAAAGGAGTAAGGCAAGAAGAGATTTTCCCAGCCAGGCCACCAAAGGTTTGCCTTATGGGTATGAGCCCAAAACTTGGGCAAACACATTTCCCAGACAAAAGATGTATATCACTCCATCCAAGAGTCAGGAAACATGGCATGGGATGGGAAGAAAGGATGTGAAAGCAACTCAGGGTTGAATGATGGGAAATGCTGTGCTCCAGCTATGAGCTCACCACTGCACTGCTGAACTCTCAGCAGCTCTGAGAAATTGCTTGATATCTCCGCAAGTGCAGGCCTGTAAAACACACACACACACACACACACACACACACACACACACACACACACACGTGAAAGCAGAGGAAGGAGGACCTTAAAGAAAGTCATCTAGAGAGGGTGGAATGGAGAATCTAATACAAGGGTTGATATGGGTGATTTGTATTTCATGGAGATATGAAACCAACTGTTTTGGTGACTTTCTCTTCAAAAGGCTACATGACACAGATCATCTACACATGGAAAGCACAGGCCAGTCTGTGTAAACATTAATGATCATCACTGCACTTGCTGTGAGATCTTGGTGAAGGCACTTAGTTGAGCATAGTGTCTAATATGGAAGTACCCAGAAGGAGCCTAATTCTATGACCTCTGTGAGACTCAGATCATGTACAACAAAAGCCTGTGTCCTGACGCCAAAAATGACTTAGAGTTGAGAGTGGGTGTAAAGTCTGAAAAGCGCTGTAGTAATCACTCCAATGTGTAAGAGAAGGTTTGGAACTCCCTGATTGTATTATCTGAGACCCAGTGGAAGGCCCTTCACTTGAGAGCTTTTAGGGCCTGTAGGGTTTTGACACTGATTGAGCTTGCTATTTGAAAAACTGACTTTGTAAGGGTTTAAAGTCTCCATGTGACTGTCACCTATATAAAACATGGAAGCCTATATAAACCATGGAAGAAGGAAGGTCTCTGCTTGCCTGCTCCTCTTCACCCTTGTTAGCATGTGCCTTTATTCACTGGTACTGGGATCTACTTCCTTGAAACTCTCACATAAACCAGTTGAGACATAAAGGCTCATAAACTGAACAATTTCTGGATTCTTGGACTCTCAGCACACAGGCATCAACATTGGATTAGCAAGCTATGTACTATATGTCTTTCTAATAAATCCAATATATATATATATTATATACATACACATATAAATTCATACACACATATATACTTATATATATGTAGATATGTGTTACCTCCTTCCAGCCTAGCAAGGCTGGATATAACCATCCACCTCTTAAGCGGAGCCACCTGCTGTGCTGCTCCTTTGATGTGCCACTACCTGCCTGAGGCCCAACCTGCCTGAGGCTGAACTGGTTCTCTTCCAAGAATTTTCCGGAGTCAACTGCGGTCTTTGGGTCTTCGCAAGTTCCCACTAGAAGGCTGACTTATCTACTTCAAAGGAACTTTGCATGGCCAGGGATGGGCCTTCCCTCTTCTTTATAAAGCATGTTTGCTGACATTAAAATTGAGCTTTGATCAGAATCTGATTTGACTTAGCTCCGTTCTTTCTTCCGTCCATCTAGTTCCTATCTTTCAGCTTGAGCCTGCCATCTCAGTGGTACCTGTTCCTCGTGAGCTGCTGGACGGCCTGCAACAGTTTGGCGCCAGAACAGGGACCTGAAGAATGGCAGAAGGACGCTGAGAGAATGCTGTCCGTGTGGAGCTCCATGGGAAAAGCAAACGGTCTTCATATTGGGCACCGGAGCAACGAACAGGTATATATGCTAGCACAAGCTTAAAATTTCATTTTTTTAAAGTGTTGCTGAGGGTGCAGTAGGATATGAACTAAGCTTGAATAGGCACTAACCCAATGCCTGTTCTGCTTTGGTCAGCAGCGTATTAATCGGAACTAGAAACTGGAATCAGGTGGTTGTCCGCAGCTTTTAGCAGCTGTTTCAGGCGGGAGAAGGTAGGGTTTAAAGTTATGGATCAGGCAGTTGTCCGTAGTTTTCAGGAGCTGTTTCAGGCCAGAGGAGTAAGGCTTGAAGTACAATTGGTAAGAAATTTTTTAGGTAGGATAGATAGCTGTTGCCCATGGTTCAAGGAAGAAGAAACAGTAGATTGCGGAACCTGGGAGAAAGTTGGTGAGGCCTTGAAAATCACTTAGGCTGACAATTTTACTTTAGGCCTCTGGGCGCTAGTAAATGATACTATAAAAGATGCCACTTCTCCAGGGTTAAATTGTACCCAGGCAGAGCTTGTAGAATCTCAGGAAGAGTGCCCATCAGAGAAGGATTTCCCAGAAAAGGGTCCTCTTAACTCAAAAATGGATAAATGTGAAAACTCTGATGATGAACTAATTTCTAACAAAAATCGCTCAGATAGAGGAGCTGCCCATTATTTTGATGAGAATTGGTTTCCTTGCGAGTCTCCTGCTCCACCTATGGTCCCCACCTCGGGAGGTGCTACTCATAGGGACACATGACTAAGCAAATTAGAGTTTGAAATTAGGCTTCAGAAGCTGACTAATGAACTTCAGGAGCTAAGAAAGATGTCAGAAGCAGGGAAGAGTAACTCTTCTGAAGTTCACCAGGTGCCGCTAGAAAGAGCTGTGAGTCAGGCTCGTGGGAGAAGACAGAATAGGTCTGATACGCTAGCCTTTCCTGTGGTCCAGGTAGTTGATCAGCAAGATACAAGGGCCAGACATTACCAGACCTTGGATTTCAAGTTGATAAAAGAGTTAAAAACGGCTGTTGTGCAATATGGCACTTCAGCCCCATTTACTCAACCATTACTGGATACAGTCGTGGAGTCACACTTAACTCCCTTAGATTGGAAGACTCTTTGTAAGGCTACCCTGTCAGGAGGAGATTTTTTTGCCTTGGGATTCTGAATGGCAAGACGCCAGTAAGAAAACTGCTGCTTTAAATGCTCAGGCTGGTAAATTAGACTGGGATAGCAACATGGTTTTAGGAGAGGGTCCATATGAGGGACAGACAAATCAGATTAATTTTCCTGTTGCAGTGTACACACAAATCGTGGCAGCTGCATGCCATGCCTGGGGACGGTTGCCAGTCAAAGGAGATATTGGTGGAAGTTTAGTTAGCATTCGGCAGAGTTCTGATGAGCCATATCAAAACTTTGTGGACAGGCTTTTGATTTCAGCTAGTAGAATCCTTGGAAATTCGGACATGTGAAGTCCTTTCGTTATGCAATTGACTTATGAGAATGCTAATGCATTGCGATTCAACCACATAAGGGACAGACAGATTTGGCGGGATATGTCCGTCTTTGCACAGACATCGGGCCGCCTTGTGCGATTTCGCAGGGGACCCAAGTACAAGCAATGTTCTCCAGGAAATGAGGGAATAATGCATGTTTTAAACGTGGAAGTTTGGATCATTTTAAAAGTAATTGTCTTAAGAACAAAGGTGCCGAGGATAGACAAGCAAGCCATGCCCCAGGAATTTGTCCCCGGTGCGGTAAGGGCTGCCACTGGGCAAGGGAGTGCAAGTCTAAACCAGGTGTTTTGAGCCGCCTGGTGCTGGGAAAGGAGGGAAGGGGTCAGCCCCAGACCCCGACTTACTCGAAGAAAACAGCTTATGGGGCTATAAATCTGCTGCCCAGCCAACAAGATCAGGTTTTGAGCTTGTCAGGTCAAACCCAGGAAATCCAAGACTGGACCTCTGTTCCACCATCCACGCAGTATTAACCCCAGAAATGGGAGTCCAAACACTGCCTACCGGAGTCTTTGGACCGCTACCTGTAGAAACCTGTGGCTTTCTTGTAGGACGAAGCAGTTCTATTGTAAAAGGCCTGCAGATTTATCCAGGTGTTATAAATAACGATTATGAGGGAGAAATTAAAATCATAGCTGATTCCCCTCATGGTGTTATAACTGTACCCGCTAATCAGAGAATTGCTCAACTTACTTTGATCCCTTTACGTCAGTCACTGTATAAATTCTTTAGAAATGAGAGAGGACAAAATAACTTTGACTCCTCTGGCGTAAATTGGGTGCAATCTATCACTAATCAGAGACTTAACCTTAAATTGACATTTGACAGAAAAAGCTTTGAAGGATTAATAGATACTGGGGCCCATGTAACGATTATAAGAGGGCAGGACTGGCCCTCAAACTGGCCCTTGACTGATTCCTTAACTCACCTTCAAGGAATTGGGTACACTAGTAACCTAAAACCTAGTTCCAAATTGCTAACCTGGAGAGATTGGGATGGAAAATGAGGAAAAATTCAGCCATATGTTATGTCAAATTTGCCTGTAACTCTGTGGGGAAGAGATCTGTTGTCACAGATGGGCGTTATTATGTACAGTTCTAAGGAGAGGGTGACTAAGCAGATATTCCGGCAGGGACCCCTGCCTGGTCATGGACTAAATAAGAAGGGACTGAGAATTAAGACTTTTGAGAATCCTAAACCTCACTCTAACACAAGAGGTTTAAAGTATTTTCAGTAGCGGCCACTATCTTGCCTGCATCCCACAGCCGAAAATATTCAATGGCTTAATGATATTCCAGTGTTGGTGGATCAGTGATCTTTACCTAGAGAAAAAATAGAGGCCACTTCTTTGCTAGTGCAGGAGCAGTTAGAAGTTGGACATTTGGTGGAGTCTCATTCTCCTTGGAATACACCAATTTTCATTATCAAGAAGAAATCGGGTAAATGGAGACTGTTACAAGATTTAAGAAAAGTTAATGAAACCATGGTACTTATGGGAACTTTACAACCGGGGCTTCCCTCCCCAGTAGCCATTCCTAAGGGATATTATAAAATTGTTATAGATTTGAAAGATTGTTTCTTTACCATCCCTTTGCATCCAAAGGATTGGGAAAGATTTGCTTTTAGTGTTCCTTCTATAAATTTCAAGGAACCCATGAAAAGATATCAATGGACAGTTCTCCCTCAGGGGATGGCTAATAGTCCCACCTTATGCCAAAAGTTTGTGGCACAAGTCATTCAGCCTGATAGACAACAATGACCAAATATTTACATCATTCATTTCACAGATGATGTTTTGATGGCGGGAAAGGACCCCCAGGATTTGCTTTTGTGTTACAAAGACTTACAAAAGGCCTTAGCTCATAAGAGATTCCAAATTACTTCTGAAAGATACAAACTCAGGATCCTTATAATTATTTGAGTTTTAGACTCACTGATCAAGCTGTTTTTCCCCAGAAGATTGTTATTCGTAGAGATAACTTAAGGACTTTAAATGATTTTCAAAAATTGTTAGGTGATATTAATTGGCTTCGACCCTATTTAAAGCTTACTACAGGGGAGTTGAAACCTTTATTTGATATTCTTAAAGGGAGTTCTGATCCCACTTCCCCTAGATCCCTAACCTCAGAAGGATTGCTGGCCTTACAGCTAGTGGAAAAAGCTATTGAAGAGCAATTTGTCACTTATATAGATTACTCCTTGCCATTGCATCTGTTAATTTATAATACGACTCATGTGCCTATGGGACTGCTATGGCAGAAATTCCCTATAATGTGGATACATTCAAGGATTTCTCCTAAACGTAATATCTTGCCATTATCATGAAGCAGTGACCCAGATGATTATCACTGGAAGAAAGCAGGCATTAACTTATTTCGGCAAAGAACCAGATATCATTGTTCATCCTTACAGTGTAAGTCAGGACACTTGGTTGAAACAGCATAGTACAGATTGGTTGCTTTCACAAATAGGGTTTAACGGAACTATAGACAACCACTACCCCCCAAGATAGATTGATACAATTTTTAAATGTACATGATGTGATATTTCCTGAAATGACTTCCTTACAGCCTTTATATAATGCTCTATTGATTTTTACTGATGGCTCCTCTAAAGGGCGAGCTGGATATCTTATTAATAATCAACAAGTTATCATAGAGACTCCTGGTCTTTTGGCTCAGTTAGCTGAATTAACAGCAGTACTAAAGGTCTTCAGTCTGTACATGAGGCTTTTAATATCTGTCACGGGACTCCGGTGGAGTCAGCTTGTCAGATGAAAGTCTGAAAGCTTTCTCATGAGGAAAGAGTTTCAAAGAAACTTACTCCCGGATCTTTGGCTATTCCCCTAATCCATAAAATTAATTTTCCAAATCCACATTAGTCTAGTGTATGGATCCACGTGCACTCTATATAGTATTACCTTATAGTAAATGCCTTTTAAGATTGTATTCTAACATAGCTAAAGCCTTTTTCCAGTGTTCTTAGATTCCAGATAGCAGCAAGGAGCTTAACCTATTCAGTAACTAATTAAGCCCTACCATAAAACATCTGTCATTTACTCAGCTGTCTGTAGATAGAGACTAAAAATCTCACTGAGATAGAAATCTTTTACTACAGGCTACATTCCATGTCAAGTATAAGTTGATATACTACCCTGATAAGGGGAAACTCTCCAGACAGGATAAGTTTTACTAGACCTAAGAATTTAGAGCTCTGTGATAACGCATTACTCTTAAGGCCTGTCAAGAGTTAACAACCCCCTGATGCTTTTAACCTTAAAGTGTGAAATTCTTGCCTGGCATTAGGCTGATCCTAGGCAGGGCTTGTTATCCCTAATGTAAACATTTAATTAGTCCCTGCAAATTCCTTTCTGCTGTAACTGGTGAATTTCAGTGTATCTTGTCTTTTTGTGATTTGTATCCTCTGATAATTTGTTGTAATATAAGTCTGAAGCTCAACCAGAACATTACATTCAGATCCAACACCATTCTCGCGTGTCTGGCTGTCTGTCACATCCTAAATCTTTCCCATCTACTCTAGAGACTCTTTCCTACGCAGGCACAGGGGACCAGAGGGCCTGCGGCAAATATCTTTACTGACAGTTTATATGTTGCACAATCCGTACCCTTATTGGAGATCTGCAGTACGTTTAACTTCAATACGCAGTCAGGATCTTTATTTTCAGATTTGCAAAACATCATTCTTGCCTAGAAAAATCCGTTTTATATTGGCCACATACGATCTCACTCTGGTCTTCCTAGACCTTTAGCTGAAGGCAATGGTTACATTGACAGAGCTCTAATAGGAGACGCCTTAATTTCGGATCCTGTTGCTTTGGCCAAATATGATCATGAAAGATTTCATCTCTCTAGCCATACCCTAAGGCTCCGACATAAGATCACTAAGGAGCAGGCGAGAATGGTTGTAAAACAATGTCCTAAATGTATTACATTATCTCCAGTGCCACATTTAGGAGTCAATCCTAGAGGTCTTATGCCTAATCATATTTGGCAAATGGATATAACCCATTATGCAGAATTTGGAAAACTAAAATATATACATGTTTGTATCGATACTTGTTCAGGATTTCTTTTTGCTTCTCTGCATACAGGAGAGGCTTCTAAAAAAGTAATTGGATGCGACCTCATCTTTGTCAGTGCACAAAATGGCTCCTTACAGCCTCCTGGTCACCCGGCTGCAGAAGGCCCTGGGTGTGGGGCAGTACCATGTGGCCTCTGTCCTGTGCCAAAGGGCCAAGGTGGCCATGAGCCATTTTGAGCCCAGTGAGTACATCCGATATGACCTGCTAGAGAAGAACATTAACATTGTCTGTAAACGGTTGAACCGGCCTCTTACTCTCTCAGAGAAGATTGTGTATGGACACCTGGATGACCCAGCCAATTGGGAGATCGAGCAGGGAAAGACATATCTGCGTTTATGGCCTGACCGGGTGGCCATGCAGGATGCCACAGGACAGATGGCTATGCTACAGTTCATTAGCAGTGGGCTGCCCAAGGTGGCTGTACCATCAACCATCCACTGTGATCATCTGATTGAGGCCCAGGTTGGGGGTGAGAAAGACCTGCGCAGGGCCAAGGACATAAACCAGGAAGTGTATAATTTCCTGGCAACTGCAGGTGCCAAGTATGGCGTGGGCTTCTGGACGCCTGGAACTGGGATCATTTACCAGATCATTCTAGAAAACTATGCATACCCTGGAGTTCTTCTGATTGGCACTGACTCGCACACCCCCAATGGTGGTGGCCTGGGAGGCATCTGCATTAGAGTAAGGGGTGCTGATGCTGTGGATGTTATGGCTGGGATCCCCTGGGAGCTGAAGTGTCCCAAGGTGATTGGTGTGAAGCTGACAGGCTCCCTCTCTAGTTGGACCTCACCCAAAGATGTGATCCTGAAACTGGCAGGTATCCTCACAGTGAAAGGTGGCACAGGTGCTATTGTGGAATACCATGGACCCGGTGTCGATTCCATCTCCTGCACTGGCATGGCAACTATCTGCAACATGGGTGCAGAAATTGGGGCCACTATATCAGTGTTCCCATACAACCACAGGATGAAAGGTACCTGAGCAAGACAGGCCGAACAGACATTGCCAACCTAGCAGAAGAATTCAAGGATCACTTAGTGCCTGATCCTGGCTGCCAGTATGACCAAGTGATTGAAATTAACTTCAATGAGCTAAAGCCACATATCAATGGGCCCTTTACCCCTGACTTGGCTCATCCAGTGGCAGATGTGGGGACTGTGGCAGAGAAGGAAGGCTGGCCTCTGGACATCTGAGTAGGTTTGATTGGCAGCTGCACCAATTCAATCTACGAGGACATGGGACGATCAGCAGCTGTGGCTAAGCAGGCATTGGTCCATGGACTCAAGTGCAAGCCCCAGTTCACCATCACCCCAGGCTCTGAGCAGATCCGTGCTGCTATTGAGCGGGATGGCTATGCACAGATCCTAAGGGATGTGGGTGGAATCGTTTTGGCCAATGCCTGTGGCTCTTGCATTGGCCAGTGGGACAGAAAAGACATCAAGAGGGGGGAGAAGAATACAATCGTCACCTTCTACAACAAGAACTTCATAGGCCGTAATGATGCAAACCCTGAGACCCATGCCTTTGTCACATCCCCAGAGATTGTCACAGCTCTGGCCATTGCGGGGAAGCCTGAAGTTCAATCCAGAAACTGACTTCTTGACAGGCAAGGATGGCAAGAAGTTCAAGTTGGAGGCTCCAGATGCAGACGAGCTTCCCCGATCGGACTTTGATCCAGGGCAGGACACATACCAGCACCCCCCTAAGGACAGCAGTGGGCAGCGGGTGGATGTGAGCCCTACCAGCCAGCACCTACAGCTCCTGGAGCCTTTTGACAAGTGGGACGGCAAAGACCTTGAGGACCTGCAAATCCTCATCAAGGTCAAAGGGAAGTGCACCACAGACCACATTTCTGCTGCCAGCCCCTGGCTCAAGTTCCGTGGTCATCTGGATAACATCTCTAACAACCTGCTCATCGGTGCCATCAACATCGAAAATGGTAAAGCCAACTCTGTACGAAATGCTGTCACCCAGGAGTTTGGCCCTGTACCTGACACTGCTCGCTACTACAAGAAACATGGCATCAGGTGGGTGGTGATTGGAGATGAGAACGATGGTGAGGGCTCAAGCTGGGAGCATGCAGCACTGGAGCCTCGCCATCTGGGGGTGGGGGGTGGGGGGGGTGGGCCATCATCACCAAGAGCTTCACCAGGATCCACAAAAACAATCTAAAGAAGCAGGGCTTGCTGCCCCTCACCTTCGCTGACCCCTCCAACTACAAGATTCATCCAGTGGACAAGCTGACTATTCAAGGCCTGAAGGACTTTGCCCCGGGAAAGCCTCTGAACTGCATCATCAAGCACCCCAATGGGACCCAGGAGACCATCCTCCTGAACCACACCTTCAACAAGACACAGATCGAGTGGTTCCGTGTAGGCAGTGCCCTCAACAGGATGAAGGAGCTGCAGCAGTGAGGAGCCAGGCTGGCTGTCCTGTTCCACTCTTGACCCTGCTGGGTGTCACTTTTGTCACAGGTCCATGTGCATCGTCAGAGCCTAATCTGGTCTGTGCAGCATGACCTCCTGCTCTAAGATGGTGACAAGACCTGCTTCCTGCCTAGCCTCAGCCCAGAGTGAACCACCAGGGAGGGCATTTAAGATGTTCCAGCCCCGCCTTCCTGTTCAGTTTGGTTTCTCTTTGAGCAACCCATGCAAGTGTGTTTATTTTTGATGACAGCACTCCCTCTACAGAAGTTTTTATTCTGCCTGATCATTTCACTGGTGGCTGAAGGATTTTAGAAAAACTTGTTCTTACAAGAAAAAAAAAAAAAAAAAAAAGATCCAAACCTAAACAAAACAAAACATAATTGATCATTGCCTACAAGCCTTTAATGCCATGGGATTGCTTAAACTTATTAAGACAGATAATAGGCCATCCTATTCTAGTAAAAATTTTGTTTCATTCTGTAAAGAATTTGGTATCAAACTTAAAACTGGAATTCCTTATAACCCCATGGGACAAGGAATAGTTGAACGTGCTCATCACACCTTTAAAAATTGGCTTTTTAAGACAAAACAGGGGCAGTTATATCGCCCAAGGTCACCAAAGGCACATCTTGCCTTTACTTTATTTGATATAAATTTTTTGCAGGCTGATATTAAAGGTCAGTCTGCAGCAGATCGTCACTGGCATCCAGTTACTTCTAATTCTTATACATTGGTAAAATGGAAGGACCCACTAACTAAGGAATGAAAGGGTCCAGATCCGGTTCTAATATGGGGAAGGGGCTCGGTTTGTGTTTTTTCACAAGAAGATGGAGCGCGGTGGCTGCCTGAGAGATTAATTTGTCAGTTGAACACAGATCCTGAATCTTCTTGTAAGTATCACTCTGAGGACTAAAATTCCTCTTTTGCATAGAATTCAGTTGGGAACTCAGGCTCCTGAAAAGCTGTTTTCTTGCTACTCTCAGCGCCAGCTCCCCCACAGGAGGCCGGAGACTGAGCTTTAGCTTTACAATGTGCTGCTGAATAAAGTACCTGGACTTTTCCAAAAGAAGCTTTGTGATGTTACTTTTCCCAGTCTAAGATTTTTGTCTTTCAAGCAGGTCAATCTACACCTTCAGCCGGACTGCAGTGGGCGTGCATCCCCGCCCCCTATAGCGTACAGGAGGCAGCTACTATTTTCATTTCAGCACGAATTGTGGCTTTAGGTCTGATTTGAGATTTAGGTTTACAAGAGGGCTAGAAAGGCAGAAATTTCATATATTAGAAGTGATTGGTTTTTATTCTGATAGACGGGCTTAGTCCCTTAGCTGGCCTCTGGTTTTCCACCCTTGCTGTTATTGCAAGGTCCCCTTAGTTCCTCAGGCTGTGGGAATAACAGAGATGAGGAGGGTGAGCTCCAGCTCCTAATATAGCCTAAGAGCCACAAATTGTGGTGTTACTAGTGACATATTCTTGTCTAGGCCTTGCTAAATCTGAGGTTGACAATTCTCCTTTAGGAGCTGCACAGTACTCAGAACTGTGCATACTGATTCGTGATCATACGAATACAGCACAGGTACTGCTTGGGTGCAGAAATTTAATGCAGGGGAAAGTCCAGCTTGACCATTTCTGGGTTGCCTGTGAGATACACCCGGTTTGGATGGAGGTTGGTATCTAGTTCCAGTTACAATCAAAAATATCTTTCTAAGACTCTGCCTCCCCTCCCCAAAAGATACCAAGAACCACAAGTGTGGGTCGTGACAGTACCCACGGGAGGAATCGGGTCAATATCCCCCCAAGCCATGGTTAAAGCCCACTCATCTACGGATGAGAAAATCATTTAATCACCTCAGTTGAGCGTGGCCTTATTAAACTTAATTATTAGGGGGGGAGAGGTTGGAGACCGTACCGTTGGAAGGGCAAGCCCTTCACTGCCTCCCACCCTAAAAAGCCAATTGGCCTTGTACTACAGAGCGGTCGTCATCCCCTCCTCCCTGTTTCCCGCCTGTCATCCAAGAATGCAGAGGAGGATCCATGCGCTCTCCTTTAGTGTTATCTTATTATAGTGCTTTTAAAAATCAAATCCTGATATAGTTAAGTCTTCACCAGAGTTCCAATGTCCTAGTGTGACCGTGAAATTCAGTAGGAATTCAGCAAAGAGGTTACTAGGACAGAAAGGACAGTCTTATCCAAATAAAAGTTTACCATGAGAAAAGTTAGGGACTCCCACTGAGACAGGTTTCTTTATTGGACCCTAAGAATTCAGGCAGAATTATAGAGCATAAATAAATTTTTTGCCTCAGTCCAGTTTTGTTTAATATTATTTAAAGGGGGGAAATGTTACCTCCTTCCAGCCTAGCAAGGCTGGCTGTAACCATCCACCTCTTAAGTGGAGCCACCTGTTGTGCTGCTCCTTTGATGTGCCACTACCTGCCTGAGGCCCAACCTGCCTGAGGCTGAACAGGTTCTCTTTCAAGAATTTTCTGGAGTTAACACCAAACTGCTGCGATCTTAGCCAGTTCCCACTAGAAGGCTGACCTATCTACTTCAAAGGAACTTTGCATGGCCAGGGACGTGCCTCCCCTCTTTTTTATAAAGCGTGTGTGCTGACATTAAAATTGAGCTTTGATCAGAATCTGATTTGACTTAGTTCTGTTCTTTCTTCCATCCATCTAGTTCCTATCTTTCAGCTTGAGCCTGCCATCTCAGTCCTCCCTGTTCCTCACGAGTCCCTGGACAGCCAGCAACAGATATGCATGCATATATATATATATATATATATATATATATATATATATATATATACACATATATTATATATACACCTATATACTATACATATGGATATTTAATGTTGGAAGACACACCTTTAATTCTGATCATCGTATCTAGAAAAATCCACCTCTAATATATGCTACAGCTTTTAAGAAGCCTATGTAAGCACAGGGAAGAAGTAAACTTTGCTGTTCCTCTACTTGCTCTGGCCTTGCTAGCAAGTCCATTCCTTCACTGCCATTAGAGATTACCACTTCAGGATTCTGATACTGAAGACCACTGAGGCATCCAGCCTTGTGTACTGAGATTTTGGTAGTCATGTACTTCTGAATTTTAGTCTTTCCATTCACAGGCAGCTGTTGTTGCATTAGCTGAACCCCAGCGTGTATGCCATTCTAATAAATCATCTTTCTATATGTAGAGATTCATTCTACATGTTCTGTTAAACTAGAGCACCCTGACAAACACATCTGTCATGTGTTTAAGACCACATAGGTTTCACAAGTTAACCTCTTTTTGGTGTGAATAGATGAGGCTCACTGGCACTCATTTTGAAGGACTTATGACACCTCCCTTGCCTCCATTAATTTTATTATTCAATAATACTCTCAACTCAAATGCAAATGGGTATCACTGTCTGTGTGGTTTCCCTTGTAAGTACTGAAGACATTTCCTTAGTTATGATTCTTTCTGCTTGCTACAGAATGCATGATGACCATGTCCACCGTCTGTACTCTCCAGATTTCTTTAATCAAGAGGACAGTTGAGTTATCAGAACCATGGGTGCTTTTGACTTGTCTCGTTATTCCCCATTTTACCTGGGACCTAGATGACCTGGTAGCAAGGGCCAAAATCATGACTCTTATCTTAGCCCTACAATCCTCACCCACATCAGCTTCAAATGGTCCTTCAAAATCCAGCTACTGGAGAACATTGAAACCTTGACTCAAAATGGACTTTGTTATGACTCCCCCCCCCCTTTTTTTTTAACAATTAAGATGCTAAAAGAAAAAAAATTGAAAACTATAGGCAGTGATTTGATCAAGTAAGATAATTGTTATTTAATCTTTACAATCTAATTTTTTGAGACACACAGAGAGAGAGACAGAGACAGAGACAGAAATACAGTGACAGAGAGAGATAGAGACAGAGAGGCAGAGAGAGACTTTCATGTTGTAGCTCTGGGTGGCCTGGAATTTCTAAGTAGTCCAGGCTGGTTGCAAATTCATAAAGGTCTTCTTGACTTTGCCACCCAAGTACTGGGATTATAGGCACAAGTGTCCACACTTGATCCCAGCTGCCATTTTCAAATATATACATCTTTAATATTTTTTAAAAAGTTTAGCTATTATCCCCCTCCAGGTCTTCCCTATGACAGTTTCTCATCCTACTCCTCCTTCCCCTTTCCCCAAGAGGATGCCCCACCCCCTCAAGTTCACTTCACTAGACCTCCCCATTCCCTCAGGCCTCAAGTCTGTCAAGGATTATGTACATTTCATCTCAAAGCGGACCAGGCTGTCTTCTTCTGTATATGGGTTGGGGGCCTGGTACCAGCTACTCTATGCTGCCTGGTTGATGGTTAGTGTTTGAGAGATCTTGGGGGTTTGGGTTATTTGAGACTACTGGTCTTCCTATGGAGTTGCCCTCCTTTTCAACTTCTTCCAGTATTTCTCTAGTTCTACCACAGCACTCTCTGACTTTAGTCCATTGGTTGGGTAGAAGTATCTGCATCTGCCTTAGTCAGTTGCTCGTTGGATCTCTTGGAGGACAGCCATACTAGGCTCCTGTCTATAGCACACCATAGCATTAGTAATAGTGTTAGGCCTTGGTGTCTCTCCTTGAGATGGATCCCAAGTTGGGCCAGTCATTGGATCTCCTTTCCCTCAGTCTCTTCTCCATGTTTGTCCCTGCAGTCCTTTTAGATAGGAACAATTCTGAGTCAGAGTTTTTGACTGTGGGAAGGCAACCCTATCCCTCCACTTGATGCCCCATCTTTCTACTGGAGATGGACTCTACAGGCTCCCTCTTCCCATAGTTGGACATTTCTTCTAATGTCCCTCCCTTTGAGTCCTGAGGGTCTCTCACCTCCCAGGTCTCTGGTAACTTCTAGAGGGTCCCCCATGCAGACCCTAAGAGAATACAAATGCCAACCTATGCTACTATACCTGCAAGACTCTCAGTCATAATAGATGAAGAAACCAAAATATTCCATGACAAAAGCACTAACAGCATAGTTAACAGAGAGAGGCTGGAAACAGACAAGCGTCCACTCTCCCATTCTGTGCTCAGTATGTCACTAGAGGTTCTAGTTAATTAGGACAAAAAAGAACTAAAATGCTTCCAGACTGGACACGAAATGTCTAAGGCATCTCTCCTTGCATATGATATGGTAGTAAACTTATAAAACTTTGAAGAGTTCAGCAAATGATCTTAGAAGTAAGCAAATTCAGTATAAAGATATAGAAGAGAAAAAGCAAACATTCAAAACTCTCAGTTTCCTTTGCAAACACTAACAACTATGGTGTGAAAATCAAATTCAGAAAACCATTTCACTGTCAACAACAGCAAACATCTCAGCCAAGGGGTAGAGATCTGAGATGGAGAACTGCAGAAAGAGGAAAGAAACTGAAAAGGTTACAAGTACTTGGGAACACACCTGTGGTCACTGATTGTAAGAATTACAATATTCACACTAATCAAAATAAAATTTATGTGATCTTTCTTAAAATCTCAATTGTATTCTCCATAGAAAAAGAGGCAAATATTTTAGCTCACACTTAAATATTAAAGCCCCCATATACTAAAAATATTTCTTAATTTTTGTGTGTATTTTCTTATTGTATGTATATGAGTGTTTTGCTCATATGTGTGCCAGTTTACCACATTGTTGTGGATGGTTGTCAGCCACCATGTGATTACCAGGTCTTGAACCAGAGCCCTCTGCCAGAACAGGTGTTCTTAATGGCTGAGCCATCTCTTCAGTTGCATTCAAAGTATTCTGAGAATCAACACAGAAGCAAAGGGGCCATGAACAGAAGATCAGGTATTGTGTCACAGCGACACAGACTGGGAAATGGCTCATTACTATTCAGTGCTGTGTCCTCAACTTTTGTCTCTTTTAGAATATACTCAGCACCCAAACACTTCAACACCAAGAAAATAAACTTGTCTATTTAAATGGACAGTAGATATTAACAGGCCAAGCGTTTCTCCAAAAGAACATATGAGCAGCCAACAAGTGTATGAAAAATGTTTCATGCCACTGATCACCAGAGAAAGGCAAGTCAAAATCTCAAAGAAAGCTGGGTCGAATCCCCAGTTGGAAAGAACTTGTTACCCAAACTGGAGGACCTGAGGTGAGCTCTCCAGCACTCATGGAAAAGCCAAGCAGGGTGATATGTAACTGTAGCACTGTTGGGCAGAGACAAGTAAACTTTGGGGACTCACTGGAGTACAAGTCTAGCTGAAATGCCAAAGTCCAAGTTCAGTGAGAGAGCATATCTTCAAAATAAAGTGGAGAAAAATATTTTCATATTTGTAAGGAATTGGAATCAGGGACTTGCTAAAACACCTCAGTATAGGAATAGTTTATACAATCTGTGATAATTAAAAAAAAGATCTCTAATAAATTGTCATAACCGTGTTGTCTTTTATTATATCAAGCGAATAGGAGGAGCAAGCTTGTAGAATTGTACCTTGAATCAAAAAGGTGAGTGTCTTAGCGACTAAGGAGTGTCTCAGGGACGAAAGCAGAGGCCAAAGACAGAGTAAATGAAAACAAGAGATGTTGGGCAGCATTGCTCATGGGGATGTAAACACTTTCCCCAAGGAGGATGTTCTGTGTTGGTTCATGTCAACTTTATACCAAAATAATCTCATAGGAGGGAGCCTCAAATGAGAAAATCTCTCAATATGATCACGATACTGGGCTGTAGGTAAGCCGAAAGAGTAGCATCCCCATGGCTGCTGTATAAGCTCATGCCTCCATGTTCTTGCCCTGCTTGAGTTTCTGCTTTGGTGCACTGTGATTGGAGACGAATAAGCCACATATCCCTTCTCCTCCCCAAGTAGCTTTGGCAATGGACGCTAATAAGTCCATCAATTTGAAAGAGGGCAGGGGGATGTTCATGGAAAGGTTCTGAGCGAGTAAAGGGAAGGGGAAAGTATTCTAATTAAAAGACAGTGTCAAAAATGAATTAAAAATTAATGCTATTTCTATCTTTCCTGGAATTTGAGGGAATCTGGCTTTATAGAGATAATGCTTAACCTTGAGAGCTTCTTTAACCCCCTATGTGGTATTGAAATGAAAACAAGGCCGTTATCCAATTGTAGCATTAAGAGATCCAAAAACAAGGAATGGTGTATTCTGTGAGGACAGTGTTTCCTCCTCGTATTCTGACTACCTCAACCCCTTATATGGAGGCATGTGAATGAACCGGCAGTCGTTTACACAATGGGAAGAGGGATGAGAACCAGTGAACCCCAAGTTCATCTTGGAGTTCTACAGTAAGATCAAGGTTCAAATAGAAAGCCATGGATTTGGACATCTACATGACTTAGTCAAGCTCTGACCCTGTCCAACTTTGACCCATCCTAGACAGCCTTCAGTTTAAGTCTGTAAAGTGACCTGACATACCCTAGAACTATGTGAGTTCCTTTCCCAGAAGACAACTTACTCCTCTGGCTGGAGCCTTTCCTTCTCCTAGCAGGGAAATCTAGAGGAATTCCCATCTCTTTGGGGACCACTGTCTCCATAGTCAGATTGGGAGAAATGAGTATCTCTTTAGAATATCTACATTTCTATTTTTATTTGTTTGTTTGTTTGTTTATTGTTTTTGCTTGAGGTTTTGGTGTTTTATGACAGAGTCTCAATGTGTAGCCCAGGCTGAACTGAAATTCCACTCTTAGATCGAGGTATATTTAAATGCATAGAGATCCTCTTTCCTCTGTCTCTTCAGTGCTGGGATTAGTAGTGTGGATATTTACATTTCTGCCAGACATGTTACAGAGGGACAAGGCAGTTGGGTGATAGGAGACTGGAGCAGGTATAGGCAATGTAGGAAAGGGATATAAGGGGAAGAGGAAGGAGAACGTGAGAGGAGTGTGTGCATGGAGGAGTGCGGCCAGGAGTTCAGAGGGGAACTGGAGAGGGGGGGGGAGAGTTGGTACTGAGGATGGGGAAAGATGGGTTGGGGGAGAGGAAGTCACTGGGTGTCAGGGATTTGGTGGGGAAGAAAAGGGAAGCAGGAGGGATGAAGTGAGAGGTTGAGGGATGAATGGAGACTGGGAGAGGGCCCTGAGCTAGGGCTAAAAAGAAAGCAAGGACCCGGGTGGGGGCTCGAGACAGCAGACGTAAGACATAGAGGACAGGAAGTAGAGGGGCAACACCAGTGAACTGGGAGGTGAGTCCAGCCAAGGTTGATGACTTACTACAGGGCCTGGGAGGATATTGAGAAACCCCACTGATTCGTCACTGATACTTCCTCTCTGACTCTAGAGAAGTGGCTGCTATACAAGGCCTGAATGACTGATTTTATTCCTTGATTTTCTGCCTTGCTTCAGCTGCTGAGGGTCTCTGAGAGTGCAGCCAATACATGGGAGTGAGAGACCCCAATGAGTGGGAGTTCTCAGAACCCAGAGCCAGAGAGGCAGCTGCTCAGCTTCTACCCAGGTGCCATGGCCTTCTCCTGAGACTGGACCTCAGCCTTCCTGATTCTCTCCTTAAGCTGATGTAACCACAAAACCTGTAATAAAAGAAGAACATGGAGCCTGACAGAGGAAATAGGAAGTGTGCGGAGTCACAGCCTGATGATGAAACTTTCATGATCCTCTACAGCAGGAAGTTCCCATCCATTGACGATATCATTCACATCTGTGGCTGGATTTAGGAAGAAACCCATGGTGCTGGCCAGTTACCAAGTTCATAATTGCACCCTAGCCCTGCTCACACTGGGCTCAAGGACAGCCATGAGATTTGGGAAATTAAACAACAGGGCTTGAGGAAGTTCCAGGGAATCAGGGAGTGAGTGGCCTCTTAGCTGAGCTGATGATCCTGGACCCTTCTCACCTGCCACCCACTGAATCTCCTCTCCCCACCTCGCCATCTCCCCACCCCTGCCAGTGGCTCCTTCTTGGTAACTTTGCAGTCCAGAGCTGCAGTTTGCTCTCTACCTCACTACACCCCCTTTTCTCAGACTATTTCTGAATAGCTGAAAGGTTTTTATGTGAAAAAAAATTACATCAGGACAATGAAACAAGAGCTAGAGGAAAGGCCAGGTTTTCGTTATTCCCCTGCGGGCTTCCTGCAGACAGGAGGGACATGATTAGGGTACAATAAAAATGAAATGTGCATCAGCCCAATTTTACTGCAACCAGTGCTAGGCCAGGACTTCTAGGGGGAGGCCCAGGTCATTTTACTTTAGTCATACTTAAACACAGCAAAATTTTAAGCACATGGGATGCTGCCAGTGTTGCCAGTTGGGGCATAGCTCAACTTCTGCCCAGGTCCTCCGGGCCCACCTTGTCTGTCTCCTGATGACACAGTTGCAGATAATGGTGTTCATTTAAGCAAGCATTACATAGTAGTCCTTCAAAGGGCACATATTAATATTTCCAATTTGGCAATCCATTCCCTCTTTGGCTCTGCATCAAACATTCTATCCCACTTTCAGTGTGAAAGCAGCTGAAGAGGGTTGAGAGACAACAAGAGAGCAGGTTTGGCTTCTGTAGTAGATTTCTGCCCTAGATTAGATAGCATCCTGTATCCCAACACTGGGGTTGATGGGCATTCCCTGGGCACTTTCTCCAAGTGATGCCAAAGCTGTGGGTTAAACAGTCAGGAATGGGTCCTGTGATGCCAGTGGATTCTGGGTCAGCTAGAGATGATTGGAAGATGTCCTGGTATTTGTGGTCCATTGTTCTCTGCAGTCCTATGAAGTGAGAAACACACCACATATCATCTGGGGAAAAGAGACTTCTGTGACAGGCCTTGCCTATCCCTGCCAAGGAGCTCTGAACACACAAGTGACATGTAATTGCCTTGCAGCAATGTGTCACTTTTGGATATCTTGCCTGACTGTGACCTGTCCAACTAATAACCATTGGGAAAAGAGCTTTCCTCATGATGTTGCCTTGAGTGTTCTGATAGAACGTGAGGCCTATCTCTCCTAGGGACCAGTACCAGGCCAGCAGCCACTTTGAGATGGAATATATTTTCTCTGCTGCAGGTAGCTCAGACCTAGCTTCTGCTCAAGTAAGGTGCTTCTCACATAGGAACTGCGGTGAACACTACACAGAGATAAAAGATTGTCCTAGGATGTAGGGTCCTAGAGGCAGGTCCCTCATGTTCTTTGTGGATGTATTATCTCTAAATGCCTTCAACCTATGAGAACAGAGATAGCAGGTGTAACTGAGACTGTCTGCAAACCCTTCAACATTCACATCATAGCCATTTACAGTAGCACCTTGGGGACTTAGCTTGAGTGACAGGCCAATGATGAAGTGACATGGAAAAGAATCACTGTAGTGTTGAAGGGTCCCTTCTTGTGGAGACCTGATCTGTCTGCCAAGAAATGCAGTTTTCCAATTGTTTTAGTGCTTAGCCCAGCAGTCCCGTGACTTCACGGTATGGAAGCTTAAATCCTGCTGGTCCTGTGTTTGTCTTTAATTATGAATGCTCACCCACATCTTTGCTAACTGACCATCTGCCTCTGCAGTCTCTGTGTTTTAGTAGTCTCATGACCCCTCTGGGGTTTCCATCCCAGGCTGCATTCACCTTACTAATCATATAGACCAATGGGCCCTCCATGTCATTACACCTGAGCACCTGACCTGGCTGTATTTTCGTGAGATTTTTCTGTCCCATCTTACTTGGGTGCCAGTTATGAATACAGTTTCCTCCTACCCTTCCCTTGCCTCAGCTCTCCTCATTGCTGACCTGACAACACTGCTGCACTTCTCCATGGCTCATGGTCATGCTTGGTTTACAGGAGTCTCCTCAGGATTCCCCAAAGCAGAGTGGGCTGGACATTTCTCTGCATGTCATTGACAGGGCAGCCATTATAGAACATGCTCTTCATTGTAACTTTTGCTTCCCTACTCCCTTTTTTTTCTTCCTTTTTTTTAAATTAGGTATTTTCCTCATTTACATTTCCAATGCTATCCCAAACGTCCCCCATACCATCCCCCCCCACTCCCCTACCCACCCACTCCCACTTTTTGGCCCTGGCATTCCCCTGTACTGGGGCATATAAAGTTTGCAAGTCCAATGGGCCTCTCTTTCCAGTGATGGCCGACTAGGCCATCTTTTGATACATAAGCAGCTAGAGTCAAGAGCTCTGGGGTACTGGTTAGTTCATAATGTTGTTCCAGCTTCCCTACTCCTACCAGCTAAGACATTGTCAATTTCTTCCTATCACAGTGTGTCCATCCTCTGACCAGGTTCCAGGGAGCCATATATGGAACACTATTTTATCCTCCTCCATCTCTTCCTTATTTCCTCTCTCCCACCTTGTGGGCTTTTTGGTATGTTTCTGGATTCTCCCCACACTCACACCCCACTAAATAACTCTACTTAACCTTTAAAAGCTGGGATCCAGAAATGTAGAAAATATGCATTATTTATCTGAACTTGGGTTATCTGATTTGATATAATATTGGTCTGTTCTATTTCCATCCACATTTTATCTCTTCTTGTGGGTGAATAAGATTCCACTGTGTATGCATCACATTTTCATCTTTTGAAAATCAGTTCCTTACATCCTGTTACAAAAAGAGCTCGCTTAAACATGAGTATGCACATATATCTCTGGAGTAGAAAGTAGAGCTCTTTGGATATATACCCGAGAGTGAGGGTAGACCTGGATCATATAGTAACTATTTGCCATTTTTTGGAAGCCTCCACATTGGTTGGGTCATGACCATCACAGTAGGGAGTGTTGTAGGAGGCAGGCAAGCATGGTGTAGCAGCAGTGTTGAGAACTTCTGTCTGAGTCACAAAGTGGAGGCTCAGAGAAGGTGAGTCATGGTCTTGTGAAGGTCCCACCCACTTCAGAAGCACTTCCTCAGAACTGAGCACAAGCAACCCTGGGAGTCTGAGGTGTTTAGGGTTTGTAGAGGTTTGGGGAAAAGCCTTGTGGCTTCCCTGGTTTTCCTCTCCTAGTTTTCCCTTTGCTGGAGTGAGTCAGGGTCTTTCCCACCAGGCAGCTTCCCTTGGAAGTACTGAGGATGCTTCCTTGGGGTGCCTTCCCTCCTCTTCCCAGAATGCACTCTGGTTAAAGCAAGAACTCACTTCTACCCAAGGTCTCTCTCATCAAGGGGGCAGGTTTACTGCAGAGGTCATAGACCCTGGAGGAGAACCTGAAACTATCATGTTGCTATAACAATACAGATTCTAACTATAATTTAAACACATACCCATGTGTCCACGGGCAAATGTAGGCATGGTATCCCATGCCTTTAATCCCAGCAGTTGAGGAGAAGAGACAAGAGGATCACTGAAAGTTCAAGGCCAGCCAGATTTACATAGTAAGTTCCTGGACAGCCAAAGCTACATAAGGAGACACCAGATCCAAAGAACAAAAACCAAAATGACAAAATATAAAAAAAAAAAAAGGAAGAAGAGAAAGGTTAAGTGCAGTGGAAAGGCAGAGAGTAGGTGACCTTGTGTGCCAGACATCAGCTGATAAATCTACAAAGTAGCCCAACACCCAAGCCTCAGGGATATTTGTAGGGAAGTGGTGGAAGATTCTCCAGATGCAGAGGACCAGGATCCCGAATGCCACAGTGTCTCCTAGCCATGACAGGGTGCCGTACCCATGAAATGTTTACAATATGGCTGCCTAGGAAAGACCTGCATAATGATCTCACCAGTTACCATGTCACTGTGCATGGGGGACAGTATATAAGGCCCTGTCCCTACTTGTCCCAGTCAGTGCCTGCTGCTGGAGGGAGAATGAGCATCTCCAATGACAAGCTCTCTATAGTGTCATCCAATCACAAGAGGTCAGCAGGAAACCCATGTACATATCAGCACCACTCAATGAACCCAGAAGGCACAGTGTGTTTGTTGTGTGTGTGTGTGTGTGTGCCTGTGTGTGTGTTTGTTGTGTGTGTATTTGTGAGTATTTTATATAAACAATAACAATTAAATGGGGTCCTGAATATGTGAGGGAGTGAGCTGAGAAAGTAGGAGGAGTTGGAGGGGCCAGAAGGATGCTGGAAATGGTGTAATACAATTATCACAAGATTCTCAATATATGTTTCTTTTGAATTTTTTTTTAAAAAGTAGCCAGGTGAATTACAAGAACTATAGGTCCCTGTTTAGTGGTGCCCTATTGTCCCCTGGGGAAACTATTTGACCTGGGAACCAGTGCAAAAATATTGGCTTGAACCTTTGCTCTGTTATCTTTATCAATATGGCCTCTAAGTGTAGGCTATTGAATGTGGAGACTATCAGTTGTGTCAGTATTTAAGGACAAATAGTCATTTGAAATCCAGCCTTCACAGACTTGAAGAATTACCAAAAATTGATGTTGAAATAAGTTTTGACTCAGCAAAGACCCAGGCTTATTAATTAAATAGTTAATCAATTAAATTGATTAAATTAATTAATTAAATAGCCTGACACTCTTAGAAGAAGCCACAAAGGCATTATCTTGATTGAACATAAATTTATGCGATGAAAAAAATAGTTTTCCTTAGTGGCTTTTTATTTGTTTGTTTGTTGCTTGTTTGTTTTGAGACAGTCTCTGTATATGCTTTGTTTTCCTGGACTTTACTTTGTAAGTTAGGCAGGCAACATAAGTCACAGAAATCTGCCTGCCTCTGTTTCTTGAGTTCTGGGATAAAGGTGTGCGCCAGAAGGTGCCACCTCCTCCCTGTTTTTAAGTTGACTTTCACAGATATTCTTGTGAAAAAGTTAAATATACAGTATATGTAATTTTATATATAAAATATATAAAAAGGAATGTATATAAAATATCCTAATTTGGGGTATATATTTATATATATTACATGAATCATATATTTTACATATACATTATATATACATGCATATGTATATACATATAAATATAATATCCTCCTTAGATTTACTATAGCTGTGATGTGACAGCATCACCAATGCTACTTTGGAAGGAAAGGATTTATTTTTGGCTTATACTTCCATATCACTGTTTATCACCAAATAAATCAGGAGAAGAACTCGAAAAGGGCAGGAACCTGGAGGCAGGAGCAGATGCAGGGATAATGAAGGGGTCCTGACTCGTGTCTTGATACTCCTGGCTTGCACAGCCTGTTTCTTATAGCTCCCCAGACTACCAGTCCAGGGATGGCTTCTCCACAGTGGCCTGGACCCCCACCAGTAATCGATCACTAACTAGAAAAGTGCCTTACAGAATTGCCTACAGTCTGATCTTATGGTGGCATTTTCTCAGTTGAGATTTCCTCCTCTCAGATGACTTTAGTTTGTGGCAAGTTAACAAAGACTACCCACCACCATATTTAAAAAAAAAAAAAAGAAATCATAAAACCTGATCATTGACTTCCATGTTTATATGAAAGTATTCTTTTTATCAGCAATCCACCTCTAACTGTTGTGTCTTCTCAGTCTCTGTGGTTCTTCCTCTTGTACTTTCTGTTATAAGAAAGAGTCTTGACACAATTTAGGCTTTTCTCTTCCAGCCTTAAAAGCCTGGATGTCCACATCAACCACTGCTGCCCTCGACAGAGAGGATGCAGCTGGAGCATGATATGTCAGGGTAAATTCTTACTCACTAAAACATGGAAACATCACACCTAAATTGTTTGGTGGCATAGTTCAAGGTTTCTATATATTCACACTTGTATAGAATCAATTTTAAAATAATATGAACTTTTACATACTTATAAGCCAACTAAGATGGCACCCTTTGAAGGATATTATCATGCGAAATTCTTACACAAAATACACTTAAATCTGAGTAAGGCATCGTTATAGGTGCAGCTCACAGCTGGACCCACAGACCAAATGGCACATAAGCAACTACTTGAACACAGCTGGGAGCACTCTAGCAAGAAGCTCAAAGGACAGAGAAGGTGAGTGACTGTGCTTCATCAGAGTGTTTCCATAGGAGAGACATGCTCACCTCAGTCAGGTAGATCAGCCTCAGCATGGAGGAGGGACAGCTGCTCTGAGTTCCCTGCAGGAAGTCCCCAAGCCAATGTGTGGGGACTACATAGGGGGTCTATCAGACTCAACAGAGGCAGTCATTAGCTGTGGCTCATCCCACACAGGCAAGCTCTGAGCATCTTTACCTGGAATAACCCACAAGTTAGATGGCACCAGTGAATCTTCACCAAAATGTCACCTCTGTCTTGTATATGTACTTATCTAATAATCCACCACACACTCATACCCACACACCCCCATACACACACACAAATGAGAACAGATTCACAAATTTGCTTCCAAGGGCCTGATGTAACATTAGTGGATAAATGCATGGGGCTGATGGTATAGCTGTGGACAAAGGATTTGGAAAGTCAGAAAAGAGGAACTCCTAAGAGAAAAGACACCTCTTTGGAAATGCCTCCAGAGGGAGTTCTAGGACATGTGGGTTTCAGATCTGGGTCTCTGACATGGTTACCAACACAGACAGCTGGGGCTAGTAAATGACCCTGTGTCTTAAAGCAACATGCATGGAACCTGTGGATACACACACACGCACACACACACACACACACACACACACACACACACACACACACGGTTAATCTCTGCCCTGTAAGCACACACACACACACACACACACACACACACACACACACACCTTTGCAAATATACAGTGCAGCTGTAAAACAGACTGGGGAAAAAAAAAGTGACTCCCACATGATCTGCCAGGGACCTGGACTTTCCCTATGCAGAAGCCTGTTCTACAACAGAAAGAAAAAGATTCAGTTATTTTTATCTCCATTGCATGAGTTTTTTTTTCTCTGTGTTTCTACACCATGTGTATGCAGTGTGTGCAGAGGTCAGAAACCTGCCTGGAATCCCCTGGAGCAGCAGTCACAGAAGGTTGTGAGCTGCTCGGTGAGTGCAGGAAATCCAACCTGGGTCCCAAAAGGGCAGTGTGTGCTCTTAACCTCTGAGCATCTTTTCAGGCCCCAGAAGAAGCTTCTAATTGGAAGAAAACTGCGACTGCAGAACTTTTCACGAGGTCTTAGATTCCCCTAGGACAGAGCTAAACAGAAAAGCACCAGCATTCGCTGGCGCGAGGGGGAAGAGGGGGTGGGGTTAGACGGAAGGGGCGGGGTTGGGAGGAAGCGGGAGGGTTTGGAGGGAAGAGGGGTGGCGGTGAGCAGAGCTATTGCGGAGGGTGAGGGTAACGGGATGGGGAGAAGGGACTAAGGAGAGTTGGGGGTGGGAAAGCAGTGGGACAACAAATATTTGAGGGTACAAAAGACGTGAGAGGGTGATAGGGAAGGGACAAAATTTCTCTGAGGGAGGAGAAATGAGACAGAGACGGGAAGCACAGAGGGAAGTGAGGAACAGCTGCCTGGGGATCCCAGGCCATCCTAGAAGGATGGTCCAGAGGAGACTGACTTGAAACTAGAGAAGAATCAGGGGAAGTGGCTAGAGCAAAGATTTGTTAACTCCTCTAGGTACTCAAGGCTGTGGGTGTGGCCCCGCATAAATGTTTCAACTCTTGTTGCAGATTTCAGAGGCTGCAGTTCAAGACACCAACTTTTTTCTTTCTTCACCTTTCCTGACACTATTGCCAATAGTCCCTGAGGGCCCAGCTGTTGGTGAGTGAGATGAAGAAGGGACCGCGGGTGGGGCACGGGAGCCTAGTACAACTCTGTCCTCAGGATTTTTAGTTGGTTAGTAGTCAGGTTCCTAGCTGCAACCTCAGTTTGACCCAGTGTGAGAGGGGCCAAGATTTGCAGAGAGGGAGTTTCCAAGCCACAAGGCACAGGAGTGATCCCCTAAGAAATTTAAGGAAAAGTGGATTGGGGAGATGCAGGGTCAGAGCAGAGAAGGCCCTAATTCACAGCCAGGTGCCTGGAACTCTTGCTTTAGTCTGCACTGGGGCTACAGCAGGGGCATGCTAACTTCCCCATTCTCCCTGCAGCCACAGTCACATCTGTCAGAAGAAACCATGGCCAAGGCAGCAGTGACCAAGCGCCATCATTTTATGATTCAGAAGCTGTTAATTCTACTGAGCTATGGATACACCAACGGGCTAGATGGTGAGTTCCCTGGGCCTATATGGTCCAGGGTTGCTGCAAGGAACAGGAAACTGGCTTAAGTCAGTTCCCAGGCCTGGGGTACCAAAAACTCCAGGGTTTCCCACTCTTCAGTCCAGCACCACAGCAACTGGGAACTCTGGCTTTCCATGACCCAGGCTTCAGTGGATTGAAGAGATAAGGGAAAAGTTACAGTGTGGGGGAGGGGCAGGAATGAAGAACCAACAGGGCAGGAGGGTGTACCTGGTGATGCCCTCAGAATCATCTGGGTCTATAGGAAGCCTAAAACCCAGTGACTAGGATTGGGTGTGTTGGGAGCAGTGCAAGACCAGGAGACAGTCTTGGACCTAAGGCAGGCTGTGCTAGAGACTGCCTTCCCAAGGGATTCCTCACAAGCCTTCTGCCATTCACGAAACTCTTTGCAATTGACCTTTCTTCTCACTTTCCCATGGTATTTGTCCAGGAGATCACAACAGATGCTTCCAGGAACAAGGAAGCCTCCCCACCCCTCCTCCTTTTTCTTAGTCATTTTTTAATTGGATTTTTTTTTTTTTACATTTTAAGTGTTATCACCTTTCTAGATGCCCCCACCACACCCCTGAAGCACCCAGTCCTATCCCCCCTCCTCCTGCTTCTCTGAAGGTGTACCCCCACTCACCCACATACTCTTGCCTCCCCAACCTCAAATTCCCCTACACTGGGACATCAGGTCTTCACAGGATCAAGGGCCTCTTCTCCCATTGATGCCCCACAAGGCCATCCTCTGCTACATATGCAGCTGGAGCCATGGGTCCCTCCATGTGTATTCTTTGGTTGGTAATTTAGATCCTGGTAGTTCTGGTTGGTTGGTACTGCTGTTCTTCCTATGGGGTTGCAAACCCCTTCAGCTCCTTCAGTTCTTTCTCTAACTCCCCCATTGGGGACCCTGTGATTAGTTCAATTGTTGTCTGCAAAGATTCATCTCTGTATATGTCAGACTCTGGCATAGCCTCTCAGGAGACAGCTGTATAATGCTCCTGTCAGCAATCACTTTTTGGCATCCACAATAGTGTCTGGGTTTTGTGTCTGTATATGGGATGAATCCCCAGGTGGGGCAGTCTCTAGATAGCCTTTCCTTCAGTCTCTGCTCCACACTGTGTCTCCATATTTGCTCCTGTGAGTATTTTGTTATCCCTTCTAAAAAGAACAGAAGGGCCCACACGCTGGTCTTCCTTCTTGAACTTCATGTGGTCTGTGAATTGTATCTTGGGTATTCTGAGCTTTTGGGCTAATCACTTATCAGCTAGTGCGTACCATGTGTGTTCTTTTGTGATTGGGTTACCTCATTCAGGATCATATATTCTAGTCCCATGCATTTGCCTAAGAATTTCATGAAGTCATTGTTTTTAATAGCTGAGTAGTACTCCATTGTGTAAATGTACCACATTTTCCATATCCATTCCTCTGTTGAAGGACATCTAGGTTGTTTCCAGCTCTGGGTATTACAAATATGGGTGCAAAAAAGCATAGTGGAACATCTGTCTTTATTACATGTTGGGATATCTTTTGGGTATATGCCCAGGTGTGGTATTGCTGGGTCTTCTGGTAGATATATTTCCAATTTTCTGAGGACCGGCCAGGCTGGTTTCCAGAGTTGTTGTACCAGCTACCAACAGTGGAGGAGTATTCCTCTTTTTGCATATCCTTGCCAGCATCTGCTGTCACCTGAGTTTTTGATCTTAGCCATTCTGGCTGGTGTGAGGTGGTATCTTGGGGTTGTTTAGATTTGCATTTCCCTGATGACTAAGGATGTTGAACATTTCTTTAAGTGCTTCTTGACCATTTCATTTTCCTTGGTTGAGAATTCTTTGTTTATCTCTGTACCCCATTTTTAATAGGGTTATTTGATTCTCTGGAGTCTGATTTCTTGATTTCTTTGTATATATTGGATATTAGCCCTCTATTGGATGTAGGATTGGTAAAGATCTTTCCCCAATCTGTTAGTTACCCTTTTGTCCTATTGACAGTGTCCTTTGCCTTACAAAAGCTTTGCAATTTTGTGAGGTCCCATTTGTCAATTCTTGATCTTAGAGCATAAGCCATTGGTGTTGTGTTCAGGAAGTTTTCCCCTCTGACCATGTGTTCGAGGACCTTCCCCACTTTTTCTTCTATTAGATTTAGTGTATCTGGTTTTAAATGGAAGTCCTTGATCCACTTGGATCTGAGCTTTGTACAGGGAGATAAGGATGGATCAATTTGTATTCTTTGACACACTGACCACCAGTTGAACCAGCACTTTTTGTTGACAATGTTGTCCTTTTGACACTGGGTGGTTTTAGCTCCTTTGTCAAAGATCAAGTGACGATAGGTGTGTGGGTTCATTTCTGGGTCACCAATTCTGTCCCATTGATCTACCTGCCTGTCACTATACCAATATCATGCAGTTTTTATCACTAATGCTCTGTAATACAGCTTGAGGTTAGGGATGGTAATTTCCCCAGAAGTTTTTTTTATTGTTGAGAATAGTTTTAGCTTTCCTGGGTTTTTTGTTAGTCCAAATGAATTTGCAAGTTGTTCTTTCTAACTATATGAAGAATTGAATTGGAATTTTGATGGGGATTGCATTGAATCTATAGGTTGTTTTCGACAAGATGGGCACTTTACTATGTTAATCCTACCAATTCATTAGCATGGGAGATCTTTCCATCTTCTGAAATCTTCTTTGGTTTCTTTCTTCAGAGACTTGAAGTTCTTGTCATACAGATTGTCTTAGTCAGGGTTTCTATTCTTGCACAAACATCATGACCAAGAAGCAAGTTGGGGAGGAAAGGGTTTATTCAGCTTACTCTTCCACATTGCTGTTCATCACTAAAGGAAGTCAGGACTGGAACTCAAGCAGGTCAGGAAGCAGGAGCTGAGCAGAGGCCACGGAGGGATGTTCTTTACTGGCTTGCTTCCCCTGGCTTGCTCAGCCTGCTCTCTTATAGAACCAAGACTACCAGCCCAGAGATGGTCCCACCCACAAGGGGCCTTTCCCCCTTGATCACTAATTGAGAAAATGCCTTACAGTTGGATCTCATGGAGGCATTTCCTCAACTGAAGCCCTTTTCTCTGTGATAACTCCAGCTGTGTCAAGTTGACATAAAACTAGCCAGTACACAGATCTTTCACTTGTATGATTAGTCACACCAAGGAATTTTATATTATTTGTGACTATTGTGAAAGGTGTTGTTTCCATAATTTCTTTCTCAGCCTGTTTACCCTTTGAGTAGAGGAAGGCTGCTGATTTGTTTGGGTTAATTTTTATATCCAGCCACTTTGCTGAAGTTGCTTATCAGGTTTATGAGGTCTCTGATGGAATTTTTAGGGTCACTTAAGTATACAATCATATCTCTGCAAATAGTGATATTTTGCCTTCTTCTTTTTCGATTTGTATCCCTTTGACCTCCTTTTGTTGTTCAATTGCTCTAGCTAGAATTTCAAGTACTATATAGAATGGACAGCTTTGTCTAGTTCTGATTTTAGTGGGATTGCTTCAAGTTTCTCTCTGTCTAGTTTGATGTTGGCTACTGGTTTGCTATATATTGCTTTTACTATGTTTAGGTGTGGGCCTTCAATTCCTGATCTTTCCAAGGTTTGTATCATGAAGGGGTGTTGAATTTTTTCAAATGCTTTCTCAACATTGAATGAGATTATCACATGTTTTGTTTTGTTTTTCCTTCGAGTTTGTTTATATAGTGGATTATTTTGATGGACCATTCCTAGATTCCTGGGTAAAACCTACTTGATCATGATGGATCATTGTTTTGATGTGTTCTTGGATTCAGTTTTCAAGAATTTTATTGAGTATTTTTGCATTGATATTCATAAGGAAAATTGATCTGAAGTTCTCTCTCTTTGTTGAGTCTTTGTGTGGTTTAGCTATAAGAGTAATTGTGGCTTCATAGCATGAATTGGGTAGAGTGCCTTCTGTTTCTATTTTGTGGAATAGTTTGATGAGAATTGGTATTAGGTATTCTTTGAAGGTCTGATAGAATTCTGTACTAAAACCATCTGATCCAAAAAAAAAAAAAACCTGACTTTTTTTTGATTGGGAGACTTTTAATAACTGCTGCTGTTTCTTTGGCCTTATTGGACTGTTTAGCTGGTTTATCTTATCCCCATTTAACTTTGTTTCCTGTTAAATTTCTAGGAGGTTGTCCATGTCATCCAGGATCTGCAGTTTTGTTGAGTATAGGCTTCTGTAGTAGGATGTATTGATTTTTTTGTATTTCCTTGGTGTCTGTTGTTATGTCTCCCCATTCATTTCTGATTTTATTAATCTGAATACTGTCTCTGTGCCCTCTGGTTAGTCTGGCTAAGGGTCTATCTACCTTTTTTGTTGTTGTTTGTTTGTTTGTTTTTCGAGACAGGGTTTCTCTGTGTAGCCCTGGCTGTCCTGGAACTCACTCTGTAGACCAGGCTGGCCTCGAACTCAGAAATCCACCTGCCCCTGCCTCTCAAGTGCTGGGATTAAAGGCGTGCACCATCACTGCCTCGCTAGGGTTTATCTATCTTGTTTATTTCCTCAAAGAACCAGCTCCTGGTTTGGTTGATTCTTTGTATAGTTCTTTCTGTTTCTACTTGGCTGATTTCAGTCCTGAGTGTGATTATTTTCTGCTTTTTCCTTTTTTTTTGCATTTTGCATTTTCTTTGACTGTTGTGTCAATGTTTTCTATGGTATCTTCTGCACCTGAGATTCTCTCTTCTATCTCTATTCTGTTGATGATGCTTGAGTCTCTGACTCCTGATCTCTTTCCTAAGTTTTCTATCTCCCGGGCAGTTTCACTTTGTGATTTCTTTATTGTTTCTACCTACATTTTTAGATATTGAATGGTTTTGTTTAATTCCTTTCACCTGTTTGGTTGTGTTTTCTTGTTATTCTTTAAGGGATTTTTGTGTTTCCTCTTTAAGGGCTTCTAGCTGTTTACCTGTGTTCTCCTGTATTCCTTTAAGGGAGTTATTTATGTCCTTCTTAAAGTCCCCTATCATCATCATGAGAAGTGATTTTAAACCTGAATCTTGCTTTTCTGATGTGATGGTGTATCCAGGACTTGCTATGATGGGAGAACTGGGTTCTGATGATGCCAAGCAACCTTGGTTTCTGTTGCTTATGTTCTTGCACTTGCCTCTTGCCATCTGATTATCTCTAGTGCTATCTGCATTCACTGTCTCTCACTGGAGCCTGTCCCTTCTGTTAACTTGGTTGTGTCAGAACTCCTCAGAGTCCAGCTGTCTCTGTGATCCTGAAATCCTGGTGTGATCAAGCTCCTGAGATCCTATGATCCTATGATACTGGGCATGTTAGAGTTCCTGGGAGTTGAGCTTCCTCTGGGTGATGTGGGGCTTGGTGCAGAGCTGGTGCCCAAGGTTCTCAGGGCAGTGGATCAGACCAGAAGGAACCCGTGCAACTCCCCACTCCTTCTTTTGATCTGTTTTTATCTTGTTTTAAGGCTTCATACTATCCAAACACTAGAATCTGAAACAATCCCTTCTCTCCTTTTCTACCAAGTGAAGGGATTAAAGGTGACACCAGGCTCAGCTTCAATGCTTATGTGGCTCATCAACAACCAGCCTGCTCAGGTCCCTTCCCTGCCCACCTAGCCTTTCCCACTTTCCCATCCACAGAATGCCTTTTACCCCATCGGGGGCAATATGCGGTCATGTCTGGGGAGACCTCATCTAATCAGGGGATGGAAAGCCTTGTTCTCTATGGATGACTCTGGCAATGGTACTGCCTTTGGATCTATGGGATCTTCTGCCCTTGCTTTCAAGACCATGTCATCCACCTCCTGGATAGATGGCATCAGATAATGGTATTCATTACCAGGAAGGAGTGGGTTCTTTTGTTTTATAAAAGATGGCCCTTTCCCCCTATATTTTCAGCTAGATTTAAGACCCTAAAACACAAATAATATCTGATACACTTTATACTTCAGCACTTGATAAAAGTCACTAAAAGTACTTTTGAGATAAGTCCTTCAGGTAACATGATGTGCATCTGAGGGGTTCTACTAACCAGAGACTGTCGATGATTGAACAGAAAATAGGATGCAGAACTGGTGGACATCTTTTTTTTTTTTCCTTTCAATTTTTTATTAGGTATTTAGCTCATTTACATTTCCAATGCTATACCAAAAGTCCCCCATACCCACCCACCCCCACTCCCCTACCCGCCCACTCCCCCTTTTTGGCACTGGCGTTCCCCTGTTCTGGGGCATATAAAGTTTGTGTGTCCAATGGGAATCTCTTTCCAGTGATGGCTGACTAGGCCATCTTTTGATACATATGCAGCTAGAGTCAAGAGCTCTGGGGTACTGGTTTTTTCATAATGTTGATCCACCTATAGGGTTGCAGATCCCTTTAGCTCCTTGGGTACTTTCTCTAGCTCCTCCATTGGGAGCCCTGTGATCCATCCATTAGGTGACTGTGGGCATCCACTTCTGTGTTTGCTAGGCCCCGGCATAGTCTCACAAGAGACAGCTACATCTGGGTCCTTTCGATAAAATCTTGCTAGTGTATGCAATGGTGTCAGCATTTGGATGCTGATTATGGGGTGGATCCCTGGATAAGGCAGTCTCTACATGGTCCATCCTTTCATCTCAGCTCCAAACTTTGTCTCTGTAACTCCTTCCAAGGGTGTTTTGTTCCCATTTCTAAGGAGGGGCATAGTGTCCACACTTCAGTCTTCATTTTTCTTGAGTTTCGTGTGTTTAGGAAATTGTATCTTATATCTTGGGTATCCTAGGTTTTGGGCTAATATCCACTTATCAGTGAGTACATATTGTGTGAGTTCCTTTGTGAATGTGTTACCTCACTCAGGATGATGCCCTCCAGGTCCATCCATTTGGCTAGGAATTTCATAAATTCATTCTTTTTAATAGCTGAGTAGTACTCCATTGTGTAGATGTACCACATTTTCTGTATCCATTCCTCTGTTGAGGGGCATCTGGGTTCTTTCCAGCTTCTGGCTATAATAAATAAGGCTGCTATGAACATAGTGGAGCATGTGTCCTTCTTACCAGCTGGGGCATCTTCTGGATATATGCCCAGGAGAGGTATTGCTGGATCCTCCGGTAGTACTATGTCCAATTTTCTGAGGAACCGCCAGACGGATTTCCAGAGTGGTTGTACAAGCCTGCAATCCCACCAACAATGGAGGAGTGTTCCTCTTTCTCCACATCCTCGCCAGCATCTGCTGTCACCTGAATTTTTGATCTTAGACATTCTGACTGGTGTGAGGTGGAATCTCAGGGTTGTTTTGATTTGCATTTCCCTGATGATTAAGGATGTTGAACATTTTTTCAGGTGCTTCTCTGCCATTCGGTATTCCTCAGGTGAGAATTCTTTGTTCAGTTCTGAGCCCCATTTTTTAATGGGGTTATTTGATTTTCTGAAGTCCATCTTCTTGAGTTCTTTATATATGTTGGATATTAGTTCCCTATCTGATTTAGGATAGGTAAAGATCCTTTCCCAATCTGTTGGTGGTCTCTTTGTCTTATTGATGGTGTCTTTTGCCTTGCAGAAACTTTGGAGTTTCATTAGGTCCCATTTGTCAATTCTCGATCTTACAGCACAAGCCATTGCTGTTCTGTTCAGGAATTTTTCCCCTGTGCCCATATCTTCAAGGCTTTTCCCCACTTTCTCCTCTATAAGTTTCAGTGTCTCTGGTTTTATGTGATGTTCTTTGATCCATTTAGATTTGACCTTAGTACAAGGAGATAAGTATGGATTGATTCGCATTCTTCTACATGATAACAACCAGTTGTGCCA
The DNA here is from genome assembly GCF_000001635.26 of Mus musculus. Classification (NCBI taxonomy): domain Eukaryota; kingdom Metazoa; phylum Chordata; class Mammalia; order Rodentia; family Muridae; genus Mus; species Mus musculus. Next base: position 22,370,594 of record NC_000076.6, read on the forward strand.
GCACCAATTGTTGAAAATGCTGTCTTTCTTCCACTGGATGGTTTTAGCTCCCTTGTCGAAGATCAAGTGACCATAGGTGTGTGGGTTCATTTCTGGGTCTTCAATTCTATTCCATTGGTCTACTTGTCTGTCTCTATACACTGGTGGACATCTTGAACAGGGTCTTCTCTTCCTGAATTTTACCCTGCAGAAGAATACTTGGGATCACAGAAACATGAGTCCTATGGCTTTCTTGTCACACTTTGGAACTCAATTGCATGTTTCTCTCACAGATGCACACTCTCTTAGGTGCAACTTGACCATCAAGGCTCCTACCCCAGCAGATGAAGTGAAGTGCTTCGTGGGTGAAATACTTATCCTCCATTTAAGTAACATAAACAAGACCATGACTTCAGGTGACCCAGGGGAGACAGCAAATGCCACTGAAGTGGGGGAATGTTTAACACAACCTCTGAAAGATTTGTGCCAGAAGTTGAGGGACAAGGTGTCTAACACCAAAGTGGACACTCACAAGACCAATGGTAAGTATGGATAGAGTACAGAGGCAGAGACATTGGCAAGAGAGGAAGGGCAGAGTACGTGCAGGAATGTGGGGGTGAATGTGTTTGTGTGAAGGAGCTGAGCATTTGTGGTACCTTGCAGCCACAGGGTACACAATGAGTAACAAGAGCAAGTTGTATGAAAATGATACTGACACATAAGCTTGTAGAGAAAGACTTGAGGTGATGGACTGATCAGAAATGAAGAATGATGGTTTTCTTATTGATTTGCAGGTTACCCACATTTACAAGTCACCATGATTTATCCGCAAAGCCAGGGCCAAACTCCTAGTGCCACCTGGGAATTCAACATCAGTGACAGTTACTTCTTCACCTTCTACACAGAGATTATGAGCTGGAGATCAGCTAATGATGAATCAGGGGTTATCATGAATAAATGGAAAGATGATGGGGAATTTGTGAAACAATTGAAATTCTTGATACACGGATGCAGTCAGAAAATGGATGAATTCTTAAAGCAGTCCAAGGAAAAGCCAAGTAGGTATTACCTAGAGTATCAGAAGACACTTCATCTAATTTGATAGACTGACTGAATTATGTATGAGTAGTGTTCCTGTCTGAAGAGACAGTGATGACCATGAGGAATCCTCATTCCCTCTCACACTCTAGTATTTCTCATTCCCTATTAACTAGTTGTCAAGGCTTTATACGGCCTGCTAATGAGCCCCAAGTCTGTCTGCATCTCTGTAAACTTCCAGCCTTCTCATCCTCAGGTACAGCTGCCATTCCACCAGCTCCACCATCACTTCTAAAGGATTTATTATCTTACTCTGGCATAATTAAGCACTATCAATTTCCCCAACATTCAGAAAGTGATAGCCATAGGACATTTATCAAATTTTGTGATGGTTTGCTAGACATTAACTTTTCTTTGTAGTGAAATATGCTCTACAAAGACATCATGTATCATGTCTCTCTACTCGGGACTTTGTAAAATAGTTCTTACAGATGAGTCTCTCATGGCTGCCTGGGGAGAGAAGGTGCTGATGGAGGTGTGTTTTTACTTTATCCTGAACTTTTCTATCTTTTTTAAAGGATCAACCTCAAGGTCCCCCAGTATCACCCAGCTTACATCAACTTCCCCGCTTCCACCTACCAGCCACTCTACTTCTAAGAAAGGATTTATCTCTGTGGGACTCATCTTCATATCTTTATTATTTGCATTTGCATTTGCAATGTGAAGAGGAAATATTATACCCAAGGAGGTAAGGAGCAGGTTGAGGTTTCATTTGGTTCTTGGTAGAGTTGTTCTGCAGAGAACTTTCAATAGGTGTCCCACTGGGTATTAGGGATGGGAATTCTCCTCCCCATATTGGAATAGCAAATGCCAGTTACCCACTAAGCATCTCTCTAACCACTAAATCTGAACTGTTAAGGTCTGCCTTCTCGTTCAGTAAACTATCTTCTGCTCAGACCATAAGAAGTGGCTGAAACAAGCTTCTGAGCACCTCACTTGCATGTACCTCATCATGACCCATGTAGGGACACTGAGCCTATATTCATTCCCAGAACAATTGCAAAGGTATTTTCACACAGCCAATTAGGACCGCTCACTAACTCTCTCTGTCTTACTGCCCTCCATGCTATATGCAATAATGCCTATTGATCCTAGAAATGGGTCTATATGAGAGGAGGTTTGGTGCCCAGGAGCTCTAAACCAACTTTGTTAGTCAGCGGTCATGACATGTCAGGGTACAAGCTAAGAAGTGACTTTCAGACTTCTCAGCTGGGATCAAGAGCTAATTACTTTCAGAATCACAGTCCAGCTCTCACTACAAAACCTCCCCAGACAGAAATTGTCAGCTGCTCAGGGGCTGTTGCATCAATTGCCACAAGCCACAGAGGAAAAGGGGCCCTAAGGAGACAAAAGGAGAGGTTCCCAACCAGACCACCAAAATGTTTTCTAAGGCATGCAGATAAAAACCCAAGGCATGCAGATAAAAGCCCAAGGCATGCAGATAAAAGCATTTACTCAACCAAACATCCATATCATCTCATCCAAGATGCAGGAAATACCTCACCACATAGGGGAGATGTAGGAGAACACTGTTCTCCTGCCATGACCTCACTGCTGTGCCTTTGAACTCGCAGCAGCTCTGAGAACTTGCATGATCCCTGCAGAAGTGCAGGCCTGTCAGTCATCTATTCATGGAGCCACAAGGCCTCATGAGGTTACTCAATTGCTGAGAATTTTTTACAGTTAATGGTGCCAGAGCTGATTGTATTCATTGGTGTGGTCAATAGTAGGGAGTGAGTATTCCTGCAAATAACTCCTTGCACACACGCCTATAAATAAGTCCAAATTAAGTCATTTGATTCTTAGGTTTTTTTTAAGTTAAAGAGAGTTCCCATGAAAGTAGAGGTCAAGTCATTGGGGAGAGGAGAGCAATGGTGGGAGTGGGCAGGGGAAATGAGAGGTGACTGGAGGGTTGATGTGACCAAAGTATCTTACACACATGTTATACACACATAGTATATGAACACATCATAGTGAAACCAATTATCATGTATAATTAATGTGCAAGTACATTGTTAAAAGATTGACTAGTTTTTATTCTTAATGGACATGAGTATTTTGCCTGTATGTATGTCTGTATTTGACATGTGTCCCTGGTGCTTGCAGAGGCCAGAGGAGGGCATCGGATCCTGTGGAACTGGAGTTACAGTTGGTTTCCAATACTGGGAACTGAATCCAGGACCTCTCCAAGAACAGCAAGTGCTCTTTGCTACTGAGCCTTATCTCCCTCCTCTAATACATTTCTTAATAAAAGAATATAGTTTGAATATTATTAAACCCAGGGCAAGTCCCACAGTAAGCTTCACAATAAAGTTGATTGTTTCAGAATCAAAAAGGAAAACACATTTTAAAATGACTGTCATGGCCAGTTATCACATCGTTTGTAGCAATGTATGATGGAGGACGTCCAGGTCCGTCTAAAAAAATGCCAGGCAATACAGCAACATCTAATAAAACTGGTAAATTTAAGGTATGTGCTCCAGAAGTTTATATCAATTTGACATATGGTGAAATTATATGCTAGAAAAGAACCCCAATTTTTAAATGCTTCCATTAAGACCACCCTGAAGGGCATTTTCTTAACTAGTAATCAGGGGGAGGGTCCAGCCCATTTTGGTGATCCTTTTCTGTGGGACCGTGAAAGGCAGCCTGTGTTTTGGTTGAGCAATACTTACTCCAGAGACCCAGTAGAAAACTCTACAAGGGACGGAACAGTGAGCCAAGTTCCCAGACACAGGTGCCTGACACCATGGAGCTCCCAACTCCATAATCCTGTGACAGAGCCTGATGTCCCAAACTCCTGGAATTCTGGCTAGACTCCACCCTCACAGTTACCTGGCAACAACAAGGAATCCCAGCACACTATAAAAGGAGCTGCTTGGTCCCTCCTTTCTCTCTTAAGCTCTTAAGTCTAGCTCTCCTTCTCCCTCTCCCTTCTCCCCCTTCTCTCCACATGACCACTCTCCACATGACCATGGCCAGTCTCTCTCTTTCTATCTTCTTTCTCTCTGCTTTTCTTCAATAAAGCTCTAAAACCATAGACCATTTCTGCTCATCAAGATTCACTGTACTTCTGTGTTTGCTGGGCCCCGGCATAGTCTCACAAGAGTCAGCTACATCTGCGTCCTTTCAATAAAATCTTGCTAGTGTATGCAATGGTGTCAGCGTTTGGATGCTGATTATGGGGTGGATCCCTGGCTATGGCAGTCTCTACATGGTCCATCCTTTCATCTCAGCTCCAAACTCCGTCTCTGTAACTCCTTCCATGGGTGTTTTGTTCCCAAATCTAAGGAGGGGCATAGTGTCCACACTTCAGTCTTCATTCTCCTTGAGTTTCATGTGTTTAGCAAATTATATCTTATATCTTGGGTATCCTAGGTTTGGGGCTAATATCCACTTATCAGTGAATACATATTGTGTGAGTTTCTTTGTGAATGTGTTACCTCACTCAGGATGATGCCCTCCAGGTCCATCCATTTGGCTAGGAATTTCATAAATTCATTCTTTTTAATAGCTGAGTAGTACTCCATTGTGTAGATGTACCACATTTTCTGTATCCATTCCTCTGTTGAGGGGCATCTAGGTTCTTTCCAGCTTCTGGCTATTATAAATAAGGCTGCTATGAACACAGTGGAGCATGTGTCCTTCTTACCCGTTGGGGCATCTTCTGGATATATGCCCAGGAGAGGTATTGCTGGGAACTCTGGTCTAGAAAAGCCATTGAGTGTTTAACTGGTTCATTCTTCAGGACCTTGGATGATAGGAATGTTGAGAGCAGTGCAGACAATGGAGGCTTGGCATGTGAGGTTTAGGGGAGCAGATGTTACCAAGTCATCTCAATTAGCAATCAATGGCTCTGGGTAGCTGGGGCTGAAGAATCAGCTCTGACTAACAAGATTGTAGAACTACTTTAGGGAAACATTTGCTTTGCTGGGATACTGGATGCTGTTCACCTGGAGCTGAGAACTTAGCAGTTGTCAGGAGAGAGCAACATCGATGATGTGAGACCATCTGGAAAGTGTTTCCTGAGAGTCAGTCCACAGAAGCTGTGTTCTAGACATGGCCAGGTTGGTCCTTGCATTGGTACATGAACTAGTCAGTGTAAGAGCCAGCCTGGTGGTGCTGGTTTTGAACATGTGAAGGGGTCATGGAGAGGCGTGGCACTGTGTGGCAGTGTTGGAGTCCATGAAGAGAGCCCTGGAGAGTAAGCATGTGGCTAGAGCTGAAGACATTTTAGAAATGCCAGTGCCATGGGATGACCACTAAGAAAAGCATCAGCAGCAGTGGAGTCTCCACTCGAGAGCCTAGAAAACAAGATGTCTGTACTGTTGTGGTCAATCTGGAGAAGTAACTCAGATGCTGATGGGGAGCCAGGAATAAGTCAACCTTGGACCCTGCATCCAGGTTTATAATCATGATGTTCACTGAGTATCAATCAAGACTTTCTGGTATAGCCAGACTCCTAAAGACCTGATTAAGATAGTTTTCCCCGGACCTGCAGGGACAATCAGCGGGACCCAGGAGAGGAGAGAGAGAGAGAGAGAGAGAGAGAGAGAGAGAGAGAGAGAGAGAGAGAGAGAGAAAGAAAGAAAGAAAGGAAGGAAGAAAGAAAGAAAGAAAGAAAGAAAGAAAGAAAGAAAGAAAGAAAGAAAGAAAGAAAGAAAGAAAGAAGAGACACGAAGAATGAGAGCAAGTCAATCCTACTGATCAAGCTCTGAAAACTTTATTCAGGAGTGGCAATATAAGCATAAGCAAAAGCAAGAAGAGGCTCCAAGGGATGGGGGGTGGGGAGTGGGAGAGACTGGGTGCTCTCTGAAGGTTAGGTGGCAATCTTCAGCTCCTGGAACCAACAGTCACAGTGTCCTCTTTTCCCATAAACTTTCTTACTGTTATGACCACGAATGTTCTCTCAGGATTGTTTATGTAAGCTAGAAAATATCCACAAGGCCATGGCTGAGGCCATGACCCCCGACAGCTAAGTGTAAGAAGAGGGAAGGATTAGGGAACTCCCATCTGAGCACCCTGAGACACAAAAGGGGGAAGTTATCCCTGAAGAACAACAGATTTGTAACACACACACACACACACACACACACACACACACACACACACATACGCACACACGTACACACCCACCAGAAATAGAACTTAATGGCAGACTGAAGTACCAACTGTGCAGACATTCAACTTGAGGATCTACTGAGCTTCCTTCGGGGTTGCTAAGGAGTCCAGTGTGAGGTTACTTACAGGAGCTTGGGTAACTTCCCAACAGCTATTTCACTGCAGAGCCCACTTCAACACAGGCAGTGACTCCTGATAAGAAAATTAGAACAGATTTTAATATGTGCAAAAATGACCAGCAAGTTTTAAAAGACAGTGAAAAACTTAGTCCTATCTCAACTGGGTCTAATAACTGATCACATACCTTAGACAAGCTTCTGCTAACCCAGGCATCCAGCAAATAGACAAGAACGAAACGTCTTCAATAGTGGACATTATTAGCTAGAAAACTCTTTGGAGCCTGATGTTATGGCTAGAATTCACCTGATGTGTCCTGAGAACTCCTCCTTCAGGGGATGTCAACAAGCAGAAGGGCAAAGTGCCAGGAGCCTCCCGATTCAGGGTGACAGTCCTGCAACCACAGAGACGTTGGTGGAAACTCAGAGAGAGCACTTTGTAAACCTGACAGTCGAGCTTCTGCAGTACCTAGCACTCCTGTGGAAAGGTAAAGTTAAGGGAGTCAGGCTCAGTCTGTACCTGCAGCTCGTGGTTTGAGTCTGCAGACTTGGGAGGAGTGTACATTAAGTTGTAGGGAAAGATGGGAAACTCATTTCCTCACCTAATCCAACTGAAATGCCTGATGGAGAAGCATCTGTAAAATATAGCACCAGATGGAGGCAAGCAGGGAAAAACACTCCCCTGCATATAAATCAAAAGAGAATGAAGCGAGCAGAGTTCCCCAGTGGTAGACAGACGCAGGGATGTTCCCCAGGCAGAAACTGAGCACTAAGTTCCAGGAGCGTGAGCCTTGACTACAGAGAATTGTTCACTGAAATGTGGAGCTTCTAAGGGGATGAGGCCGGTTCTCTTCCTATGTTCCTCCTTGTTACCAAGGGAACTTTACAACCAGAGGCCTGGGAGCATTGCTAGACAGCACAACCCACAGAAACGTGTGATGTGTTCTGAAAGTTCAAATGGGAAGATTAGATGACATAGAGTGATGACAGGCTTTCTTCTAATGATTCAACAGATAGGATGAAGTCATCTCATCTTATCTTTAGTTTCCGAGCACTCCTGTCTGTCTGAGGTAGTTGGTGTTTTGCCACAGAGCAGGGAAGCACACAGTTCTGATATGCAGAACTCTTTCCCTCTCTGGAAAGAGCATTAAGCTCTAGCATGCTCTTTACCTGTGCATGGAAAATAATTTTTATTTTGTTTTGTTTTGTTTTTCTTTCTAGACATGGTTTTTCTATGTAGCTCTGGCTGTCCTGGAGCTAGTTCCGTAGACCAGGGTGGCCTTAAACTCAGAGATCTGCCCGCCTCTGCTTCACTAGTACTGCCACCACTGCCTGGCAAAAATTTCTTTAAACTTTTATCTCTTTCATGTAACACATCATGGCCTAAAAACTTGGAACACTTGTCATGTGAATAGCTACATTAATGTAATTTTCTTTTTAAAATGTAAATGTACTTGTATTATGTTAAAACTCCTGTGTACATCATCAGATGTCCCTAGAGCTGGAGTTGTGAGCTGCCAGACATGCGTGCTGGGGACAGAACCTGGGTCCATTGTTATCCAGTTATATATTCATCATAGCTGAGCCAACCCCCCAGGTCAGAGGCTTTTTTTTTAAAATACAAGGGCTTGCATTCTCTGCGTGATCTCGTATAAACCCGAATCTCTGATCTTCCTGCTTCTTCCTCCCAGTGCTCAGAGTATGTGTGTGCCACACACCTGATTTCTGTAGGGTTTTTCCTTGTGGGGAGCCAAGAACTTCATCTATGTTGGGCTGGTATTGTTTCCATCAATAACGTAGCTTCTGCAAAGGTTTCTCTGAGTGAAGAAAAGAACCCTACAAAATTATCCAATGTCTATGAACACAACCCTTTCCCGTTTCAGGGAAAATAAGGTTTTGTTTTTTATTAATTTTTATTTAATTGTATTTATTTTATTATTTTTAATTAGTTAATTAATTTTCCAAGACAGGGTCTGTGTAGCCCTGACTGTCTTGGAATTGCTCTGTAGACTAGGCTGGCCTTGAACTCAGAGGTCCTTGAGGGAGGCTGTTGTATTAACAGAGAGACTCACTGACTGCGGCTGAGGTATGCTCCTCAGTTGGAGTGCTTGCCGACTGTGCAGAAAACACTGGGTTCAATCTGACCCCTAATACCTCACAAAGCAGACTTCACTATGCATGCCTGCAATCCCAGCACTCGGCAAAATTCAAGAGGTTTATCAAGTTCTGAGCCAGCCTGGGATACATGAGACCCTGTCTCAAAAATTAAAGACACTAAATAAAAAGGGGGTGGCCTCCATAGCCCATGATGGTGTCTGATGGATAAATGGGTGAATTTGAATAAATGCTTTTTCCTTTCCAAACTGGTCCAAACTGCTCAGGCGTTCTTTTGTTTATTACCATTCACTTTAAAGAAAGAATATTTTTCTTGCGCCAGTATGTCATATTTCTCTGAAGTACTTTTTTCCCCCTTGTATCAAAAACGTTACAAGGGAGAGGGAGGAGGGAAAGGGAGGCTGGGATATAGCTGCTTAGAAGCAGAGCTGTACTAACATGCTTGAAACCGTGGGTTCATCCCTAGTGAGAAAACAAACAGTGACATAACTGTGTCCATAGTCAGCTCAGCCCAGTTGGAGGAACGGGTGCCCTGCGGGTCAGTTGATTTTTTTTCTTCCTCCTTTCTCCCTGGCAGCAGGAAGATTCACTCACACAGGGCCCCAACCCTCTCCACGTCTGTGAAAGGCATTACAGGATGCTATCACCTGCTCTGGTAGAAGCATTTCATCTCACCACCCTATCTGATGTCTCCTAGCAAGTGGCAAGTCTAAGAATGAGGAAAGAACTCTAGCTCTCAGGCCTGAGATACTCCAGAGGCAAGCACAGTTCTCTATTCTGCAGCTGTCTTTAACTGTGTCTCCTAATCTGAGCCTACCCCACCCCGTGTGTGTGTGTGTGTGGGGGGGGGGGTGTTTGTGTGTGTGTGGTGTGGGTTGCCCATAAATGTGTTCCAACGAGTGGGTCTACCACCTCTAAAATGAGAGTGCCTGCGGGAGACCTTGGATTCCTGTCCATTTGCAGTTCTCAGGCCTGGCTGTTTTAAAAGTCAGACTTTTAATTTTAATTTAAAAAAATATCAGTGGTAGGAGCTGAGCTGCCTGGTTCACATCTTTCATCCCTGCTCCAGGAAGGCAAAGGCAGGAGAATCTCTGAGAGTTCCAGGTCAGCCAGCCATGAGATTCTGTCAAAAAGATGAAACTGGGCAATGGGGGTGGGGCTGGAAAGGAGAGTGGTCTGACTTCCCTGGCAAGTGTCATGTGTGAGAAGTAACCCTGCCCTGTAGCAGGAGCCCTGCCTGTGTGATCTGGTTTGTTTCCTGCTCCTGGGCCAGAGTGTCTAATGTAAGTTTGGACTTTTCTTCCATCAGGGTCCCAGTGTCCTACATTAATAAAGCGTTTTTTAAAAAACAAACAAACAAACAAACAAATAAACAAACAGGTCTCATCTGTCTGAATCTCCTCCCACCCATAAAAATCGCATATCAACCCTCCAGCATCGCTGCCAGGCTATTTCCTATTGCCTTGCCTGAATGATGAAACCCCTGATGGCTACTGTATTCTGGCTTTTCCAAAGACCTAGGTCCTGGGTTCCACTGAATTGATTTCTCCTGATTCCCCTACTCCCCCGCACACCCCCCTCCCCAACAGAAAGCATGAGAGGGGGTTCTAGGACCTAGCCGATGCCAGGGGCTCTGCATCAGTGGGTTTGGGAGGCACTGGCCCTGCAGTGTTCTGTCCCCTAAGGGCCTGCGGGTGGGTCAATGTGTGAGTTTGGTTTGAGCCCTTGTTCCCTGGCCCTGGACCAGGCACTATGAACCGGAGATCATGAACTCTAACTCTACACAAACCCTCTGGAGGAGGACAGCCTCTCATTAGTGAGCACTGATGTCCTCCTGAACCCACACTCTGCTCCCTTGGGGCTGTATAGAGTAACAGGAACACTGATGAGGACATGTGGGAGCCAATGGCCCTGAGCTGCCTTTTCGTTGGACCTATTACCAAAAGTGCATCCCATGTCCTCAGCAAAGACAGCATGAGACTGATGCGCCTGGGACAAAGGAGTAACATCTGCCACTGCCTCAAGGTCCCACAGGCATCCAGTTGTGCCCCCGTTTGTGTCCTTGGCCCTCGGGCTCCCAGAAGCTGGGAGTACCCTTCTTCCTTGCTCAATGCTGCACCAAGGTCCCTCCACATGTCCCAGTGCAACCGTGGGCTGTCCACTTCGCCAGCAAGGCCACCCTATAATAAGCAAGTCTTTCCTTGATCCTCTCCTGCTGCAAGAGCCCTATGGGACCTTGGCAGCTGCTAAAAGTCGTCTGGGATCCCTTCAAGAAATGGGGTGTGGCCCTGGCCAAGGAGAGGTCAGAGGGGTTCATCCTAGAGCCTTCAGGCCTCCGTGGGGTCAGGGCCAGGCTACTGCCAGCAGGGGAAAGAGAAGGCTGCAAACGTGCCCTGGTACCTATTGGCTGAGGTGGGCCACACTCCGGGGTCTCGATTGGACTGAGGCCTGGAGGGGGCGTGGCCTCGCCGCCAGTGCCCTTTTAGGCTGCTGATCCCTCCCTGGTGCTAGGGAAGGTGGCAGGCAGCAGGGAGATGTCAGAGGGTTCCAAGGGTCAGGTCTGGGCAGCGATCTGGGATTGGCACCAGTTCGTTCACCCTTTAAGAGGCAGAGCGTTCTTTTCTGCAATCTTCGTTTACTGCGCTAGGTAGTGAGTGTCCCTCTCAGGAATGCACATCTTGGCAGGGAGCGACCTCAGCTGTTGGGACCCCCAGAGCCCTCAATCCTGTGCATTGCTGACGCCAAATCCGTGTCGCTCTTGTCTTTCAGCCGCTTCTGTGCACCTTCATCCGAACCTCAGAAGCCAGCGTCCTGGCGTCTGACCCTGCCATGCATAGCCTCTGGGATCATTCCTCTTCTTAGTCCGGAACTCAGGTCGCTAACTGGCCACCGTGCTCTACCGGGGATGGGGTGGGAGTGGGGTGGGGTGGAGGCTTGTGGTCAAAGAACAGGGCCTTGTCGTCTTCTTCTTTTTTCCCCAATTTTTTATTAGGTATAAACTTCATCTACATTTCAAATGCTATCCCGAGAGTCCCCTATACCGCCCCCTCCGCTCCCTACCCACCCACTCCCACTTCTTGGCCCGGGTGTTCCCCTGTACACCACTGTGCTGTGGATGTTTGTGAGCTAACAGCTGGACCCACAGAGCAAAAGGCACATAGTTGCTTAAGACCTCGTGCTCTCTCTCCATGGCTGTCTGATGCTTTACATGGATCCTATAGAACATAGAGGACATTCCTGAAGTGCTTGCTCATGGAGAGGTGGCTACTTACTTGAGAACTGGCCTCAGTCACTTCCTCTATCTGAGATAAGATTTACAACCATCCAGAGAACAAGAGATGATCTGTCAGACAAGAGTCCTTGTCCCTTGGTGCCAGGGAGCTCTCAACATGTAAATGATTTGTTATGTCCCTGCAGTAATGCCTTGCTTCTGGATACCTTGTCTGACTCTGTTATGATTTCCTAATAACCTGAGGGAAAGAGCTCACCTTGTAATGTGAGGGAGCTGTGGCCTGACAGGCCTTCCGATATCCTGGAATTAGAGGCCTCCTTCTCCCATAGCCCGGTAAGTACCATGTCAGGAGCCAGGCTGGCTTCTACTCAAGCAAGGTGGTTCTCCAATTAGGAACTGCCATGAACTCCACAGAAGGCCATTTCCTAGCACTGACACCTCAGGCTGGCAGAGTGCCTGGGCCATAGGGCCATCGAGGCAGGTTCACCCTTGCTTTTCACAGATGGCTTCCCTCAGGCTGCTTCTAGCCTCTAAGTACAGAGTTGAGCAGGTGGAAAAGAGAATATCTTGCCTGCAAACACACCAGTATTTACATGATAATGGTTTTAGTTACTTTCTACTGCAGTGATAAGACACAGGACTTGGGTAACATAAAGAAGTTAGGGTTTGGGCAAGCTTATAGCTTCACAGGGAAAAGAGTCTATCACCTCACAGCAGGGGACCATAGCATCAGGCATGGTGACTCAAGCAGCAAGTTGAGGGCCCACTATTTTTAGTTGGGTTTGGTTGGTTTGGATTTGGGGAGGGTCACACTATGTAGTTCTAGCTGTCTTAGAACTCATTGTGTAGACCAGTCTGTCTCAAACTCATAAAGAACTACCTGAGCCAACCTGTCAAGTGCTGGGATTAGAGCCATGTGATATGATGCCCAGCTGGGATCCCACATCTTAGACCTCAAACAAGGTCGTCCAGAGATGAAGAGATGGGGATGTCTTTCAAAGCCACACTTCCAGTGACATATTTCTTTCAGCAAGGCCACACCTCCTAAACCCACGTAGACAGCTTCTGCAAACTGGGACAAACATCTTACTCTATAGAGGAGAGGCTCATTCAAAACAACATACTGGACATTAACATTAGTATCTAGCGGTTCATACCTGAGTGACTGCTGGTAATGAAGTCATGCATAGAGAATGACTGCACCTGTTGTGGGAAAGAGTCGTCTCTCCCCGCTGTTGCCTTCTTCTCACCCAATCTCTTTTCTTCCCTCAAGACCCTCACAGGTCAGCTCCTCTTCGGCCAGCAGGAGGGATGAGGTCCCATCATGACCCTGCTCCCTTCCCATAGTCTGTTGAGGTCAGGGACATGCCCTGTCCCTGCCTACCCAGGACCCACATAAATAGCTGTTGCAAGAGGAGTGGAAGTCTATGTGCTACTGAGTTTCCTGAGAACCCAGAAGCTGAGGTGAGATTTGCTCAAATTCAGCCCTAGTCAAAGACTCAATTTGTGTTTTCTTTTTATCTTTGTCAACCACTACTGTAGATGTGGACCAACCTCCATCCATGGCATGCATGCCCAACCCCTCTGCCCTGCTGATAATGCTCAGATGCTTCCTTCTGTGCATTTTCTGAAGAGAATCCTTGACAATGACAGGTACTGGGCACAATGTTGGAAGTGGAGTAAGGGACAGATGGGTGAGGACTGAGGAAGCAAGAGTGAGTGAGTTCCAGGAGTCCTGCTCTTGTCGCTCAGCTGCAGATTCTTACTGAGAAAGGAGGCAGGAGATTCAGTCTATGTTTCCTGCTAGCAATAGCTAGTGTATGATCAGGCTTGACAGGAGAGGAACATGTCACAGACCAGTGGAAATGCCAAGGAAACACTGCAGGTGTCTGGTGAGAGCAGGTTCCTAATTAGGAGCATCCCATGCTGCAGATGTGGGGCCAGCAGGGACATATGAAAAGAACATGTTAATTCCTTTTAATGTGTAGAGGGATGAGAATTCCATCCCAAAGAAGAAGAAAATGAAGATAGAAACTGATAGAAACTGGGAGGCAGCCCAGTGGCAAGACCACTTGCTGACCCATATTTTATTCCAAACACCCAAATGGCAGCTCACAAGCACTCCAGGTCCAGGAGGTCCAGCCCCTTCTTCTCCAGAGACAGAGGCATTCACACAGCCACCTTGCAGACACGCAGCTGACACACATGAACATAACACAGAAAGAAACAATGCAGCAGCAGCTGGAGCAGTGTTCCCACTGGAGGCAGGTGGACTGAGCTGCTGCTGGAGTCCATTGCTCCCATCTGGACTGCCCTGATGGCTAAGGCGGGGCAGGGACAGTCACACCCACAGCTGGGAGCCACTCTCAGATGTTGAGAGTTTTAGAATGAAGGGGGAAGATGTCTAGATTCCCACTCAAGGCCTGGACAACCAGGCCCCACTCTGAATGGGGATCCTCCAAACTCCTCCAACCCCTCGCTTAATCCCCGAGTCAGGGAGCAGAGCTGGTCATCAGTCCATTAACCTGAACCTCCATGCTCTGCAGCAGGGCCTGGGGCTGACTCTGGAATGTGGGGAAGGAGGGAAGAAGACAGTACAGGCTCCAGGGAGACTAAATGACCCTCAGGGAGAGAGGTTTGGGGTACTGATGACTGGTACGGGTGACCCAGGAGAACTAACCCAGGCTGTCCTCAGACCCTTCATAAGATGTGTTTCCTTGCGGTAGGGTGAAGAGGCTGCAGAGGAAGTCGTGAGAATTCACTGGGTGCAGTCACTGCCCTTTTGTCATCCTCAACACATGACTCATCATGCTGCCTACATAGTGTTTCAAGGCCTTTCCACTCTGTGCTAGGCACTGTGGCCCTTGCTAATCACGGGCTCCTTTTTCTCTGGGTGATTTGCCCATAACATGGAATTACTTGATCTAGAGATTTGGAAAAAATATATTTATGTATCTATACCAACCATAAAAAAACCCAGCAACAACAGAATAACCAAATCTCTTTAGTCGGAGTGTGAAGTCTTTACTCCTGTATATATAATCCATCAGTGTCTATGTAATTCTGAGACTGTCTAGGAGGAGCCTGCACAAGGCAAAGTTCTCTACACCATCAATGAAAAATAGATATATGTGCCATTTTATATGACCATATATGATAGAAACAATCTACTTTTATAACATAAAGTGATACTTTTTAATAATATTACTATTATGTTGAGTTTGTGTGATAAGCACTAAGTAGTCCAGCCATGGCCACATGTACACTGGAGCAGTAAGAACTTGGAACCCGCTCTGTCCAACAGCCTGGCTGCTCCTGCAGTGGCCATGGGGCAGTAAAATCTGGAAGGCCCTGGGCAGGTGTCAGTACTGATGTCCCCACCCTCTGATGCAGGTTCTGGGTCAGTGTTGCTTTCCACTGTGCTGAGAGCATCTTCTCTGTGCACATTCAGAAGCTGTGGTGCAGGAGAGTGAACTCACAATTGTTGCCTCTGATCTCGGCATAGGAACTTTTGCACAAGTGCACTAGCGCTCACACATCCTAAAAATGTGGAGATTGTAGAGTGTGTAGTTCACTGTTGAAATATTGTGTTTTTTGAGGCAAGGTCTCACTCTGTAGACAAGGCTGGCCTGGAACTCACAGAAAAACACCTTGACAGCATTAAGCTTAAAGACGTGTGTCCTCATGCCTGAGTGATCACAGGATTTTATGCTCGAATGGTGTGCTACTAAAGTATTAGAGATTTAAAATTACCTTTTTCAACCGGGCGTGGTGGCACACACCTTTAATCCCAGCGCTTGGGAGGCAGAGGCTGGCAGATTTCTGAGTTCGAGGCCAGCCTGGTCTACAGAGTGAGTTCCAGGACAGCCAGAGCTATACAGAGAAACCCTGTCTAAAAATAAAATAAAATAAAATAAAAAAATAAAAATTACCTTTTTCACACAGATGTTCATGTTTCTGAGAATGGCTGCTCCCTATTAATTTGTGAACTTTAGTGGCACTGAGTTGATGGGTATTATTATGTATCTGAGGAATCACTAAAGGAATCTAAACCTAGGAAACAGAAATTGAGGAGTGTTTGTTTAGTAGAAGTAAATGGTAACTACATCAGGTCCCCAGACCTTAGCACAACTGACTCCATTGTGGAAGTGTTATTCAGGCTGTAAAACTCAGCACACAGACATCACTTACAGCCAAAATGAAAACAAAGACCTAATCCACCAAAGTTCATAGTTCTGAGAAGTCTCTAATTGTAACAACTTTGCTCTTTGGCTTTTGTAGTTCTGCTTCTGACTAACTATTCCTGGCAACTGAAGTATATCAACCCAGAATGGTTTTTATGCTTAAAAGATCTCCCTGGTTAAAGCTCCATTCTATACTGGAATGCCAAACATTTACAATAATCAGGGCCAGCTAATGAAGAGTTTCTATTGGCTTAAACACCATTGTTGGGGGAGTTAGGTAGTGGAGGAAGCACGGAGGGGAAACTGCAGTCAGGAAATAAAGTAATTAATCCAAAAACATCGGAGCATTCTTCTTGGCTGAATTCCCCTAGAACAGCAATGTCCTTTCTGCAGGTTCCTTACTAGAAGGCTCTTACCGCTGCTCTGGATGTCTAACTGCTGACTTGTATCTTTAAATGGATCTCTCTCTCTTTAGTCATTTGCTAACTTTCTTCAGGTGATTGGTTTTCAGGTGTTCAGGTTCCTGCAAACGGGTGCTGTCTGTATTATACAATGTGTCCTTGAAATTTTCATAATATTTTCAGAGTATTCTCTTGTAATTATATTACTTTACAAGGTTTTTGGGGCTTCTCTTTCATTTGTGATTACATGGTTGTACTATACCATTTGTTCTTTAGTCAGACTGTAATTGTCTATGAAGTTCAGTAAACTTTTGAAAAACTTTGTTTCTATTGAATTTATCATTTCTATTCCATATTTAATTCTTGCTGAGACCTATTCCAAATTTCTTCTTTAAATTTGGTTGCATATCATTATTTATTCACGTCCCTTTTGTTTTATTTCACATATGTTGATTAGGGATGTGTTGTTGGATGGACTTGATGGATTATGCCTTTAATTCCACCATTCTGGAGGCAGAGATAGATCTCTGAATTAGTGGGAACTTCTCTGATCTACACAGAGAGTTCCAGCACAGGCAGGTGTATGCATAGAAACCTTGTCTTGAAAAGATGAAACATAAAGAAAGGAAGAAATGTGTGGTTGGGGTCAAAGTGCAGAGAATGTGTGTCTGCAGAATACAAATGGGACATCTATGTCATATGCCCTGCCCCAAGGCTTAGGAGCCATCATGAAGAAGGAACATCCTATCCAGGTTTTACAGTAGTAAGTTTTCCTTCATTAGCTTAAGGATTTATTGTTGTCATCTTCAATGTTGATTTTGATTATCAGTTTATGGTGCACACATATATGCGCACCATGTCATGCAAAGCTGGCGAAAGCCAGAGAGACATCTGAGCCCCTAGAACTGGAGTCGAAGACATTTGCAAGCCACAATGTCAGTGCTGAGAATTAAACCCAGGTTCTCTGGAAGAACACCTAGTGATCTTAACCACTCCACCATCTCTCCAGTTCATAAAATATCATTTTTAAAGAAAAAACAAAATGTTTATTTGGGTCTGGCTTATAATTTCAGAGGTGCAGTCCATCATCATCATGGCAGGAAGCATGGCAGCATCCAGGCATGCATGCTGCTGGATGAGCCAAGAGTTCTTTTTCTTGATCCAAAGGCAGCTAGGAGGAGACTATCATTCCATAGTGGGCAGAGATTGAGAGGTGAACATGAGGGAACACTAGTAATGTCATGGATCATTAAAGAAGAAGAAGAAGAAGAAAAGAAGAAGAAGAAGGAGGAGGAGGAGGAGGAGGAGGAGGAGGAGGAGGAGAAGAAGAAGAAGAAGAAGAAGAAGAAGAAGAAGAAGAAGAAGAAGAAGAAGAAGAAGAAGAAGAAGAAGAAGAAGAAGAAGAAGAAGAGGAAGAAGAGGAAGAAAAGAAGAAGAAGATATAATTTTTTACAGAGACAGAAAGTTGGAGTGGTAAGAGTTGGTCTGGAAGAAGTGAGAGGAAAGTAGAGGCCATGTATATGACCAACATACATGAATACAGGCATGAGAAGCTCAGTGAACAAAGACTGTGTTTAGAAATGTCTTGTTTGAATTTAAAGGCACACAGTCAGACCTTATGCAGAGAGTGTAAGACCTTGGAACACTCAGCCCTAAATCTATATCTCCAACAAGTCCCTCCTCTCTAAGAGTATTAAGTAGTGTTTCCAGTCCAAATTTCCAAAGTCTTCCACACCTATTCCTCCCCAAATCAACAAATTCAGGTTATCATATATTTAGCCCCACATTCAAGAATAGAATTTCTTTTAATTTTATGTGTGTGTTATTAATATATATGTTATGTGAAACTCTATGTGTGTGTGTGTGTGTGTGTGTGTGTGTGTGTGTATGTCTGGCTTGTGAAGAGTCAAAAAGAAGGCATCAGATCTCATGAACCCAGTGTTGAAAATGGTAGGTCACCATGTAGGTTCTGAGAATAGAATTCTGGTCCTATGGAAAGCTGCCAGAGCCCAGGATAGATCTTAAAGTTGTTGAATTTTCACCTGTTCCTTGGATCTCTCATTCAGGGAGAAACTGAACTAACACACTTGGTTGTACCTAAATTAGGTATTCTGTTACAGTCAGAGTTTTAGGACACAGTGGCGGTGAAGACTGTAGCATGAGGGATAAGTTAGCAGAGGATGAACAGATCTGGGCCTGAGGAAATACTGCTAGACTCAATGGAAAACAGTCAACTAAAGAAGAGGAGAGGAGCAGACTCAGGCTATGTCACAAGCTGCTGTGTAGACAGCAGCTCACCAAGAGAGTGGGCCATGGGCCCTGAGGAAACATCACTGGGGCTGGGGGGTCATGCCATGGAGGCCACTGAGCCCTTGACAAGTTTCTCCCTGAAATCTCTTTCTGCTGTTCATTGTCTAGAAAGGCAGGGAGATAGGATATAAAAATAGCAGTTGTACATCTTAATTGGGAGTAAACTCTGCAACTATATAAAGATTAACTTTTGCTAAAGTGATTCTAAATCAGAAATTATACCCATACACCTCTCTGCATATCAGTCTCTCCATGGAACCGTACTGAGTGACAATAGGTCAATTCCCATGGTCAGAATTTCATTCTGTCTTAAGTTCCCTTCTGTCTCATTGCTGCTATTGACTAAGCCCAGTCGTTTGTAACACAAACTAATATTAGAGACTTTTATGATTATTTAACACTACTGTGGGAGTTTTTATTATACATGAAAAGTATTTTTTCAATAAGATTTAGAAGTCTGTGTAAAATGATGACCTTTAACAAAAACGATCAGGAAGCATTGTCCAGGTGGTCTGTCATCTCTATCTTCAAGATCTTCTTAGGCCAGCACACAGAGTCACTTTTCATTTTAATATTGCATGACATGTCATCCTGTAAATGTGTCCAAATATGCCATCTGTCCTGTATTTATGAAGATAAAGTCTTTCCTGTTAGCTACTCAACAGGAAGTCAAAATGTTTCAATGTTATAAAGATAACAGCATGGATTTCCATAAAGTTTTTGGAAGTTTTATTCACTACATACACATGGACTCTGAAGACTGCTATGATTTATATTATCATTTCACCTCATTACAACATTAGCTATCTACTTTGCGAAAAGAGTTAGCTTTGACAAAAGATGGTAAAAATTGTATCCCTAGTAGAAAACAAACTTTGAAATCAGCATAAGGATCTAACAGTTTCTAGTCTGGCAGTTTTGGTCCTCCTTTAAGAAATGATGCACCAGCTTGAGGTAAGGCAAAGCCTGCCCTGATTTCGACCCCATTATTCTCACTCAGGGCTTCTGTAGGTCCTCGCTCTCCTAGGCTGTAGTAGATTTCGGGTCCCCATTGAGGTGGTACTTGTTACTATAGATGGAGAGCAGAGCATAAACTGAGGCAAATGGATGTCTTAGACAATAGCCACCTTTATTCAAAGATCAGACACTTGGGTTAAGCAAGGTCACATGAGCAAAGTTCACAGGACTGTTCACAGTCACAGGGCGCCATGCCTGGACACACTTCTTAGCGACACAAGTAAGCAGCAATGTGTGATGTGGAGAAAACTCACCCCTGTTTGTTGGGAGCTATTAAGACAACTCTTGATCTCTGAATTGGGCCTCTCCCCTCGAGAAGAAAAGGGGGTCAAAAGCGGGCCATGGTCACACCGCTCAGAGAACAACCACAGATATTCCAGCCCTAAGTCAGCTCCGGATGCCCTGACCTCAAGATACCCTGATACAGCCAAGTTCCTGCTTCCCTGTGTAACTGCCTAAAGAATGTGCAATTCTATTGCCCCATCCCTCCTGCTGAGAAGTACTTCCCCTTTTCCTTGTGCAATTCTACTGCCCCATTCTTCCTGCTGAAAGGCACTTCCGCTGTTGCTTGTGCATTTAAGCCTTGGGCCTTTCTCAATACAGTGGGGTCCTGATGCAATTCAGAATGTTTCCATGTCGTTATTCACACAAGACCCTCATCTCTCTCTAACCCTCATTTGGTTCTTAGGAGAGACCCTCAAATAACTGGACCTGCTGGACGGGTCACCTGTTTACACCTGGGAGGGGCATGAAAGCTCATTCCAAGAACAAACCCAGGTTTAGGAAGAACAGAAGTTATAAGACTAGTCTCATATTCTTTTCTTTTTTTTTTTTTTCGAGACAGGGTTTCTCTGTATAGCTCTGGCTGTCCTGGAACTCACTTTGTAGACCAGGCTGGCCTCGAACTCAGAAATCTGCCTGCCTCTGCCTCCTAAGTGCTGGGATTAAAGACGTGAGTCACCATGCCCAGCTTAGTCTCATATTATTAGAATTTTCTGAAAAGCTCTCTGAACTCTTCTCACAACTTGACTCATGGACTGTGGTCTGACAGTACCTATCCTCCACCAAAGCAACACACACTCAAACACACACACACACACACACACACACACACACACACACACACAGCTTCTGATGGTATTGGCAATATCTGTCATTTCACTTCCAACTAAACATAGTGTGCAATATTAAAACTGACAGTCTCCATGCTCCCTCCATCACTTCATCAGGATGTAACATGACGTTGACATCAGTGACTCCATCTCTTGCCTTGTTCCTGATCCCTTTCTCTCGGTCACCCATAGACAATCATCAGACAAATCCAAATAGTGAGCAATAAATTCATTCTGAAGAAATTAAATAAAAATAAAGAAAAGAATCTTGGAAAATATATTAGCTCAGGAAAGAAAATGAGGGACAGACTGAAGGAAGAGATCTGTCCTAAAATGGAGTTGACCTCTTGGGAACCATGGCATCCCATTGAGTGAAAAGTTAGATCAAGATGATTTCAGATAATACCGTAAGATCAGATAACCGTTCCGGAGAATAATCTCATATAGGAAGCACAAGGCTTTCAAAGCACAGAGCTGAAAGTTATGCATGTCTCAGATCAGAACTGATACCGGAGTAATAGGCCTGGTGAGTTGACTCAGCAAGGAAAACCACTTGCTGCTACATCTGATGTGGTTTGCTACTCAGAACCTGTGGGGAGCCAGGCAAACCCAAGACTTTTTCAGATGCCCTGATGAAAGGTCAGAGGGGAACCTTAGTCTGTGTATGTGTCTTGACATAGCCCATCTAGAGCTGGAGCCCCAGCCTCAAACGAATCATTCTTAAGGTTTCCTGGGGAAACACCTCTGCTCCCTGGGCTGTGGTTATCAGTCCTAAGGCAGCTATGTCTGAAAATCTCAGATCTGCTTAGGTAAATGGAGACAAGTTGATTCTTGGGGCTCAGTGCTCAACCAGCCTAGCCTGCCCACTTACTAATCCCCAAATTGGTGAATCTCTCTGTCTTAAACCAAAAATGTACAACTGCTAAAGAGCCACAGCCTTGTGAGTTCTCTGAAATCCCTGCACAGGCTTGAGCACAGTGTGGGTGAACTCTACCCTTGCCCATGAGCACTCAGCCCTGCCCTTCACCACACACACAGGAAACAGGACACAGAAAACAGGAGGACTATGTGTCAGCAGTCATACAACCCCAGCCTGCCATGGTAATCTCTGAAACTGGTTGTGTGTGTGTGTGTGTGTGTGTGTGTGTGTGTGTGTGTGTGTGTGTGTGTGTGTATGTCTGTGTGTGTCTGTATGCATGCATATAAATTTGTTTGTTTTTGAGACAGTATCTCACCATTTCTCACTCCTTTTAGTCTTTAGCTCCACAGGGATCCTCCTGTCTGCTGCTACTGGGATGGAAGGCATATCCTACCACAAGCAGCTATGAAGTTGCTTTCATTTTAAAACTCCAGCCTTAAACTCGAGAAGACTTATATTTCATCTTCCTTAGACCCAGGAAGAACCCCAGAAATGTTGATTTGTGCCTATAATCCTGGACACAGGAAGATCCACAGATTTTGAAAGCTGGCCAGTCTAGTCGAATCCAGGAACTCCCAACTTTAGAGAAGATCTTGACTGAACAAACTAGGTGCAACTAAAGACCTGTGGACACTCAAATCTGACCTCTGGGCTCAAAAGGCAAGAACATTATGGTGGCAAAGCACAGCTTGCAGACTAGACAGAGAAACAACTGTGATTTCCAGGGTGGGGCATAAGTTCTTAGGCTTTTAAAAACATTTTTAAGACGTGCAGATGGGAAGAGAGAGAAAGTGGGGGTGGGGAGATGGGTAGCTACAGCCAGAGAGGTGCTGGAAGGATTTCTAATAGGCAGCAGGAAGCTGGAGGCATCAGAGGTGTTGGTGTGTATGTGTGTTGTGGGCTCACCAAAAGCATGCATATCTAAGCCACAGCCAGGGTTACAATCTGTCTGCTTACAGCTTCCTGTGCCCACAGTCTTTGGCTTCTGTCCAGGGTTGCAGCTGGGGATTACTCAGCTTCTTGCCTGCAAGGAATCTGCATACTTAGAAGCCTGGAGGCCCTGCTTGCTCTGTAGATCACCCCATCCTCCCTCTTGTCACTCACCCAGCCCACCTGCCAGCCAGCCAGCCAATCAGTTCCTGGCACTTCCCTTCTTTTTCCCTCTCTTTTCCCATTCCTGCACTTTTTTTGGCGCCCTTCTCAGTTCCCTGGCCTCTGGAGCTTCACATGCTAGGACACAAAAGGCATGTGCAGCTGCTTTCCTTTCTGCCCCACCCTGCAGAGCACTGAGACTTGAGATGAGAGCAGGGCCACACCTCAATCTGTAGGACACAGGGACCAGGACACAGGGACCAGTCTGCAGGGGCTGGGGAGCTGCTCTGAAAGGATCTGGAGAAAGGGGAACTAGAAGTTGTTTTTGACAAGGTCAGGGGGAGGAATTGCCTTGATTCCCCCAGCCAAGTTTCAAAAACTTTCTGTGGTTGGGACCATTATCAGGAAGTGACCAAGATCTTCCCTCCCTTTCAGACAATTAAAATCGCACCTTTGGCCTCCAGAGTCTACAGAAGCAGCTATGGAGCTGACTCCCAGTAACAAGGTCCTTTCCTGCTGCTTGTCTCTGCTGTGCCTGCTGTCTGTCTGTCTGTCTGTCTGTCTGTGTCCAAGGATAGAAGGTGAGCTCCTGAGATCCTAGGGGGCAGAAGGGTGATGGGAGTGGGAAGGAGCAGGGAACACAGGTTAAAGGCTACCCATGTGAATTTCCAAATCCTGGGGTGGGGGTTGTGGTGGGGGAGCACAGCTGTCTCTGTCTTGAGCTAGTCAGTGACTTCCTGGGACCTGAACCTAAGAGGAATCCCAGGGACACAGTGTGGAGGACAGGACCTCCTCAGCCCAGAGACTCTTTTGAAAATACTCTAGGTCCCAAGTTCTTTGGAGTCCTCTCCCCACCCCTCCCCTCTTTACCAAACCTGGCTCTCTCTTCAGGAGTTCTCTGGACCTTTTGCTTCTGAACTACTCAGTGTGCTAATCAGGTTATAGCACAGGCAACCAACAGCTGCCTCACACATTCGCACCCCTCCCCCCAAAGTCTGGGACTTTTGCTGAAAGAGTTCACTCTGTAGCCCAGGCTAGCCTTGAACTAGAATTTTGGACCCAAATATAAAAATTAAGGGCCTGTGCCACCACACCAAGATTTATAACCCACTTGTTGTATGCAGAACTCACCCAGCTCATCTCCCTTCCCTGCCTATTATAATATGCCTCACTATTCCACTCAGAAAAGGACTTTAATCCCTTCCTTCCTTCACAGGGTGACAACAGGCTTAAGTGGTCCTTAGTTGGGCATATGGATGCTTCTGCCCCTGCACCTGGGCCTATGTAGACCCCTTCCCCTGGAGGCAGATCAGATAGTGGGGTTCATTTAGACAGAAGTCTGTTTTTCTGTAAAACAGGAATAATTTCAAATTGGGAAGTATATTATCTGTGCCTCTGCATCAGATACTCAGTTGATGACTAGTAGGTCAGATTTTCTTTTTTGTCTTTTTTCTTTCCTTCCTTCCTTCCCTCCTTCCTCTCCTTCCTTCCTTCCTTCCTTCCTTCTTTCCTTTCTTTCTTTCTTTTCTTTAAAAAATTATCTTAGTTTTCCAAAGATGAAAATATATTTTAGTTTCAAAAGAATATGATGATCATGGCCTTCATTTGCCAAACACTTATTAGACACTAAAGAATTCATGTCTCATTGCTCCACTTAATTTATATATCAATCTGATAGTATCAAAATTATATACTATCTTTTTTTTAACTTTATTTAATCTTTATTTACAGTTAGGATTTCATCCCCCTCCAGGTCTATCTTCTGACTGTTCCAGATCCCACACCTTCCCCCAGCCCCCACCCCCCCCAGGAGAATGTCTCACAAAGGGTAATTTGAAAATTCATCTGGAATAACAAAAAACCTATTATAGCAAAAACTATTCTCAGTAAATAAAAAAAAACCTCTGGTGGAATCCCCATGCCTTAACTCAAGCTGTACTACAGAGCAATTGTGATAAAAACTGCATGGTGCTGGTACAGTGATAGACAGGTAGACTAATGGAATAGACTATCCAGAGACTACCCCACCTGGGGATCCATCCTATAATCAGCCACCAAACCCAGACACTATTGCATATGCCAGCAAGATTTTGCTGAAGGGACCCTGCCTGGTATAGCTGTATCATATGAGGCTATGCCAGTACCGGGCAAATACAGAAGTGGGTGCTCACAGTCATCTATAAGATGGAACACAGGGCCCCCAATGGAGGAGCTAGAGAAAGCACCCAAGGAGCTAAAGGGGTCTGCAACCCTATAGGTGGAACAACAATATGAACTAACCAGTACCCCCAGAGCTCATGTCTCTAGCTGCATATGTAGCATAAGATGGCCTAGTCAGCCATCACTGGGAAGAGAGGCCCCCTTGGTATTGCAGACTTTGTATGCCCCAGTACAGGGGAATGCCAGGGCCAAGAAGTGGGAGTGGGTGGGTAGGGGAGCAGGGCAGAGGGAGGATATAGGGAACTTTCAGGATAGCATTTGACATGTATATAAAGAAAATATCTAATAAAAAATAGTCATGCATTATCATGTATGTGTAACAGCATATGAAAAAATTATTTAAAAAGAGAAATACTTTGCCAGGAGGAAATCGGCTTCACTTTTGTGCACTATAATATATACCTTAAACAATACCTTGTTAATTCCACTTTTCTCCTTTTAAATTCGTTTTATTTTAATTAATTTTCTAATCAGTGTTTGCATATTTGTGTGTGAGCCCAGGTATGTGGGGGTGTGAGGTCAGAAGTGTTAGGCATTTTACTCAATTGCTCTCTATTTGTGAACGTGTCTCACTGAGCATAGAACCCACTGATTTGCCTAGACTGGCTGTCCAAGGAGCACCAAGGGCTGTCCTACCTCCATGTGCCCAGTGCTGGGGCTACAGACACCTGCAGCAGTACTAGATTCCTTACATAGATTCTGAGGGGTGGAATTTGAGTCTGCATGCTAGTACTTTGTACTTGATAAATCATGCACTTTAGCAGCTAAGCTGTCTCCCCAGGCCAACTTTCTTTCATTTTTGTCTACTTTATAAAAATCCATTCCTCCATCATGGAACCATAAATTCTAGGGAGAGGTGCTTGGGACACGCCCTTCTTCCTAATATGTCAGCTTACTCTTTTCGTGTCTTTCTGGGAAGGCTGGGGACTGAAGTCTGTGCTAGAGCTCATCTGCTGTCACTGTTTCTGATTTCCATAATTGCTGTGGATTGCATAATTAGGAATGCTGGAGTTTGAGCCTAAAGGTGATTTTAGAGTAAGTCTCTTTCCACAATCACTTCAAAGAAGTTCAAGTCTAAGGAAAGAGTTTGTCCAAGGCTACAAGGGGCATTCGATAATCATCCTATAACCATCATCTTCTGAGGCTTTTCTCCATTGAAAAAAAAACGGGGGGGGGGATTATTTTTCTTTGATTCAGGTAGTCTCTATTCTATTTTCCAATCCTTGATTTGAGTAAGACAATCTCCTCTAGCACTCTCTGTCTCTGTATTTCTTTTGATGGTTAGTGGATCTCCTGGGTCTAGGAGTGACAGGGCATATAACAAATTCATGGAAGTCTCGCTGGAGCAGAGGGTGGAGCTTGGCAATGCACTGCAGGCACTGCTGCCTGTGAGCAAGCTGTGTAGTCTAGTGCCTTATGCTGATGCTGCCCATGAACTAAGCATTGGATCTCTGGGAACATCAATAATTAAATACAGCCTCACTGTAGCCTTAAGTAGAGAGAGACCATTTATCTGTAAATTCTGTGAAATCCAACCTCCACCCTCCCACCCCACCCCTTTGCAATGCCAAAGTTCAGTTAAGTCATTTGATTCCAGGATACTTACCAAGCAGAGTGTTCCTGCAGCAAAAGAAGGTATGCAGATGAAGATGCCAAAGACATCCCAGACTGAAATCAAACACAGCATTGGGGGTCTAATTCAGTGGTGTGTGCTCAATCACAACAAAACAAAAATAAATATCACCAACAAACACAGAGAGGCAAAGAAGAGGTACTCAAGGGCCAGTGCTCACAGGTGAAGTTCCTTAGATGCTAACAACTAGACAGGCCAAAACATCTGCCTTGCACCCAGTTTCCAGTGCTGACAATATATAGCCACAGAGCTGGGCTGCTCTTAGTGTTGGTCAGACAGTGGTTCTACAATGTGGAGCTGTCAGATATACAATGAGTCCAAGTGCTAAGGAATAGGAGAGCACAAATGCACATTAAGTAATAGTCCTTTTAAAAGCTGCTACTACAAACTGTTTAGTATAATTAAGCAATACAAGTTGATAATCAAATGTAAAGGTCTTGTAGGTACTAGTTTAGTTATTTACAAAAGTAAGCTTTAGTTAGTCAAATAGTAAAAAAGTTTAGTAACTCAAAGAGTATATAGCTAGAAACAAACAAAAAAATCAGATGTACTATATATACATAGATGATCTTCAAAAACCTTAGAGATCTATATAATATGGCATTTAAAAATATTTCATTAATTTAAGCCTTTTTTGGCAATGAAACAGGTCTGCTCCTGGCAGCACCCTAGTTTACCTCAAAGAAGACAATGAGCACCGAAGAACCTCCACTTGGAGTTTGCTTCAAATGTGGCAATCTGCCACTGGGCAAAAAATGCCCTTGCCTAGAGTGCTGTAGAAATCGGATGAATGGAATACGGGGAGGTTCATTGCTGAACTCTGCCAAGACTGGGTAAGCAGTCCTTCATGATTTTTCCCTCAGAAAAAAATGTCTGTCAATTTTACTGGGCCAGAAGGCTGAAGATGGATGCTCCAAAATTATAGAGATAATTTTAGGGGACTGTCTAGGCAGGTCTTCTGTCATTTTTTACAGATTTGGCAGCTAGTTGTTTGACCTTAGTGCCTACACAGGTAATATTTATTCCTACTCAAGTCTCTGATGATGTTGAAGACTAGATAGTTGTAGTCTCATAATTAAACTTAAGTTGTTAAGGATTTAAGTAGATGTCTTTAAGCCAAAGATGTTTTAGGTAGGTAACACAACTTATGATGGGGATTGATTTAAACACAGTTACCAAGACAGAATAGATAACAGAAATACTTTCTCCTAAGTTGCCAAATACAAAAGGACTGGACATTTTGATTTTAATTCTTACCCGATAATTTTCATCACTATTGCTTATAGCTTTTTATTAAAAGAGAAAGGGTAATTTATTAGACAAAAGGGGGAAATGTAGGCATAATGTTTTAGTGTTGTGTGTGAAGATTAGTCTTGTATTATTCAAATGCCGATTGCTCTGCTCCTGTATCCACCTGCAATCAGGACATGGCATTGTGTTGCTTATTTTAAGTGGCTCCTCTATCAAGTTTATGTAAATGTTGCTGTCCATTTATTCTTTTATTTATCAATAAAGCTGATCAGCCAATACCTGAGTAGAGGAGAGGAGTCACCAAGAAAAAGCGGTGCCCCTGTCAATTGGATCAGATAATGGGCCTGCCTTCATTTTGTCCATAGCTTAAATGGTGAGTAAAGCCTTAAATGTAACCCAAAGGCTCCTTTGCGCCTACTGACCCCAGAGCTCAGAACATGTCTAATGCACGAACAGGACTATTAAGTCAGCATTCTCTAAATTAATTTAGGAAACCAGTGAGCATTGGCCCAGCCCTTTACCCCTTGTAGGGTAAGATGAACCACTAACAAGGTCCCATTCACACACTACAAGATTGTATTTCAAAGGCAACCTGTGAGGATCTCTGCAAATACCACAGGCAGCAGAGCTGTCTGGAGAGCACGGTTTTGGTCAGTGAGTTCCATGGCTATACCTAGAGAAGGGAGGAGATCTGAAATGTTACAGCGCTCTCCACAGGAAGCTGCTGTGTTCTTCCTTCTCCCCACGGGTACAAGGATCAAGATCTGGGCGCTCTGGCTCTTACCAAATTCCTCCCCCAGCTTCTTTGGTGGCTGGACAAAATTAGGGAAAAAGCTACAAAGGAGGGCCAGGAGAAGGAGGAGAGCAAGGTAGCAGAGAGCAGTAGCCAATGACGCTCTCAGCCCCACTGGGATCAGCTGATTTGATGGGTACAGTACAGAACCCTGCAGAGGTAGTACCAGGTAGCTCCTCTGGACCTCAGGAAAGCTATGCTTAGAAGAATGCCTAGACCAGAGATTCCTCACATCCCTTCACCATTCAGGGACTGTTTGTCTTCCCCACCTTCCTTTTGTATTTCTCCAGCAGATCATAAAAGATGCTTCCAGGGACAAGGCATCAACATCACCCGCATCTTCCCTTCTTTCCTTCTGCTGTTACTGCTTTGTTTTAAGGCGAGGCTTCACACTATTACCCACACTATAGAATTTGCAGCAGTCCCTTCTCTCCCTCAGTCTACCATGCTCTAGGATTACAGGTGTGTGACACCAGGCTCAGTCTCCAAGTGATACTTAAACCACCAGCCTGCTCAGCTCCCTCGCCTGCCCATCCAGCCTTCCCTACTTTCCCACCCACAGGATGCCTTTTACCCCATCAGGGGCAGTCTGTGTTCATGCCTGAAGACATCTCATCTAATCGGGGGCTGGAAAGCCTTGTCCTCTGTGGAGGATCCTGGCAATGGGTCTGGGTGGGACCTATGGGAGGTTCTGCCCTTGCTTCCAGAGGCCCATGTAGTCTACCCCTGTGGAGATGGCATCGGATAATGGTGTTCATTTAGAAAGGAGTGGGTTTGTAAATGGCAGGCTCCAAATATTTTCAACCTGGCAAGTCTTGCTATATCCGTCCCTGCATCAGCTGCTCAATTCTGCATTTGGTGTGACAGTGGCAGAAGGCAACCAGCTGATGACTGAGCAGCAGATTTGTGCTGTAACCCAGAGCAGGGTGTTTCCCATGGACCTGTGTCAGTGCCCATCCCCCAGAGTACTTCAAGAGTACTGTGAAAGAGTACTGTGAAAGAGTACCGTGAAAGAGTACTGTGAAAGCTGCATCTTTCCCAGGCCGCAGTGGGTCTGTGCTGGCTGCGACTTCTGGGTCAGCTCGCGATGACAGGAGGAGGTCCTGTGTTTAAGGCATCTTGATCTTGCCATAGGTGCTCAATGGATTCCTTGGGTCATACAGAACACCGAGGACACCCCTTGAATTCTGAAGTGGTAGCTGAGGAAAAGGTGGCAGCTTACTGGGAACTGACCTCGGTCACTTGCTCTAGATGAGATAAGATTTACAAGCATCTGGGGAACAGGAGATGCTCTGTCAGACAAGATTGCTTATCTCCCCCTGCTAGGTAGCTCTTAACACACAGTGACTTGTTCAGTCCCTGCAGCAATGTCTCCCTTCTGGATATCTTATTCGATTGTGACCTGTTCACCTGAGGGAAAGAGCTCACTTTATGGTTTCTCCCTGAGGTCTGATGAACCTTCTGATAGCCCAAACCAGAGGCTGCCTTCTCACAGGGCTCAGTACCATGCTGTATATAACAAATGTAATTTCATGTATAACTACATATATAGCTTTAATGAGCTTTTATTCATGTGGGCTGATGGCACTCCCTCTAAGAAACTAACAATATCCCAATTCCAGACAAGAGAAGCCCCGCCTCCTTTTTTTGTTTGTTTTTTGTTTTGGTTTTTTTTGTTTGTTTGATTTTGTTTTTTTCAAGACAGGGTTTCTCTGTGTAGTCCTGGCTGTCCTGGAACTCACTCTGTAGACCAGGTTGGCCTCTAACTCAGGAATCTGTCTGCCTCTGTCTCCCAAGTGCTAGGATTAAAGACGTGCACCACCACCGCCCGGCTTAGAGAAGCCCTTTTTTGAGTTGTTGGTTAGGGCTGTGTAAGAGAATCCCAAGACATATAGCCCAATTCTTCTGCCCTTGGTTGCCACCAGAGTTGGAAGATAAGTCACTGTTGATAAACGACACGGTGTTCTTTACAAACAGGGCCCAGAAGCCCCTGAGCTGGGACTGACCTGAAGTCCCCTCTCCTGAGGGACTAGCTTTCATGGTTCCAAGAGGTTACATGTGAGCTTCCACAGGAGAGAGACAACCAAGAGTCTGACCCAGCTATGGAGGCTTATGGGCCACATCCATGACCAGCGTGACACAGTAGCCCTATATGTGCAGTGATGGCACACATACCTTGGTAGTAGACAAAAGCTCTCATTGAATCTTAGACATGCTCAGCAAGGTACTGGAAACCTGGCTAACCCATCAGTGCTGAGGTCATGTTCATCTAGGAGAATCTACAACCACCACCTTAGAAAGCCAGCCTAAACCCTAACAACCATCCCTACACATTTGTCCCGAAACCCACAGGTAAGTGTGCCCTTCACCCCCATCAAGGATGCTTCTCTTTGAAACCGATAGAGCCCACTACAGGAAACCACAACCAATCAATATACAGAGTTGTGGAGCCCCACCCCAAGGGATAGATCTCAAAACTGCCATACCTAAGGCTCAGGGAACCCTGCAGAGGGGGGATGGAATTCCAGTGTGCTCCCTCCAGATGAGCAGTCAGTGCTCTAACCCCAGAGGCAGATCCAGGCCCACAGAGCCTGCTTTTGATTGGGATAATTTTATGGCTGTAGGACTTACCTGAAGGTCTTAGATTCCAGTGTCACAGAGCTAAGGGGAAAAGCACAGCCATGCTGACAAGATAGCATCTGTCTTCAACTGGGAGGTGGGGTTAAAGGAAGGAGGTGGAGGTGGGGGAAGGGCAGAGTGACTAGGGAGGGGTGTGGAGGGGGCTGGGCGAAGGGGGCAAGAATTGGGACAAGAAACAGGACAGGGGAGGGCAGAGTGATGGGGAAGGGACCTGGAGGAGCAAATGAGTTTAGGATTCAGCTGCAGGAAGAGGGAAGCCCGTGGGAAGTGCAGCATGGCTTTAGGAGATCAGAGGGTGTCTTAGTTAGGGTTTCCATTGCTGTGAAGAGACACCACGACCAAGGCAACTCTCATAAAGGCAAACATTGAATTGGGGCAGCTTACAAGGTCAGTGGTTCAGCCCATTATCATCATGGCAGGAAGCATCGCAGAATCCAGGTAGACATGGGGCTGGACAAGCCAGTGGTTCTACATTGTGATCCAGAGGCAGCCAGGAGAAATCTCCTTTCTGCAGGCAGTTAGGAGGAAGGTCTCATTTCATGCTGGGTGGAGCCTGAGCAGAGGGGGAGATCTCCAAAGCCCAGCTCCACAGTGACACACTTTCTCCAATAAGGCCACACCTCCTTCAACAAGGCCATAGTTCCTAATAGCAGCGCTTCCCAAGGGCCAAGGATATTGAAAGCACCACAGAGGGGAACCCAAGATAGGCAGGAGACTGAAGGGGCGACTGGTGCTGTGACTGATGAACTCAGGACAGAAATTGCTTAG
The DNA here is from genome assembly GCF_000001635.26 of Mus musculus. Classification (NCBI taxonomy): domain Eukaryota; kingdom Metazoa; phylum Chordata; class Mammalia; order Rodentia; family Muridae; genus Mus; species Mus musculus. The sequence goes on from NC_000076.6 coordinate 22,402,595, forward strand.
GGGTGACTAAGTTACTGTGGGCCTGAACACTGCCTGGGACTGGGATTGGCCTTAGGGTGCCCAAGTCTCATTCTAGGCGCAGGCTGCTGCGCCACCTACTGGAAGCATGAACTTTGCGTTTGTGGGCGGGAGCAACTGCCCAAAGAATAGCAATCTTTCAGAAAAGCTTTGAGCCACCTCCAGGGGAGGGGCTGATTGGGGCAGGCAGGACTATGCTCAGTGCGGTTGGGGCAGGAAGGAAGACGCCAGCCCAGCGCTATTTATTCAAGTGTCCACATCCTACCAGTCCTCTCAGCGATCCTCAAGGAGGGACAAGCAAACCACAGAGACTCCCGACAATTGCTGGAGTTCAAGGCCCTGGTGCCTGGCATTTTTGTGAATTGTTAAGTGGGATTCTCTGCAGGGTGGCACAGAATCCTCACCTCTTCTCCCAACTCTTAGGTTACAGTTGATGCCCACGGTGGGTATGGCAAAGAATGCCGCCTCCAGCCTTTCCACAGGAGCTCCATGCCTTTTGGTTCTTCTGAGTTATCTGAGATCCACTGTGTGTGCTGGTGAGTTTCAAATTTATAACTGCAGAAGGGGGTGTCGGGGCGGCGGCAGTGGGGTAGGGTGGTTGGATCACTGGGTAGTGTCATCCTCTTTCCTGTTATTTCTCTCAAAGGGGCCACCGAAGTTGCAAGTGCAGGAGGGGGTTTCTGCGCAGCTGGAGGGAGGCACTCTGGATGAATCACTGGGTCACCTGTGTGGCCGCCTTGTACAATAAATAGTTCCTCCCTTTCCTGCCTACCAGAGGAGCTTCAACAGTTGCTATAGGATGGCCTGTCCATCAGAACAAAAGAGGAGGGGAAGATGCCAGAGGGAATCCCTGGTGAGGCCCTCAGTCCTCAGGCCCCCTGTGATCCACAGGAATCCTAAACCAACTCCCTAGGCTCCAAGTTGATGGGCACAGTGCCAGCCAGACCCTGCATGTGGGCGGTCTCAGACAGCTTCAGAGCTCCTTGGACTTTGCGCTGGAGACTGCTCATACTGTGCGCTGAAGACTGCGTCCCCCTGGTGCTCTTTGCAAGCCCCCAACCATGCTGGGACCTCTTTGCCCTTGAACTTCCTTTACTGCATTTCATGGTATTTAGGAACTTCCAGGATCAAGGCAGTCACAACCACTCACGTTTTCACATGTTTTACCCCTTTGTTCTTGTTTTGTTTTAAGGCAAGATTTCATACCATTTCCTGAATTGTAGAATTTACAACAATTCCTTCTCTCCCTGATCTACCTGTTGGGAGAGAGAAAAACCAGTTTTCTTTAGTGCAATGACACTGCGAAGACCAAGCCTTTCAGGGAAGGTCTTATGTTCAGGAATAGTTGACCAACAAATAAGCCGTGTGTGTGTGTGTGTGTGTGTGTGTGTGTGTGTGTGTGTGTTTCTGTGCACACTTTTATTTGATTACAGTTGGGTGGTTTCTTTCGTTTTTGTTTCTTCTCTTTGGATGATATTGAATTTTATTTTATTTTTTAGGTTTTGGGCCCTTGTATTTATGCTTGGTTTTTGGGTTGCTTTTTTGAGAAAGAACTGAAAGTTGTAGCCGGGTGGGAGGAGAGAATCAGGAAGAGCTTGAGGGAGGGGATGATATGATTAAAATATATTTACATTTTAAAATGGTTTTAAATACTAAAAAAAAAAATTTTAAAAAGGTAAAATCTACTTATACACCCACAGCACGCATGCGTTTCACCTAATTCTTGAGAAAGGGCGTCGTTTTCCTTCCAGATCCCCATGAGCACTAACCAAATGCTCTACCCCTGAGCTAGGGTCTCCTCATCAGGACCAGCAAGCACCAATAGCTATAGGTCCTTGGATGGGCTTGTGATATAGAGACAAACCGACACGACTCCAAAGCCACAGAAAGACAGAAATGACAAGTTTTTTTTAAAATGTAGTGTTTAATTTTGATGTTCTTGAGGACTTCTCTATTTTCTTTTGCCCTGAGAAGGCAGCTTTCAGACTCCTCTTCATTTGCTTTGTTTAGTCACATCTGGGTTGGCTAACCATCTATCTGCATTTAAGATCTTTGTATTATATTAGCCATGCACCCCTTATGCAGTCAGATCTCAGGCTGTTCCTTCCTTCCTTCCTTACTTCTTTGTGGACCTCTGTCCTTGATGTTACTGCTCCTGACAGTCTATCCTGATGGGATTTTTCTGTACCTTATTGTCTGGGACTCAGGAACACAGTCTCCTAACTCCACCCCCAGCCCTGAGCCCTCAGCATCCCTGAGCTTCCACCAGTGCTGGTGTCCTTCTCCCTGGTCATCCTCACTATGCTTCTCAACATGGCAGCTCCAGCATCCCACAGAGCAGCATGGACTGTGCACATTTCCCAGAATGCTTTGCTGTTCCATCCACTCTGGCACGTGAAAGTTTCTGAGATTTTCAACACCACTCCTTTACTACCGTACTGAACCATTCTAGGTTTTCTCTTGTACTGGTACTGGACTGGTACTCAGGGCTATCCTCTGACCAGTTCCAGGAAACCATCCCCATATAGCTGCATTGGGTCCAGGTGATCTGACACTGTGTTGTTGTAATTGCTGTGATGAAACACACTGCCGAAGAGCAACTAAAGGAGGAATCAGGTTGTTTTGCTCAGAGTTCTGGTGCTGTAAAGAGAATCCATGACTATGCCAACTCCTACTGAAGACAGCATTTGATTGAGGCTTGCTTATGGTTCCATGGGTTTAATTCATTATCCTCGTGGGGAGGAACATGGCAGTATGCAGGCAGACATGGTAGCTGACAGTTCTACATCCAGATCCAAAGGCAGCAAGAAGCAAGAGTCTCTGGGCTTGGAATTAGCTTTTTGAAATCTCAAAGTTCTTCCCCAGTGACACACTTCCTCCAGTAAGGCCAGACCTACTCCAAAAAGGACATATTCCTAATCCCTCTCAGGTAGGGCCATACCTTAATGATCAAACATTCAAATATTTTAGTTTATGGTGAGTATTTTTATTCAAACCACCACCTTGTACCTTGTGGCCCCCTTAGGCTTGAGGCCATATCATAATGCAAATATGCATTCAGGCCAATTTAAAATGTCTCCATGGTCTATCACAGTCTCACCCCATTTAAAAGGCCAGAGTTCAAAGTCTCTTTTGAGACTCATGGCAACCTCTTCACTGTAACCCCTGCAAAATTAAAATTAAAAAGCAGTTCCCATACTTCTAACCTAATATGGCACAGAATATGCATTTCCATTCTGAAAGGGAGAAAATAGAGCAGATCGAGGAAATACTTGGCCAGAGCAAGATGGACGACCAGCAGGTCCAACTTCAAACCCCACATCTCCATGCCTGTTGTCAAAGTGCTCTTCAGAGCTCCCAATCTTTCAGCTTTGCTGACTGCAACAGACTTCTGTCCTCCGTGCCGGTTCTCCACCTGTCAGCAGCTCTCCTTGATAGGTAGGCCATGACTCTGTCTTCTTTGTAATCTTGGAGTCTGGAGTGAAATCCTGGCTTCACCCTCACAGCTTCACACAGTGGCCTTTCTGAGCCTCCACGCAGGCACATGTCTGACACGTGCCTGGCCTCAGCGGCTTTACTTAGCCCCAAATGGATTCCACACCCCCTTCCTGTACCCTTGACTCTAAAGCCAGAACCTCATGGCCAAAGCAGCCAAGTTTTGCTGCTTCCTTAGGCTGGAACATGGCTCCTCATTCACATACAGTGCCATCAGCCTTTGTATCTGATAGCTTCCTTCATTGCTTAACCATCTTTTACATTCTTTTAACAAATTAGAAGCTTAGCTGACTGATGTCTTTCTCTGAGGCCAAACTCCTTTTATTCCTTTTAGAATCTAGCTTCTCCTTACATTTTTTTTATCTCATTGAGCACTGGACTCTCTTCTCACACTTCCTGGGGCTCCTTTTCTCCTCAAACTGTACATTTTGTACTTTTCCCTGCTCAGCTTGCTCCTTTTCATTATACATTGGAATGAGAGTAACCAATGACAGCATCATGACCCAGGAATATTAAGAGGTCTTGAAATCATCTCTGCCCAAGTCATTAATCCCAAACTCTTCAATTTAGCCTGAGGCAGGTTTTATTTTGTTTTGTTTTTGGTGTTTTGTTTTGTTTTGTTTTGTTTGTTTTGTTTTGTATTTTTGGACAGGAGCAAAAGGCAACCACATTTCTTCACCAAAAGATCACAAGCACGGTTTTAGGCCACTTAATAATGTTTTTCTCTTCTGAAATCTGGTTTAAGCTCCATTCTATACTGGAATGCCAAACATTTACAATAATTAGGGCCAGCTAATGAAGAGTTTCTATTGGCTTAAACAACATTTTTGAGGAGTTAGGTAGTGGAGGAAGCACGGAGGGGAAACTGCAGTCAGGAAATAAAGTAATTAATCCAAAAAAAATCTGAGCATTCTTCTCGGCTGAATTCCCTAGAACAGCAATGTCCTTTCTGCAATTTCCTTACTAGAAGGCTCTTACCGCTGGCTCTGGATGTCTAACTGCTGACTTGTATCTTTAAATGGATCTCTCTCTCTTTAGACGTTTGCTAACTTTCTTCAGGTGATTGGTTTTCAGGTGTTCAGGTTCCTGCGAATGGGTGCTGTCTGTATTATACAATGTGTACTTGAAATTTTCATAATATTTTCAGAGTATTCTCTTGTAATTATATTACTTTACAAGGTTTTTGGGGCTTCTCTTTGATTTGTGATTACACAGTTCTAGTATATTTTGTGTTCTTTAGTCAGACTATACAATTGTCTATGAAGTTCAGGAAACTTTTGAAAAAAATTTGTTTCCATTGAATTTCTTTATCATTTCTATTCCATATTTAATTCTTGCTGAGACCTATTCTAACTTTCTTCTTTACATTTGGTTGCATATCTTTATTTACTCACGTCCTTTTTGTTTTATTTCGCATATGTTGATTAGGGATGTGTTGTTGGATGGGCTTGATGGATTATGCCTTTAATTCCAGCATTCTGGATTCAAAGATAGACAGATCTCTGAATTAGTGGGAACCTCTCTGATCTACACAGAGAGTTCCAGCACAGGCAGGTGTATACATAGAAACCTTGTCTTGAAAAGATGAAACATAAAGAAAGGAAGAAATGTGTGGTTGGGGTCAAAGTGCAGAGAATGTGTGTCTGCAGAATACAAATGGGGTATCTATGTCATATGCCCTGCCCCCGAGACTTAGGAGCCATCATGAAGAAGGAACGTCCTATCCAGGTTTTACAGTAGTAAGCTTTCCTTCATTAGCTTAAAGATTTATTATTATTTTATATGTTGTCAACTTCAATGTTTATTTTTATTATCAGTTTATGGTGCACACATATATGCTCACCATGTCATGCAAAGCTGGCAAAAGCCAGAGAGACATCTGAGCCCCTAGAACTGGAGTTGAAGACATATGTGAGCCACAATGTCAGTGCTGAGAATTAAACCCAGGTCCTCTGGAAGAACACCCAGTGATCTTAACCACTACACCATCTCTACAGTTCATAAAATATCATTTTTTAAGAAAAAACAAAATGTTTAATTGGGGCTGGCTTATAATTTCAGAGGTGCAGTCCATCATCATCATGGCAGGAAGCATGGCAGCATCCAGGCATGCATGGTGCTGGATGAGCCAAGAGTTCCTTTTCTTGATCCAAAGGCAGCTAGGAGGAGACTATCATTCCATAGTGGGCAGAGATTGAGAGGTGAACATGAGGGAAAGCTAGTAATGCCACGGATCATTAAAAACGAAGAAGAAGAAGAAGAAGAAGAAGAAGAAGAAGAAGAAGAAGAAGAAGAAGAAGAAGAAGAAGAAGAAGAAGCAGAAGAAGCAGAAGAAGCAGCAGCAGAAGAAGCAGAAGAAGAAGAAGAAATATCATTTTTTACAGAAACAGAAAGTTGGAGTGGTAAGAGTTGGTCTGGAAGGAGTGAGGGGAAAGTAGGGACCGTGCACATGGTCAACATACATGAATACAGGCATGAGAAGCTCAATGAACAAAGACCGTATTTAGAAATGTCTTGTTTGAATTTACAGGCCCACAGTCCAACCTTATGCAGAGAGTTCGAGACCTTGGAACACTCAGCCCTAAATCTGTATCTCCAACAAGTCTCTCCTCTCTAAGTAGTGTTCTTAAGTAATGTTTCCAGCCCAAATTTCCAAAGTCTTCCACACCTATTCCTCCCCAAATCAACAAACTCAGGTTATCATATATTTAGCCCCACATCCAAGGCTAGAATTTCTTTTAATTTTATATGTGTGGGTGTATATATATATATATATATATATATATATATATATATATATATACACATATATGTATATATTACTATGTGTTTGTCTGTGTGTGTGTGAATCATGTATATGTCTGGCTTCAGAAGAGGCGAAAAGAAGGCATCAGAGCTCCTGAACCCAGTGTTGAAAATGGTAGGTCACCATGTAGGTTCTGAGAATAGAATTCTGGTCCTATGGAAAGCTGCCAGAGCCCAGGATAGATCTTAAAGTTGTTGAATTTTCACCTGTTCCTTGGATCTCTCATTCAGGGAGAAACTGAACTAACACACTTGGCTGTACCTAAATTAGGTATTCTGTTACAGTCAGAGTTTTAGGACACAGTGGTGATGAAGACTGTAGCATGAGGGATAAGTTAGCAGAGGATGAACAGATCGGGGCCTGAGGAAATACTGCTAGACTCAATGGAAAACAGTTAACTAGAGAAGAGGAGAGGAGCAGACTCAGGCTATGTCACAAGCTGCTGTGTAGACAGCAGCTCACCAAGAGAGTGGGCCCTGGGCCCTGAGGAAACATCACTGGGGCTGGGGGGTCATGCCATGGAGGACACTGAGCCCTTGACAAGTTTCTCCCTGAAATCTCTTTCTGCTGTTCATTGTCTAGAAAGGCAGGGAGATAGGATATAAAAATAGCAGTTGTACATCTTAATTGGGAGTAAACTCTGCAACTATAAAAAGATTAACTTTTGCTAAAGTGATTCTAAATCAGAAATTATACCCATGCACCTCTCTGCATATCAGTCTCTCCATGGAACCGTACTGAGTGACAATAGGTCAATTCCCATGGTCAGAATTTCATTCTATCTTAAGTTCCCTTCTGTCTCATTACTGCTATTGACTGACTAAGCCCAGTCGTTTGTAACACAAACTAATATTAGAGACTTTTATGATTATTTAACACTACTGTGGGAGTTTTTATTATACATGAAAAGTATTTCTTTAATAAGATTTAGAAGTCTGTGTAAAATGATTACCTTTAACAAAAACGATCAGGAAGCATTGTCCAGGTGGTCTGTCATCTCTATCTTCAAGATCTTCTTATACCAGCACACAAAGTCACTTTTCATTTTAATATTGCATGACATGTCATCCTGTAAATGTGTCCAAATTTGCCATCTGTCCTGTATTTATGAAGATAAAGTCTTTCCTGTTAGCTACTCAACAGGAAGTCAAAATGTTTCAATGTTATAAAGATAACAGCGTGGATTTCCATAAAGTTTTTGGAAGTTTTATTCACTACATACACATGGACTCTGAAAACTGCTATGATTTATATTATCATTTCACCTCATTACAACATTAGCTATCTACTTTGCGAAAAGAGTTAGCTTTGACAAAAGATGGTAAAAATTGTATCCCTAGTAGAAAACAAACTGAAATCAGCATAAGGATCTAACAGTTTCTAGTCTGGCAGTTTTGGTCCTCCTTGAAGAAATGATGCACCAGCTTGAGGTAAGGCAAAGCCTGCCCTGATTTCGACCCCATTATTCTCACTCAGGGCTTCTGTAGGTCCTCACTCTCCTAGGCTGTAGTAGATTTCGGGTCCCCATTGAGGTGGAACTTGTTACCATAGATGGAGAGCAGAGCATAAAATGAGGCAGACTGATGTCTTAGACAATAGCCACCTTTATTCAAAGATCAGACACTTGGGTTAAGCAAGGTCACATGAGCAAAGTTCACAGGACTGTACACAGTCACAGGGCACCATGCCTGGACACATTTCTTAGCGACACAAGTAAGCAGCAATGTGTGATGTGGAGAAAACTCACCCCTGTTTGTTGGGAGCTATTAAGACAACTCTTGATCTCTGAATTGGGCCTCTCCCCCCGAGAAGAAAAGGGGGTTAAAAGCAGGCCACCGACACACCGCTCAGAGAACAACCACAGATTGTTACAGCCCTAAGTCAGCGCCAGATGTCCTGACCTCAAGATACCCTGATACTGCCAAGTTCCTGCTTCCTGTGTAACTGCCTAAAGAATGTGCAATTCTATTGCCCCATCCCTCCTGCTGAGAAGTACTTCCCTTTTTGCTTGAGCAATTCTATGCCCCATCCTTCTGAAAGGAAATAAAACTTGAGACCTGTGATTCATGTAATGTATGTCAAATAGTCCAAAGAGTTGTTTGTGAGCTTTGAAACCTGGGGCTGAGAACATAGTAGAACAGACCAGGACATGCCCAGGCAGGCCCATGCTTCCCTATCTCCCACCCCTCTGACCTAAGTTAAATCTTACAGGCTGCTGATGTTTAAATGGACCAATCATGTGAAACCGTGCCAATTCCTTCCCCAGCCCCACTCCTTTTCTATAAAAACCCCTAGCTTCCAAGCCTCGTGGTCGAATCCACTGTCTCCTGTGTGAGATATGTTTCGACCCGGAGCTCCACCAGTAAAATACCTCGTGTTGTTACATCAAGGTGTTGTGTTCTATTCGTGATTCTTGGGTGCACGCTGAATCGGGAGTTGAGTGGAGGTTTCCCCTCTAGGTTCTTTCACATCCTTCTGAAAGGCACTTCCCCTTTTGCTTGTGCATTTACGCATTGGGCCTTTCTCAATATGGTGGGGTCCTGATGCAATTCAGAACGTTTCCGTGTCGTTATTCGCACAAGACCCTCGTCTCTCTCTACCCCCCATTTGGTTCTTAGGAGAAGGTCCCCTTGAGACCCGTGAATAATTGGACCTGCTGGACGGGTCACCTGTTTACACCTGGGAGGTGCATGAAAGCTCATTCCAAGAACAAACCCAGGTTTAGGAAGAACAGAGGTTATAAGACTAGTCTCATATTTTTTTTTCTGAGACAGGGTTTCTCTGTATAGCTCTGGCTGTCCTGTAACTCACTTTGTAGACCAGGCTGGTCTCGAACTCAGAAATATGCCTGCCTCTGCCTCCGAAGTGCTGGGATTAAAGACGTGAGTCACCATGCCCAGCTTAGTCTCATAATCTTAGAATTTTCTGAAAAGCTCTCTGAACTCTTCTCACAACTTGACTCATGGACTGTGGTCTGACAGTACCTATCACTTCTCCACCAAAACAACACAGACTCAAACACACACACACACACACACATACACACACACACACATACACACACACACACAGCTTCTGATGGTGTTGGCAATATCTGTCATTTCACTTCCAACTAAGCATAGTGTGCAATATTAAAACTGACGGTCTCCATGCTCCCTCCATCACTCCATCAGGATGTAACATGACGTTGACATCAGTGACTCCATCTCTTGCCTTGTTCCTGTTCCCTTTCTCACGGTCACCCATAGACACATCATCACACAAATCCAAATAATGAGCAATAAATTCATTCTGAAGAAATTAAATGAAAATAAAGAAAAAAATCTTGGAAAATATATTAGCTCAGGAAAGAAAATGAGGGACAGACTGAAGGAAGAGATCTGTCCTAAAATGGAGTTGACCTTTTGGGGACCATGGCATCCCATAGAGTGAAAAGTTAGATCAGGATGATTTCAGATAATAAGATCAGATAACAGTTCCGGAGAATAATCTCATATAGGAAACACAAGGATTTCAAAGCACATAGCTGAAAGTTATGCATGTCTCAGAACAGAACTGATAAAGGAGTAATAGGCCTGGTGAGTTGACTCAGCAAGGAAAACCACTTGCTGCTACATCTGATGTGGTTTGCTACTCAGAACCTGTGGGGAGCCAGGCAAACCCAAGACTTTTTCAGATGCCCTGATGAAAGGACAGAGGGGAACCTTAGTTCTGTGTATGTGTCTTGACATAGCCCATCTAGAGCTGTAGCCCCAGCCTCAAACGAATCATTCTTAAGGTTTCCTGGGGAAACAACTCTGCTCCCTGGGCTGTGGTTGTCAGTCCTAAGGCAGCTATGTCTGAAAATCTCAGATCTGCTGAGGTAAATGGAGACAAGTTGATTCTTGGGGCTCAGTGCTCAACCAGCCAAGCCTGTCCACTTACTAATCCCCAAATTGGTGAATCTCTCTGTCTTAAACCAAGAATGTACAACTGCTAAAGAGCCACAGCCTTGTGAGTTCTCTGGAATCCCTGCAGAGGCTTGAGCACAGTGTGGGTGGGCTCTACCCCTGCCCATGAGCGCTCAGCCCTGCCCTGCACCACACACACAGGAAACAGGACACAGAAAACAGCAGGACTATGTGTCAGCAGTCATACAACCCCAGCCTGCCATGGTAATCTCTGAAACTGATTGTGTGTGTGTGTGTGTGTGTGTGTGTGTGTGTGTGTGTGTGCGCTGCTTCTGGTAGGACTTGCCTCATACATACACAGACACACATATAAATTTGTTTGTTTTTGAGACAGTATCTCACCATTTCTCACTCTTTTTAGTCTTTAGCTCAACAAGGATCCTCCTGTCTGCTGCTACCTCCCAAGAGCTGGGATGAAAGGCAAGTCCTACCAGAAGCAGCTATGAAGTTGCTTTCATTTTGAAACTCCAGCCTTAAACTCTAGAGGACTTATATTTCATCTTCCTTACACCCAGGAAGAACTCTAGAAATGTTGATTTGTGCCTATAATTCTGGACACAGGAAGATCCACAGATTTTGAAAGCTGGCCAGTCTAGTTAAATCCAGGAACTCCCAACTTTAGAGAAGATCTTGACTGAACAAACTAGGTGCAACTAAAGACCTGTGGACACTCAAATCTGACCTCTGGGCTCAAAAGGCAAGAACATTATGGTGGCAAAGCACAGCTTGCAGACTAGACAGAGAAACAACTGTGATTTCCAGGGTGGGGCATAAGTTCTTAGGCTTTTAAAAACATTTTTAAGACGTGCAGATGGGAAGAGAGAGGAAGTGGGGGTGGGGAGATGGGTAGCTACAGCCAGAGAGGTGCTGGAAGGATCCCTAATAGGCAGCAGGAAGCTGGAGGCATCAGAGGTGTTGGTGTGTATGTGTGTTGTGGGCTCACCACAAGCATGCTTATCTAAGCCACAGCCAGGGTTACAATCTGTCTGCTTACAGCTTCCTGTGCCCACAGTCTTTGGTTTCCGTCCAGGGTTGCAGCTGGGGATTACTCAGCTTCTTGCCCCTGAGGAATCTGCATACTTAGAAGCCTGGAGGCCCTGCTTGCTCTATAGATCACCCCATCCTCCCTCTTGTCACTCACCCCGCCCACCTGCCAGCCAGCCAGCCAATCAGTTCCTGGCACTTCCCTTCTTTTTCCCACTCCTTTCCCATTCCTGCACTTTTCTTCTCGCCCTTCTCAGTTCCCTGGCCTCTGGAGCTTCACATGCTAGGACACAAAAGGCACGCGCAGCTGCTTTCCTTCTACCCCACCCTGCAGAGCACTGAGACATGAGATGAGAGCAGGGCCACACCTCAATCTGCCCGGCACAGGGACCAGGACACGGGAACCAGGACACAGGGACCAGGACACAGGGACCAGGACACAGGGACCAGTCTGCAGGGGCTGGGGAGCTGCTCTGAAAGGATCTGGAGAAAGGGGAACTAGAAGTTGTTTTTGACAAGGTCAGGAGGAGGAATTGCCTTGATCCCCCAGCCAAGTTTCAAAAACTTTCTGTGGTCGGGACCATTATCAGGAAGTGACCAAGATCTTCCCCCCCTTTCAGACAATTAAAATCACACCTTTGGCCTCCAGAGTCTAGAGAAGCAGCTATGGAACTCACTGCCAGTGACAAGGTCCTTTCCTGCTGCTTGTCCCTGCTGTGCCTGCTGTCTGTCTGTCTGTCTGACTAGAAGGATAGAAGGATAGAAGGTGAGCTCCTGAGATCTTAGGGGGCAGAAGGGTGATGGGAGTGGGAAAGAGCAGGGAACACAGGTTAAAGGCTACCCTGTGAATTTCCAAATCCTGGGGTGGGGGTTGTGGTGGGGGAGCACAGCTGTCTCTGTCTTGAGCTAGTCAGTGACTTCCTGGGACCTGAACCTAAGAGGAATCCCAGGGACACAGTGTGGAGGACAGGACCTCCTCAGCCCAGAGACTCTTTTGAAAATACTCTAGGTCCCAAGTTCTTTGGAGTCCTCTCCCCAACCCTCCCCTCTTTACCAAACCTGGCTCTCTTCAGGAGTTCTCTGGTCCTTTTGCTTCTGCACTACTCAGTGTGCTAATCAGGTTATAGCACAGGCAACCAACAGCCGCTCCACACATTCGCACCCCTCCCCACAAAGTCTGGGACTTTTGCTGAAAGAGTTCACTCTGTAGCCCAGGCTAGCCTTGAACTAGAATTTTGTACCCAAATATAAAAATTAAGGGCCTGTGCCACCACACCAAGATTTACAAACCACTTGGTGTATGCAGAACCCACCCAGCTCATCTGCCTTCCCTGTCCTGCCCCACTATTCCACTCAGAAAAGGACTTTAATCCCTTCCTTCCTTCACAGGGTGACAACAGGGTTAAGTGGTCCTTAGTTGGGCATATGGACGCTTCTGCCCCTGCACCCGGGCCTGTCTAGACTCCTTCCCCTGGAGACAGATCAGATAGTGGGGTTCATTTAGACAGAAGTCTGTTTTTCTGTAAAACAGGAATAATTTCAAATTGGGAAGTATATTATCTGTGCCTCTGCATCAGATACTCAGTTGATGACTAGTAGGTCAGATTTTCTTTTTTTTTCATTTTTCTTTCCTTCCTTCCCTCCTTCCTCTCCTTCCTTCCTTCCTTCCTTCCTTCCTTCCTTCCTTCCTTCCTTCCTTCCTTCCTTCCTTCCTTTCCTTTCCTTTAAAAAATTATCTTAGTTTTCCAAAGATGAAAATAAATTTTAGTTTCAAAAGAATATGATGATCTTGGCCTTCATTTGCCAAACACTTATTAGACACTAAAGAATTCATGTCTCATTGCTCCACTTAATTTATATATCAGTCTGATAGTATCAAAATTATATACTAACTTTTTTTACCTTTATTTAATCTTTATTTACAGTTAGGATTTCATCCCCCTCCAGGTCTACCTTCTGACTGTTCCAGATCCCACGCCTTCCCCAGCCCCCACCCCCCAGGATAATGTCTCCAAGACTTATCCCCCCCCACACACCACCACACTTCCCCACTCCCTGGGGCCTCCAATCTCTTCAGGGTTAGGTGCATATTCTCTGACTGAGTCCAGACCTGGCAGTCCTAGGTTGCATATGTGTTGGGAGCCTCATATCAGCTAGTTTATGCTGCCTGATTGGTGACCCATTATTTGAGAGATCTTAGGGGTCCACATTAGTTGAGACTGCTGGTCCTCTTACAGGGTCCCCTTCCTCTTTGGCTTCTTCCAGCTTTTCCTTAATTTAACCACAGGGGTCATCAGCTTCTGTTGGGTGTAAATATCTGCATCTGACTCTTTCAGCTGCTTTTTGGGTCTTTCAGATGGCAGTCATGATAGGCCCCTTTTTGTGTGCACTCCATAACTTCAGGAGTAGTGTCAGGCCTTGGGGCCTCCTCTTGAGTAGGATTCCAATTTGGGACTGTCACTTGACCTCCTTTTCCTCAGGCTCTTCTTCTTTTTTGTCCCTGCAGTTCTTTCAAACAGGAACTGTTATGATTTTTCTGCACCTGGAATCTTCTAGATTTAATGTTTTCTTTGCCCAATGTATCCATTTCTTCTGTGGTATTGTCTACTCAATTCCAGAATTCGTTCAATTTCTGTTTTCTGTATTGTTTCTATTTCCATGTTTAGGTCTTGAACAGTTTTGTTGTTCCCTTCAATAGTTTGTGTGTTCTTGAGTTTCTGTAAAGGATTTATTTATATCCTCTTTAAGGATTTCTCTCATCTTTATATGGTTGATTTTAAGGCCTTTTTCTTGGGCTTTGACTGTGCTGGAATATCTAAGGCCTGGTGTGGTGCAATAGCTGGGCTTTCATGGAGACATATTGTCTCTGTGTTAGTGATTCTGTTTTTGCTTTCGCATCTAGGCATCTGGGTTTGGTCTAGGTGCTGACGTCTGGACCTTTCTTTTTTGCATTGGGTGATTTGTTCTTGGTTTCTGTTTCCTCTCTGGATTTTGGGGGATTATGATGATTGTGTATTGTCTGCTTCCCTGACCTGCTCAGCTGCTGTGTTCACAGGGAATGATTGCTGGTATTGGGACTGGAATATTGGAATGAGCTGGTGAAGGGAAGGTCTTTGTGTTTGCTTGGGGATGGGGTCAGAAAGGAAAGGGAAGTCACAATTGGACCTCAGGAGTAATGGAGAAGTATAGGTCCACCTTCACCCTACTTTTTTCGCTGGGTAATGTGACCCCTGTTGTCAGGGTCACAGGGCAGTGCTGGAATTGGGGGTTGAAAATAAGCAACTAATGGGGTGAGGGAAGTAGTAGGAGAAGACCTGTGGGATTATCTGGAGATGAGAGCTGGTGGTTGGGAAAATGAGAGATGCTATGGGTGTTCTACAGAAAGAGCTGGTGGGTTGGATATGGGGGAACAGACAGGAAAGAGAACATCTGCACCTGGTTTTTGTTAAGTATGGCATATCAATGGGGTTTTCACAAAGAGGCTTTGTCCAAAGTTTGGATCTTGGTTAGTCATCAGGAAGAAATTCTAAACATTCAAAATCGATGAACTTCGCTTTGAGAAAACAAGCAGTTTTTCTTTCTTGCTTCCATTTTGTCATTGGTGTCCTCTAAAGATTTGGGTCCTTTTGGTAAGTTGTGGTTGTTTTCCTATATTCAGAGCAGTTTTGATTGCCTTAAATTAGTGTTGAGCTGTGAGTGTTTCTTGTGCTAGTGAGTTCTGCCTTTCAGGCTGTAGATGTCCTCACTGTAGATGTCTCCTATAGATGTCATTATGTGAGCTTTTTAGACCCATGTCTTAGTTAAGGTTTACTGGTGTGAACAGACACCATGACAATGGCAAGTCTTATAAAGGACAACAATTAATTGGGACTGGCCTACAGGTTCAGGGATTCAGTCCATTATCATCACAGTGGGAGCATGGCAGCATCCAGGCAGGCATGGTGCAGGCAGAACTAAGAGTTCTATATTTTCATCTAAAGGCTGCTAGTGGAGACTCACTTTCAGAGATCTAGGACTAGGGCATTAAAGCCCATACCCACAGTTACACACCTACTGTAACAAGGTCATACCTCCTAATATTGCCATTCCCTGGCCCAGGCATGTGCAAACTATCACAGCCCAGGTCACTAGGTCCCCACAAACCTCCAGAGTCCACCAGGAATCCAACTCATAGGAAAAAGCAAAGAGTCTTTATTCAAGCCCGAGCTTCTACTCTCCATTCTCTCCAATGCAATGGATCGGCGTAGAAGGTTCTGAGCTGGTGAAGCTTTCACTTTTTATCATAGTTACAGCAGGGTAGGGTCTTTCCAACTTATCAGTGATTGGTTAACGTTTGAAAATTTTAGCTTGGAGAAAAATCTATGGCATAGCCATGATTTCAGCTTGTTATGAGCAATTGTGGTTAATTTTAATAATCTACTAAAAACATCTGTAATTAGGACCTGAATGGTTGTTACTAAGAGTGTAGTAGCAGTTGTTAGGAAACATATGGCTGTTTCTAGGGTGTCTTGATTCCTGGATTTTGCTGTGGTTTTTATAGCACCTGAGTTCAACCTGAGGACAAGCTTAACATAAGATGGAGTATAAATACAAAATGGAGTTTGTATATTAAGTTGGGCCCTTTATTCTCACTTTTACAAGTATCCAGTCATGGCACCTTAGCATCTGTGGTCTCAAGCTCTAAGGGCTGAGTTTGAATTCTAAGGACCATGAGTTATTTGTACAACACTGACTTGCTCTGACAAAGTTGGTTCGTCTATTAAGAGTTCACAGTATAAAAGTGAGTAACAGGAACAATTTAGTAAGAGATGTCTTAGTCAGGGTTTCTATTCCTGCACAAACATCATGACCAAGAAGCAAGTTGGGGAGGAAAGGGTTTATTTGGCTTACACTTCCATACTGCTGTTCATCACCAAAGGAAATCAGGACTGGAACTCAAGCAGGTCAGGAAGCAGGAGCTGATGCAGAGGCCATGGAGGGATGTTCTTTACTGGCTTGCCTCACCTGGCTTGCTCAGCCTGCTCTCTTATAGAACCAAGACTACCAGCCCAGAGATGGTCCCACCCACAAGGGGCCTTTCCCCCTTGATCACTAATTGAGAAAATACCTTACAGTTGGATCTCATGGAGGCATTTCCTCAACTGAAGCTCCTTTCTCTGTGATAACTC
Organism: Mus musculus; assembly: GCF_000001635.26. Classification (NCBI taxonomy): domain Eukaryota; kingdom Metazoa; phylum Chordata; class Mammalia; order Rodentia; family Muridae; genus Mus; species Mus musculus. The sequence continues at coordinate 22,419,016 of NC_000076.6, forward strand.
CAGCTGTGTCAACTTGACACAAAACTAGCCAGTACAGGAGATCATCTAAAAAGCATATCAGAGTAGTCAATCACAGAGACCAATTAAACACACTATCATACCATTGTTGTGATAGCCTTTTCTCCAATTGTCTATCCTGTAGTCTCTTTCTTTGTTTGGCCATATTTTCTCTGACAACCTCCATTTGGTCTGCACCTATACAACATTCTTCTCTTAGGGCCACACATACTCATCCTTGTTGTAGAAAGAGTAACTCCAAGCCCCTTCCATTTTATAACACTGTGTTATCTAGAGAGGACAGAGATTTTTCTAAGGCTGACATTGCCATCTCTAGCCTCTATGTCCCTGTCGAGTTGTAATGCTAAGGCTGTGGCTCCTGTTCCTATTGCTCCTGCTATTCTGATGCCCAGGAAGGTGGACAGAATGATGGTGGTAATGGGTTCTTGATTAAATTCATTATGAGGGCCATGGCTAAGGTAGTTGAGAACATTCTTCTCTTGAATTGTAAGTCACCCTGGGAACCAACTAAACCAGAACACAAAAGTCAGAGGAAGTGTTAAGTGACTTCGTTTGGATACGTGGAGTTAGGACAGTAGAACAGGTCAACCAGACATCTGGTGGGACTAAGAAGTACCTATTACTTTTATCCCAGGGAATGGTCTGGTTACAGAGGTGAGAGTATTCCCTGATAGTATATCTTGGGCTACACATAGCCCTTGCCCTGTAACTGATTATACGTTGACCAGGCAAGGTGCATCAGTTGCCATCTGTAATGGCTTGCTTCTGTAGGTTCAGGGACTGAAGCATTGAAAGCAATGCCATCATACCAAGGGGCGTTTAGCATCAGTGCAGAGTCAATAATCAGAAGTGAGATCATTGACCTTGTATCCCGGGTCTCAAGGAGACCAGTCTGCACAGGAGAGCACGCATGGGCGGCAGAAACTACATAGGTTCGGAAACAGGGTCCCTTTGAGCCTTCATCTTTGGCCAGAGGGCAGAGCAGACACCCAGACCTCTGTGTGCTTGTCCTGCCAGAGGAGAGATGGCCTTCAGGGAGAATTCTGTCCGTGGGACCAGGTGAGAATGCCATCTTGTATCCTGGGACCCAAAGAGAACAGTCTGTGCAGGAGAGTGCACAGGCAGCAGAAGCAACATAGCTCCTGGGTAGGGTCTCTTTCTGACCTTCATCTTCAGCTAGGAGGACGAGCTGAGTTCCAGAACTCTTCACACTTGCCTGCAGAGAGTACTCTGACAACTGAGACTCAGGAGAGAGTTGGACTCCCAGGAGTGCTGACAGAGGCTAACAAAATCACAGGAGGAGCAAGCTCCAGCCAGTGACAGCTATAACAACTAACACCAGCGATTAACAGGTGGCGAAAGCAAATATAACAATCTTACCAGCAGAAACCAAGAACATTGGGCATCATCAGAACCCAGCACTCCCACCCACAGTATCCACAGTTCTGGATACCCTAACAAACCTCCTGAAAAGCAAGATTCAGGTTTAAAATCATATCTCATGATGCTGGTAGAGGATTTTAAGACAGACATTAATAATTCACTTAAAGAAATACAGGAGAACACGGCCAAACAGGTAGAAGGCCTTAAAGAGGAAGGACAAAAATCCCTTAAAGAATTAAAGGAAAATACTGCTAAGCAGGTGATGGAATTGAACAAAACCAACCAAGATTTAAAAATGGAAGTAGAAACAATAAAGAAAACCCAAAGGTAGACAACTCTGGAGATAGAAACCCTAGGAAAGAAATCAGGAACCATAGATGTGAGCATCAACAACAGAATACAAGAGATGGAAGAGAGAATCTCAGGTGCAGAAGATTCCATATAGAACATGGAAACAACAATCAAAGAAAATGCAAAATGCAAAAAGATCCTAACTCAAAATATCCAGGAAATCCAGGACACAATGAGAAAACCAAACCTACAGATAATATGAGTGAATGAGAATGAAGATTTTTCAATTTAAAGGGCCAGTAAATATCTTCAACAAAATTATGGAAGAAAGCTTCCCTAACCTAAAGAAAGAGATGACCATGAACATACAAGAAGCCTACAGAATTCCAAATAGACTAGACCAGAAAAAAATTCCTCTCGACACATAATAATCAGAACAATTAAATAAAGATAGAATATTAAAAGCAGTAAGGGGAAAAGGTCAAGTAACATATAAAGGCAGGCCTATTAGAATTACATCAGACTTCTCACCAGAGACTATGAAAGCCAGACAGATGTCCAGACAGATCCTGGACAGATGTTATACAGACCCTAAGAGAACACAAATGCCAGCCCAGGCTACAATACCCAGCAAAACTCTCAATTACCATAGATGGAGAAAACAAAGTATCCCATTACAAAGCCGAATTCACAGAGTATCTATCCACGAATCAAGCCCTTCAAAGGATAATAAGGGTAAAACACCAACAAAATAACGGAAATTACGCCCTAGAAAAAGCAAGAAACTTTCAACAAACTTAAAAGAACATAATCCCAACTCTAACAACAAACATAACAGGAAGCAACAATTACTTTCCCTTAATATCTCTTAATATCAATGGACTCAATTCCCCAATAAAAAAACAAACACTAACACACTGGCTAAACAAACAAGATCCAATAGTTTCCTGCTTAAAGGAAACCCACCTCAGGGAAAAAGACAGACACTACCTCAGAGTGAAAGGCTGGAAAACAATTTTCCAAGCAAATGGTCCAAAGAAACAGGATGGAATAGCCATACTAATATTGAATAACAACCCAAAGTTATCAAAAAAGACAAGGAGTGGCACTTCATCCTCATCAAAGGTAAAATCTTCCAAGATGAACTCGTAATTCTGAATATCTGTGCTCCAAATGCAAGGGCAGCCACATTCATTAAAGAAACTTTAGTAAAGCTCAAAGCACACATTGAACCTCACACAACGATAGTGGGAGACTTCAACACCCCACTCTCATCAATGGACAGATCCTAGAAACAGGAACTAAACAGAGATACATTGAAACTAACAGAAATTATGAAACAAATGGATTTAACAGATATCTACAGAACATTCTATCCTAAAACATAAGGTTATACCTTCTTCTCAGCACCTTCTCCAAAACTGACCATATATTTGGTCACAAAACAGGGGTCAACAGATTCAAAAATATTGAAATTGTCCCATTCATCCTATCAGATCACCACAAACTAAGGCTGATCTTCAATAACAACATAAATAATAGAAAGCAAACATTCATGTGAAAGCTGAACAACATTCTACTCAATGATACATTGGTCAAGGATGAAATAAATAAAGAAATTAAAGACTTTTTAGAGTTTATTGAAAATGAAGCCACAACATACCCAAACACAATGAAAGCAGTCCTAAGAGGAAAACTCATCGCCCTGAGTTCCTCCAAAAAGAAACTAGAGAGAGCATACACTAGCAGCTTGACAGTACACCTAAAAGCTCTAGAACAAAAGGAAGCAAATTTACCCAAGAGGAGTAGACAGCAGGAAATAATGAAACTCAGGGCTGAAATCAACCAAGTAGAAACAAAAAGAACTATACAAAGAATCAACCAAAACAGGAGCTGGTTCTTTGAGAAAATCAATAAGATAAATAAATCCTTAGCCAGACTAACTAGAGGGCACAGGGACAGTATCCTAATTAACAAAATCAGAAATGAAAAGGGAGACATAACAACAGAACCTGAGGAAATCAAAACATCATCAGATCCCACTACAAAAGGCTATACTCAACAAAACTGGAAAACCTGGATGAAAAGGAAAATTTTCTAGACAGATACCAGGTACCAAGGTTAAATCAGGATCAGATTAATGACTTAAACAGCCCCATATCCCCAAAAGAAATAGAGTCAGTCATTAATAGTCTCCCAACCAAAAAAAGCCCAGGACCAGATGGGTTTAGTGCAGAGTTCTACCAGACCTTCAAAGAAGACCTAATTCCAATTCTCCTCAAATTATTCCATAAAATAGAACCAGAAGGTATTCTACCCAACTCATTCTATGAAGCCATAATTACTCTAATACCTAAACCACAGAAAGACCCAACAAAGAAAGAGAACTTCAGACCAATTTCCCTTATGAATATCTATGTAAAAATACTCAATAAAATCCTCACAAACTGAATCCAAGAACACATCAAAACGATCATCCATCATGATCAAGTGGGCTTCATCCCAGGGATGCAGGGATCGTTCAATATACGGAAATCCATCAACGTAATTCACTATATAAACAAACTCAAAGACAAAAACTACATGATCATCTCATTAGATGCTAAGAAAGCATTTGACAAAATCCAAACCCTTTCATGATAAAAGTCTTGGAAAGATCAGGAATTCAAGGCCCATACCTAAATATAATAAAAGCAATATATAGCAAACCAGTAGCCAGCATCAAACTAAATGGAGAGAAACTTGAAAAAAAAAATTCAAGGGGATACAAATTGGAAAGGGAGAAGTCAAAATATCACTCTTTGCAGATGATATGATAGTATATATAAGTGACCCTAAAAATTACACAAGGAAAGCACTAAACCTGATAAACAGCTTCAGTGCAGTAGCTGGATATAAAATTAATTCAAATAAATCAGTGGCATTTCTCTACACAAAGGATAAAGAGACTGAGAAAGAAATTAGGGACACAACACCCTTCACAATAGTCACAAATAATATAAAATACCTTGGTGTGACTCTACTAAGGAAGTGAAACATCTGTATGTTAAGAACTTCAAGTGTCTGAAGAAAGAAATCAAAGATCTCAGAAGATGGAAAGATCTCCCATGCTCATGGACTGGCAGGATTAATATCGAAAAATTGGCTTTCTTGCCAAAAGCAATCTACAGATTCAATGCAATCCCCATCAAAATTCCAAATCAATTCTTCACTGAGTTAGAAAGGGCAATTTGAAAATTCATTTGGAATAACAAAAAACCTATTATAGCAAAAACTATTCTCAATAATAAAAGAACCTCTGGTGGAATCCCCATGCCTTAACTCAAGCTGTACTACAGAGCAATTGTGATTAAAAACTGCATGGTGCTGATACAGTGACAGACAGGTAGACTAATGGAATAGAATTGGAGACCCAGAAATGAAGCCACACACTTATGGTCACTTGATCTTTGACAAGGGAGCTAAAACCATCCAGTAGAAAAAACAAAAACAAAAACAAAAAAAAAAACAGCATTTTCAACAAATGGTGCTGGCACAACAGGCAGTTATCATGTAGAAGAATTTGAATTGATCCATTTTTATCCCCTTGTACAAAGCTCAACTCTAAGCAGATCAAAGATCTCCACATAAAACCAGAGACACTGAAACTTATAGAATTGGCAAAAGCCTCGAAGTTATGGGAACAGGGGAAAAATTCCTGAACAAAACAGCAATGGCTTGTGCTGCAAGATCAAGAATCGATAAATGGGACCTTTTAAAATTGCAAAGCTTCTGTAAGGTAAAAGATACTGTCAATAAAGCCAAAAGGCCACCAACAGATTGGGAAAGAACTTTACCAATCCTAAATCTGATAGGGGACTAATATCCAATTTATATAAAGAACTCAATGAGATGGACTCCATAAAATCAAGCAATCCTATTAAAAAATGGGGTACAGAGCTAAACAAAGGATTCTCAACTGAGGAACACTGAAGGGCTGAGAAACACCCGAAAAAATGATCAACATCCTTAATCATCAGGGAAATGCAAATCAAAAGAACCCTGAGATTCCACCTCACACCAGTCAGAATGGCTAAGATCAAAAACTCAGGTGCTGGTGAGGATGTGGAGAAAGAGGAAAATTCCTCCATCGCTAGTGGGATTGCAAGCTTGTACAACCACTCTGAATATCAGTCTGGCGGTTCCTCAGCAGATTAGACAAGTACTACCGGAAGATCCAGTAATACCTCTCCTGGGCATATACCCAGATGATGTCCCAACTTATAATAAGGACATGTGTTCCACTATGTTCATAGCAGCCTTATTTATAATAGCCAGAATGTGGAAAGAACCCAGATGTCCCTCAACAGGGGAATCGATACAGAAATTTTGGTACATTTACACAATGGAGTACTACTCAGCTTTTAAAATCAATGAATTTATGAAATTCTTAGGCAAATGGATGCATCTGGATGATATCATCCTGAGTGAGATAACCCAATCACAAATGAACACACATGATATGCACTCACTGATAAGCAGATATTAGCCTAGAAACTTAGACTACCCATGATACAGTTTGCAAAAACACAAGAAAATCAAGAAGAAGGAAGACCAACGAGTGGATACTTTGTTCTGTCTTAGAATGGAGAACAAAATAACCCATGCAAGGAGATTCAGAGACAAAGTTCGGAGCTGAGACAGAAGAAAGGACCATCCAGGGACTGCCCCACCCAGGGACTCATCCCATATACAACCTCAAAACCAAGACAGTATTGCATATGCCAGCAAGATTTTGCTGACTGGACCCTGCTATAACTATCTCTTGTGAAGTTATGCCAGTACCTGGTAAATACAGAAGTGGATACTCACAGTCATCTATCAGATGGAACACAGAGCCCCTAATGAAGAAACTAGAGAAAGTACCCAAGGAGCTAAAGGGGTCCGCAACCCTATAGGGGGATCAACAATATGAACTAACCAGTACTCCTCAGAAGTATGTATCTAGTTGCATATGTAGCAGAGAATGGCCTAGTTGGCCATCAATGAGAGGAGAGGACCTTGTCTTTTGAAGATCATATGCCCCAGTACAGGGGAATGCCAGGGCCAGGCAGTGGGAGTGGGTGGGTTGGGGAGCAGGGTGGAGGAAGGGTATAGGTGACTTTTGGGATAGCATTTGAAATGTAAATGAAGATAATATCTAACAAAAAAAGAAAAAGAAAAAAAGAAAAAGAAATAAATATATTATTTAGATTTGGATAAAAAACAAGTGAGATCATTATGGGCAACATTCAGACTCTCAGAGGTAACTTCTCAAAGGTGAAGGGGACTAGGTCACTGCTAGTCTGAAAGTCCTGTGTTTGGACCTCAGAGGGTGCAGTCTTGTTGGGGATTAGGGTAGACCCTATGTTGCCAGTGAGCTTTCAGGTATGTTCTTGCTAGTTTGAAGGTCCTGTGTCTGGACCTCTGAGGGTGCAATCCTGTTGGGAATTTGGGTAGACCCCAAGGTGACAGTGACCTTTGGAATGTGGGTTTGTGTGTGGCCAACACTGGGTTTGGCCTCAATGGTCTAGGAGGAACCATGATTCTCTGTTAAGACAGCTGGAACTTAAATTCCCTGTTCCTGAACATAAGTTAAGGTGGGTCCTTAGCAACCAGGTTTTTTCAAGTCCCTATCCCATAGCTGTCTCTCCTTATTGGGTGAATTTTATGAGCGTGGAATTACATTTTTTGTTTCTGATATTGCTGGTTGAAGAATTTTGGTACTAGGCCAAACCCATCCATAAGTGATCTTTGGGGAAGTTGTCCTGTTTAGTTACCTGAATAAAACCATCCTTGACTGGATTTGTCCTCCTAAGAACCATACTCATGCAGTCCCATTATCCCCAATCGTAAGAGTGAGTCCCTCCACATTTTACTCTCCAATTTCTGTTACCATTTTTATGGCCTGCACAGACATAAAAATAAAGTTCCTTTAGGTGGGCACTAGACAAGGTAACCACCACAAGGTCTGAGAAGTTGAAGATGAGGTGGGGATATCTGTGGGGCCACCCTATGCACCAGCTGAAGGATGTCACCCATAGAGGCGTTATAGATAATCTAAGTTAGGCCCTAATGCTGGTGAGGATTGTTAGAGCAGGCTATTTGTTAAAAGCAAGGCTACTAGAAGTATAACCTTTGCAATTTGAGTTTCAAGGGATTGGTTTTGTCTTTGACAACCTGTCATCTGGGTGCGATGTCCTCAGGGTCTGAAGGAGGAGGGTCTCTGTGGCAAGCCTGGGTGTGGTGAATCCAGGTGATGATTCTGTCTCCCATAAGTGCAGTGGGTGTAGTCAGCATAACTACGTAAAGTCCTTTCCATGGGGATTAAAGACTCTGTTTCTGATGTCTATTCACAAGTACCCAGTCACCTGCAGGTAATTATGAGGAGTAGGTGGAGGAGGCCATAGCTGGCTCTCAGGTGTGGCCAGAGGTCCTTCTCTGTATAAGCTAGTGCACTGTGGAAGTCAAATATATGTGTAGCAGTCACTTCAGCTATTACATCTGATTTTAGCTTGGGAATCATGGGAGGGGTGTCTCCTATACATGACCTCAAAAGAAGGTCAGTTCCAAAGTATAGGACATGTTCCTGACCCTATAGAGGGTGAAGGCGAGGAGAACCACCCGGTTCCCGCTCTCCTCCCATGGTTAATCTGGTAAGGTTAATCTTTTCAGAGACGCTTTCAATTCATCCTTTTTACCTGTTCTGAACTTTGGGGCCTATAAACACAATGTAATTTCCAGTCCACCCCAATGGTCTTGGCTGTTCCCTGTGTTTCTTGAGTCGTGAATGATGCAGTAAAACCCCTCTATACTTTTATCCCAGGCAGGTACAAGAACGTGCTGTTATCCACCTTCCTCAGTGTTTTCGATTCATAAAGGAATGACACACATACATGTAGGCTTATTTTTAATATTCCTTAGCTAGCTCAATGGCTGGGCCCTGCCTAAACTTCCACATGGCTAACACACTCCCTCTGATATTCCTGAGTTAACTAACTCTAAATCTCTATTTTACCTTTGTTGCCTGATTTCCTTCTGGGCAGCCTTCCCACGGGGCCTCTACATTTCAGCTGTCTTACCTGCCTGCTCCTTCACAGCACGGTTCATCCAACGCCCCTCTCATGGCAACCTCTCCCCTTCATTTCTTGCCCAGGAAACCTAAAAGTACCTCCTCTGTCTCCTTGCCCAACCCTTGGCTGCTGGAAACTATTTCCTAATCAGAGCCAACTGGAGGCAGGCTTCCTTTAGCCTATGTGTGGGGTACTGCAGACAGGATTTTGGTAACCATAATTAGCCTGAAAACACAGACCGCTAAAAGTGAAGGCAGGTCCATTATCAGAGCTCACCATAGCTGGCGTACCATACCTAGGAAGGATATCTCCCAGTGTCTTCTTGACCACTGTTTGTGCGAAGGCCTTAGTTGATCCTGAAAAAGTATCTACAGGTACTAATGTTGGCCTGGACCCATATTTGCCTGGTTTTACCTCAGTGAAGTCCGTTTCTCAATGGGCTCCTGGTTTGGTGCCTATCTGTCAGGAGCCTTTTTCTTTGGGATTGTTTTTTAGCATTAGGGAGCTTGCTGGTGAGGTATTGCTTCTGGACTTTGGGCCTATAAGTACAATGCAATTGAAGGCAATTTATCCCACTAAAGATTTTAGATGAATAATCTTCAAGTCTGCAAGCCAAGTATACTATGGCTTCTCTGGTAGAGTGGATGACCCAGGATCTGGCAGCCAAAGGGTCAGGGTTGCTGTGGGACTAAGGATGGACTTTGAGGACTAGTCTGCCCTCTGATTGCCCTTTGAAGGCCACAACTTCCCTCTGCTGGCTGGGGAAGTGAATGATTGCTAGCTTTTGGGCAGTCAGAGGACTTGTAATGAGTCTCAAATTTCTTGCTTGTTTTTAGTCATCGTTCCCTCAGTCATAAGCAGCCTCTCTTCATACACAGCCCCATGGATATTCTGTGGCAAAGGCATATCTGTATTAGTATAAAGATTGACTTGTTTGACCAGGTTGAGGGCATTTTTAGTGACATCCTTGACTTTCTGTCTCATGTCTTTTCAGGTGGCCACCCAGCATCCAACCTGGCAACTTCCACCTGCCAATAATGATTAGTCTGTCCACCCTACCATCTGGTCCCAGTTCTAAAGTTTTTAAACTTATCCAGGAAAAGCACTGGGGGGGGGGGGAGGGGAGAGGGAGACATCTGGGTCTGTTCCATCCTTCTAACCTTCAACACAAGAAAATAATTCAGACACGATTTAAACAAACAGCCAAAGGACACAGAAACATGAATGCCGATTTGTATACAGTAACAAAAGAGAAAGTGAGATGATGACAAAGTGGGCATGACCTGAAATGTCTCTCTAAAGAAATTAGAGGATCCAATCCCTTACTGATAGATCTGGTAGATCTCTTGGTACTGGTGACTCTTGGTGGATCTGCTAGTGGATCTGCTGCAGTCCTGTGTGTCAGTGTTAAATCACGGGTTTACAGATTTACCAGAGTTAAAGCAGGCAGACACTCAGACAAACATTATCCAGAGAATACTTATCAATCAGTCTTTGACTTTAAAGGTTTGGGGTCCTGATGGAGGGGTGACGGGGTCCCAAAAGAGCCCCAAAATATTATGCCAAGATTGCCCATAGACCCCCATAGTCAAGCAGGAATTCCACTCATATGCAACAGCAAAGAGTCTTTGTTCAAGCTCGAGCTTGTACCTTCGAATCTCTCCAATGCAGTGGTTGGGTGTGGAAGGTCCCGAGCTGGTGAAGCTTTGCCTTTTTATCACAGTTACAGCAAGGCAGGTAAATCACAATTTAGCAGTTACTTGGTTGGGCAACATTTGAAAATTGTAGATTGGAGCATTTCTATGGACTAGTAATTTTAGCTTATTATGAATAATTGTGATTAACTTGAGTAATTTTTTTCCAAACAACTGAAATATTAGGAATTTTCCTCTTTGGAGCTGACTGGTGGTTATTAAGGGTGGAATGGTTGTTTTCAGGAAAGTTATGGCTGTTGATAGTGGTGTCTTGGTTTCTGGAATAAGCTGTGTTTTTTCCCAGTAACTCAGCCTGTGGACAGCGTAACATAAGATGGAGACTAAATACAAAATGCAGGTTGTTGTTAGACTGGGCCCTTCAGATCTCTGTTTTTTCCTTTTTCCACCATCATTCTCATCACTGAGTTCTATCTTGTTGGTGGAACCTGGTGTCATATTTAGGGACAAATTCCTTTTCCAATGTAGTGGACAGTTTCCCCCACCCACTGTGCTCTGCCTCCATCTTCTTCCAAGGACAAATAGCCTGAAGCTGCCTCTGTTGCTTTAGTTGGACCATCTTCGTGGTCCACTGCTCTTTCTTTAGCCACATGCAGTCCATACATTGACCCAGCTTCTAAATCCAATTTGTACTAGAGAAAATTTGTGCTTTTTTTTTTTTTTTCCATATGCACTTTAATCAGAGGGCCTTGTTGGCTTTTTGTTCACAACCAAAGTGAGGGTTCTGGGGCTGCATAATGTTCGTTTTTGTGTCCATCAAACTTTTCGTTGGTTTGTTTGTTTTTGAGACAGGGTTTCTCTGTGTAGCCCTGGCTGTCCTGGATCTCACTTTGTAGACCAGGCTGGCCTCGAACTCAGAAATTCACCTGCCTCTGCCTCCCAAGTGCTGGGATTAAAGGCGTGCACCACCACCACCTGGCCCATCAAACTTTTTAATGCAGTGAGAAAGAACCTCAGGCAATCAAAGGGAATGAACTTCAGAAGTTTAGTTGTCAGAGTTGGAAGAAATTGTGAAGAATTTAAAATGGTAGAGTAGGCAGTTGGGAGGAGCAGAGTGAAAGTGGTTGAGCCCCTTCTCTCTCTGTCTTTCTCCCCTGTCCCTTCACCTCTCCCGCCCTCCATGCCTCTCCTCTCTCTCCACCCTTTCATAAGGCTATTCTTCGTTCCATAGGTAGAAACTCTCTCTGAGTTACTTGCTCCCTGCCCCTAACCTCACTGCATGTTTCCTTCACAGAGGCTGCTTCTCTTTGTAACATTTACAAGGTTGACAGGTCAGAGTCTGGACAACAGAGTCAAGAAGTTCAAGGCCTACTCAACAGACAGCCTCTTTTTGTCTACAAGGATAACAAGTGTCATACCATTGGTGCTCATAGGAACAGCATGAATGTTACAAAGATCTGTGAAAAAGAGGTTGACACTCTGAAAGATGGAATTGACAACTTCAAAGGTCTGCTGCTTCACATATTGCAGGAGACTAACACAATCAGAAGTAAGTTTCAAATGGCCCAATAGGGCTGGTGTGTAGCTCATTAGTGGGGTGTTTGGCAGCATACATGAGGTTTTAGATTAAATCCCCCTGTTACAAAATAAGTAAAAGAGCATATCAGACAGCCCCCCCCCCAATAGGAAAGAACAGGTTGACAAATTAGGGACATTCACTGTTTTTATGGAAGAAAAAAAATGAATCACTGTTAGTCCTATCTAAGATATCCAGCAGCAAGGGCAAAATATAGAGGGTAAAGCAAGGTCAGTGGATGAGAAGGGATGGTCAGTAGGCAGACAGGAATAACCAAGGCCAGAAGCTAATCTCTTTCCAATGGGCATAGAGCCCTTCACTCTGCAGGCTGGGATGTGTTGCCATTATGGAGACAAATGTTTCAGGGGATCCTGTGTTGCTAGCCTCAATGGAAAGAAAATGTTCTATGTTGACACAAGCACTGGCAACTGGACTCAATTGGATCCTAAATTGAAGAAGAGTATAGAAATATGGAAGGAAGACAGGGCTTGATTTGCCTTCTTAGAGAAGACTACAGAGGGCGACTGCAGGACCTGGCTTGATGAGCTCATGTTGCACTGGAAAGAACATCTGGAGCCTGCAGGTAACTGGGAAGATGGGGTGAAAAGCTTTCTGCAGGTCTGGTAGTGGTGAGAGTGGATCTGGAAGGAGTGAGGAGGAACATGTGTGCCATTAAAATGAAAATACATGTATGCAGGCATGACAATCTCAGTGAACAAATGTACTGTATTTAGAAATGTCTTGCTTAAATATAGAGACCCACAGCAGATACCTTATGCAGAACATTCAACCTTAAATGGGATGTCTTCAACACATCTCTCTCCCAGAGGTCAGGGAATGGTGCGGAAGAGAAGACACACAACATGTAAGAACCAGAGGGGATTGAGGACACCAAGGAGAAAGGTCCCCTGAAGTCAACACGATCCACACACATATGAACTCACAGGTACTGGAGCAGCATTCACAGGGACTGAATGGGTCTGAACCCTGTCCTCTATCCTTATATTATAGCTTCCAATTTCATGTTTTTATGAGATTCCTGAACAAGGGAACAAGGTTGTCTCCGACTCTTGTTTGTGCCCACTTTAGGCAGTTTTCCTTCTGTTGGTCTATATTGTTTGATTTTAATGTGATAGTTCTTGTTTTTTCTTCATTCATTTGTTTGTTTGTTTGTTTGTTTGTTTTGTTTTTCAATACAGGGTTTCTCTGTGTAGCCCTGGCTGTCCTGGAACTCACTTTGTAGACCAGGCTGGCCTTGAACTCAGAAATCTGCCTGCCTCTGCCTCCTGAGTGCTGGGATTAAAGGTGTGTGCCACCACGCCCAGCTTTCCTTCATTTTTTAGAAAATGAAAAAAATGAATGAGTGTGAACCTAGCCACTAAGGTGAAGGTTCACAACACACTGTCATTTATACCTGCGGAGAGAGGGAAAATCAATTTTCTCTCATGAATAACTCTGGGACTATCAAATACTCCAAGGAAGATCAAATGATCAGTAATTGACCAATAAATAAGCAGTGACACAGGTTGGTGGGTTTTTTTGGTTTGGGGTGTGTGTGTGTGTGTGTGTGTGTGTTTGCTTTTATTTGGTTGCAATTATGTGGTTTCTTTCATTTTGTTATTTTTCTTTTTGTTGATATTATGTTTTTGTTTTCTAGGTTACGGGCATTTCTAGATATAGTTGGGCTTTGCTTTCATTTTTGAGAAACAACTTAAAGTTTTATAGGTAGAGAGAAGGGAGGAGAGGATCTGGGTGAATTTGAAGGAGAAGAATATGATCAAAATATATTTAAATTAAAAATAGTTTTAAATAATAAGAAAAATATTTTTAAAAACTACTTATAAGTGGTAGTTACAAATTCAAAGATTATCATGTATTATATTTATTTGTTGAGAAAAAGGAGGTATCCTTTCTTTCCATATTTTTATGAGCAGTGTCCAAACGCTCTACCCCTGAGCTAGAGTCTCTTCACAAGAACCAGCAAGTACCAATATCTATTGGGTGGTCGATAGGCTTGTGAAATAGAGACAAGCCAACACGATTCCAATAAAGTTGTGAGTGTCAAAGATGATGCATTTTAAAAACATATTGTTGTATTTTTGTGAATTTCTCTATTTTTTTCTCCCAGAGAAGGTAGCTTTCAGACTCCTCTTCATTTTCTTTTCCTCTTTAATTAGTAAATCCAGCCATATCCGGGTTGGCTAACCATCTATTTATTTGAATTTAAGATCTTTGTGTTCTGTCTGCCATGCACCCCCTATGCAGACAGACCCCAGGTTGTTCCTTCCTTTCTTACTCCTTTGTGGACCTCTGTCCTTGATGTTACTGCTCCTGACAGTCTATCCTGATGGGATTTTTATGTACCTTATTGGCTGGGACTCAGGAATACAGTCTCCTAACTCCACCCCCAGCCTTGAGCCCTCAGCGTCCCTGAGCTTCCACCAATGCTGGTGTCCTTCTCCCTGGTCATTCTCACTATGCTTCTCAACATGGCAGCTCCTGCATCCCACAGAGCAGCAAGTACTCTGCACATTTACCAGAATGCTTTGCTGGTCCATCCACTTGGGCACAAGAACATCTCTGAAATGTTTGATCAGCACTTTTCAACTACTAGACTTATTAACCATCTTAGGTTTTCTCTGTCTTGTATTGAGGTCCACCCTCTGACCAGTTCCAGGAAGATATTCCCAGAAGTCTACTTTAGGTCCAAGGGATCTGGCATTGTGTTGTTCTAATTTCATTCTGTTGCTGTGATAAAACACTTTGGCCAAAAGCCATTTAAGGGGAAATAGAATGTCTTGCTCTGTGTTCTGTCCTTTTAAAGAGACTCCATGACTATGGCATATCTGATAAAAGACAGCATTTAATTGAGGCTTACATATGGTTCTAGAGGTTTAGGCCATTATCATCATGGTTGGAATCATTGTGGTACAAAAGCAGATATGGTAGCTGACAATTTTACATGCAGTTCCAAAGGCAGAAACAAGTAACAGTCTCTGGGCTAGAAATGGGCTTTTTGAAACTTCAAAGCTCTTCTCCAGGAACATGTCCTCCAGTAAGGTCATACCTACTCTTACCATGGCACACAAACAATCCTCTTTTCATAATGCCACTCTCTAAAAACCAAGCATTCAAATATTTGAGTCTATGGGGGGCCATCCTTATTCAAACCACTGCATTCCACTCCCTCGCCCCCATAGGCTTGTAGCCATATCACAATGTAAAAAGGCATTAGGTCCAACTTCGACAATTCTACAGTCTATCACAGTCTCTATCCCTTTTAAAAGGTCACAGTCTCTTTTAAGACTCAATGCAACCCCTTCACAGTAACACACTGTAAGATTACAGTGAAAATGCAGACCCCAAACTTCCAACATACAATGGCAGAGAATATGCATTTCCATTCCAAAAGGGAGAAAACAGAGCACAGCGAGGAAATACTTGACCAAAAAAAGATGGATAACCAGCAGGTCAAATTTCAGACCCTACAACTCCATGTCAGATGTCAAAATGCTCTTAAGAATGCCAATCCTATCAGCCTTGTTTGCCTGCCATGGACTTCTGTCCCCTGTGTGGATATCCACTTGTTAGCAGATCTCCTTGGCAGATATGTCATGAATCTAGCATCCCCAAAATCTTGGTGTCTCTAACATAATCCAGGCTTCATCTTCACAGTTTCACACAAGGGCCTCTTTTCGCCTCCATGCAGGGGCCTCTCTGACACACGCTGGCCTCAGCAGCCTCCATGCAGGGGCATCCCTGACACACGATGGCCTCAGCAGCTTTACGTAGCTGAGAAATGAGATTCCACACCCCCTCATGTATCCTTGACTCTTAAAGCCAGAACCACATGGCCAAAGCTGCCAAAGTTTTCTGCTTGCTTAGGCTGGAACATGGCCCCTCATTCAAATACTTTCATTAGCTTTCTATATTTGATAGTTTCCACCATTACTCAGCCATCTTTTTAATTTTTTTTTTTTTGACAATTTAGAAGTTTAGCTGAGTGGACTCTTTCCTGAGACAACAACCACTTTTATTCATTTTAGAATAAGGCTTTTGTTAACATTTTTTAATCTCACTAAGCACTGGGCTTTCTTATTACACTTCCTTGTGTACCTTTCCTCCTCAAACTTTTTCTGGTTAGCTTGCTCCTTTTCATTATAGAGCTGTATTGGAGTGACCACTAACAACCACATGACCCAGTCAATACTAAGATGTCTTAACATCTCTGTCAAAACCATTAATCCAAAACATTTGCATTTAGCTGGAGGGAGATTTTTTTTTTTTGAAGAGTGGCAATAAGCAACCACATTCTTCTCCTCTGAATCCTATTACACCAGGCTATCCTAATTAGTATTGCTCTAGGTACTCCTGTGTTCAATTCTCCTACTAGTACAGCCCACTAACTCCAGCTTAAGATGTTTAATTTCTTTCCTAATCCTAAATTGAATAGTCCTCATTCTGCACACAGCAATATAGCCTGTCACATCAATACCCCACTCTCTGGTACCAATGTGTATTCAAATAGGTCAGTGTCCTATGTGAGTAGCATGGTGGCACACAGGTAGATATGGTAGCTAAGAGTTCTACATCCCTATTCAAAGGAGGAAGAAGAGAGAAAATCAAGGGCTGGAATGGGTTTGATGAACTTAAGAGGTCACCTGCTGTGACGTACTGGCCCAAATATGGCTACAGCATGTTCTGGTAAAATAGTCCTCACAAAGGAGTTCCTTTGTCTACCTAGAGAGAGGATTTGCTGATGCAGGTGTGTTTTTTGCTTTGTCCATATTTTTTCTGATTTTCTTTCCATTTTTTATTAGATATTTAGCTCATTTACATTTCCAATGCTATACCAAAAGTCCCCCATACCCACCCACCCCCACTCTCCTACCCACCCACTCCCCCTTTTTGGCCCTGGTGTTACCCTGTACTGGGGCATATAAAGTTTGCGTGTCCAATGGGCCTCTCTTTCCAGTGATGGCCGACTAGGCCATCTTTTGATACATATGCAGCTAGAGTCAAGAGCTCCAGGATACTGGTTAGTTCATTATGTTGTTCCGCCTATAGGGTTGCAGATCCCTTTAGCTCCTTGGGTACTTTCTCTAGCTCCTCCATTGGGAGCCCTGTGATCCATCCAATAGCTGACTGTGAGCATCCACTTCTGTGTTTGCTAGGCCCCGGCATAGTCTCACAAGAGACAGCTACATCTGGGTCCTTTCGATAAAATCTTGCTAGTGTATGCAATGGTGTCAGCATTTGGATGCTGATTATGGGGTGGACCCCTGGATATGTCAGTCTCTACATGGACCATCCTTTCATCTCAGCTCCAAACTTTGTCTCTGTAACTCCTTCCCAGGGTGTTTTGTTCCCACTTCTAAGGAGGGGCATAGTGTCCACACTTCAGTCTTCATTTTTCTTGAGTTTCATGTGTTTAGGAAATTGTATCTTATATCTTGGGTATCCTAGGTTTTGGGCTAATATCCACTTATCAGTGAGTACATATTGTGTGAGTTCCTTTGTGAATGTGTTACCTCACTCAGGATGATGCCCTCCAGGTCCATCCATTTGGCTAGGAATTTCATAAATTCATTCTTTTTAATAGCCGAGTAGTACTCCATTGTGTAGATGTACCACATTTTCTGTATCCATTCCTCTGTTGAGGGGCATCTGGGTTCTTTCCAGCTTCTGGCTATTATAAATAAGGCTGCTATGAACATAGTGGAGCATGTGTCCTTCTTACCAGCTGGGGCATCTTCTGGATATATGCCCAGGAGAGGTATTGCTGGATCCTCCGGTAGTACTATGTCCAATTTTCTGAGGAACCTCCAGACTGATTTCCAGAGTGGTTGTACAAGCCTGCAATCCCACCAACAATGGAGGAGTGTTCCTCTTTCTCCACATCCTCGCCAGCATCTGCTGTCACCTGAATTTTTGATCTTAGCCATTCTGACTGGTGTGAGGTGGAATCTCAGGGTTGTTTTGATTTGCATTTCCCTGATGATTAAGGATGTTGAACATTTTTTTCAGGTGCTTCTCTGCCATTCGGTATTCCTCAGGTGAGAATTCTTTGTTCAGTTCTGAGCCCCATTTTTTAATAGGGTTATTTGATTTTCTGAAGTCCACCTTCTTGAGTTCTTTATATATGTTGGATATTAGTCCCCTATCTGATTTAGGATAGGTAAAGATCCTTTCCCAATCTGTTGGTGGTCTTTTTGTGTTATTGACGGTGTCTTTTGCCTTGCAGAAACTTTGGAGTTTCATTAGGTCCCATTTGTCAATTCTCGATCTTACAGCACAAGCCATTGCTGTTCTGTTCAGGAATTTTTCCCCTGTGCCCATATCTTCAAGGCTTTTCCCCACTTTCTCCTCTATAAGTTTCAGTGTCTCTGGTTTTATGTGAAGTTCCTTGATCCACTTAGATTTGACCTTAGTACAAGGAGATAAGTATGGATCGATTCGCATTCTTCTACATGATAACAACCAGTTGTGCCAGCACCAATTGTTGAAAATGCTGTCTTTCTTCCACTGGATGGTTTTAGCTCCCTTGTCGAAGATCAAGTGACCATAGGTGTGTGGGTTCATTTCTGGGTCTTCAATTCTATTCCATTGGTCTACTGGTCTGTCTCTATACCAGTACCATGCAGTTTTTATCACAATTGCTCTGTAGTAAAGCTTTAGATCAGGCATGGTGATTCCACCAGAGGTTCTTTTATCCTTGAGAAGACTTTTTGCTATCCTAGGTTTTTTGTTATTCCAGATGAATTTGCAAATTGCTCCTTCTAATTCGTTGAAGAATTGAGTTGGAATTTTGATGGGGATTGCATTGAATCTGTAGATTGCTTTTGGCAAGATAGCCATTTTTACAATGTTCATCCTGCCAATCCATGAGCATGGGAGATCTTTCCATCTTCTGAGATCTTCTTTAATTTCTTTCTTCAGAGATTTGAAGTTTTTATCATATAGATCTTTCACTTCCTTAGTTAGAGTCACGCCAAGATATTTTATATTATTTGTGACTATTGAGAAGGGTGTTGTTTCCCTAATTTCTTTCTCAGCCTGTTTATTCTTTGTATAGAGAAAGGCCATTGACTTGTTTGAGTTAATTTTATATCCAGCTACTTCACCGAAGCTGTTTATCAGGTTGAGGAGTTCTCTGGTAGAATTTTTAGGGTCACTTATATATACTATCATATCATCTGCAAAAAGTGATATTTTGACTTCCTCTTTTCCAATTTGTATCCCCTTGATCTCCTTTTGTTGTCAAATTGCTCTGGCTAATACTTCAAGTACTATGTTGAAAAGGTAGGGAGAAAGTGGGCAGCCTTGTCTAGTCCCTGATTTTAGTGGGATTGCTTCCAGCTTCTCTCCATTTACTTTGATGTTGGCTACTGGTTTGCTGTAGATTGCTTTTATCATGTTTAGGTATGGGCCTTGAATTCCTGATCTTTCCAACACTTTTATCATGAATGGGTGTTAGATCTTGTCAAATGCTTTTTCTACATCTAACGAGATGATCATGTGGTTTTTGTCTTTGAGTTTGTTTATATAATGGATTACATTGATGGATTTTCGTATATTAAACCATCCCTGCATCCCTGGAATAAAACCTACTTGGTCAGGATGGATGATTGCTTTAATGTGTTCTTGGATTCGGTTAGCGAGAATTTTATTGAGGATTTTTGCATCGATATTCATAAGAGAAATTGGTCTGAAGTTCTCTATCTTTGTTGGGTCTTTCTGTGGTTTAGGTATCAGAGTAATAGTGGCTTCATAAAATGAGTTGGGTGGAGTACCTTCTACTTCTATTTTGTGAAATAGTTTGTGCAGAACTGGAATTAGATCTTCTTTGAAGGTCTGATAGAACTCTGCACTAAACCCGTCTGGTCCTGGGCTTTTTTTGGCTGGGAGACTATTGATAACTGCTTCTATTTCTTTAGGTGATATGGGACTGTTTAGATGTTCAACTTGATCCTGATTCAACTTTGGTACCTGGTATCTGTCCAGAAATTTGTCCATTTCGTCCAGGTTTTCCAGTTTTGTTGAGTATAGCCTTTTGTAGAAGGATCTGATGGTGTTTTGGATTTCTTCAGGATCTGTTGTTATGTCTCCCTTTTCATTTCTGATTTTGTTAATTAGGATTTTGTCCCTGTGCCCTTTAGTGAGTCTAGCTAAGGGTTTATCTATCTTGTTGATTTTTTCAAAGAACCAACTCCTCGTTTGGTTAATTCTTTGAATAGTTCTTCTTGTTTCCACTTGGTTGATTTCACCCCTGAGTTTGATTATTTCCTGCCGTCTACTCCTCTTGGGTGAATTTTCTTCCTTTTTTTCTAGAGCTTTTAGATGTGTTGTCAAGCTGCTAGTATGTGCTCTCTCCCGTTTCTTCTTGGAGGCACTCAGAGCTATGAGTTTCCCTCTTAGAAATGCTTTCATTGTGTCCCATAGGTTTGGGTACGTTGTGGCTTCATTTTCATTAAACTTTAAAAAGTCTTTAATTTCTTTCTTTATTCCTTCCTTGACCAAGGTATCATTGAGAAGAGTGTTGTTCAGTTTCCACGTGAATGTTGGCTTTCCATTATTTATGTTGTTATTGAAGATCAGTCTTAGGCCATGGTGGTCTGATAGGATACATGGGACAATTTCAATATTTTTGTATCTGTTGAGGCCTGTTTTGTGACCAATTATATGGTCAATTTTGGAGAAGGTCCCGTGAGGTGCTGAGAAGAAGGTATATCCTTTTGTTTTAGGATAAAATGTTCTGTAGATATCTGTCAGGTCCATTTGTTTCATAACTTCTGTTAATTTCACTGTGTCCCTGTTTAGTTTCTGTTTCCACGATCTGTCCATTGATGAAAGTGGGATGTTGAAGTCTCCCACTATTATTGTGTGAGGTGCAATGTGTGCTTTGAGTTTTACTAAAGTGTCTTTAATGAATGTGGCTGCCCTTGCATTTGGAGCATAGATATTCAGAATTGAGAGTTCCTCTTGGAGGATTTTACCTTTGATGAGTATGAAGTGTCCCTCCTTGTCTTTTTTAATAACTTTGGGTTGGAAGTCGATTTTATCCGATATTAAAATGGCTACTCCAGCTTGTTTCTTCAGACCATTTGCTTGGAAAATTGTTTTCCAGCCTTTCACTCTGAGGTAGTGTCTGTCTTTTTCCCTGAGATGGGTTTCCTGTAAGCAGCAGAATGTTGGGTCCTGTTTGTGTAGCCAGTCTGTTAGTCTATGTCTTTTTATTGGGGAGTTGAGACCATTGATATTAAGAGATATTAAGGAAAAGTAATTGTTGCTTCCTGTTGTTTTTGTTGTTAAAGTTGTCATTCTGTTCTTGTGGCTGTCTTCTTTTAGTTTTGTTGAGGGATTATCTTCTTGTTTTTTCTAGGGCGTGGTTCCCGTCCTTGTATTGGTTTTTTTCTGTAATTATCCTTTGAAGGGCTGGATTTGTGGAGAGATAATGGGTGAATTTAGTTTTGTCGTGGAATACTTTGGTTTCTCCATCTATGGTGATTGAGAGTTTGGCTGGGTATAGTAGCCTGGGCTGGAATTTGTGTTCTCTTAGTGTCTGTATAACATCTGTCCAGGCTCTTCTGGCTTTCATAGTCTCTGGTGAAAAATCTGGTGTAATTCTGGTAGGCTTGCCTTTATATGTTACTTGACCTTTTTCCCTTACTGCTTTTAGTTCTATCTTTATTTAGTGCATTTGTTGTTCTGATTATTATGTGTCGGGAGGAATTTCTTTTCTGGTCCAGTCTATTTGGAGTTCTGTAGGCTTCTTGTATGTTCATGGGTATCTCTTTTTTTAGATTTGGGAAGTTTTCTTCAATAATCTTGTTGAAGATGTTTGCTGGTCCTTTGAGTTGAAAATCTTCATTCTTATCTACTCCTATTATCCGTAGGTTTGGTCTTCTCATTGTGTCCTGGATTTCCTGGATGTTTTGAGTTAGGATCTTTTTGCATTTTCCATTTTCTTTGATTGTTGTGCCGATGTTCTCTATGGAATCTTCTGCACCTGAGATTCTCTCTTCCATTTCTTGTATTCTGTTGCTGATGCTCGCATCTATGGTTCCAGATTTCTTTCCTAGTGTTTCTATCTCCACTGTTGCCTCACTTTGGGTTTTCTTTATTGTGTCTACTTCCCTTTTTAGGTCTTGGATGGTTTTATTCAATTCCATCACCTGTTTGGTTTTGTTTTCCTGCAATTCTTTAAGGGATTTTTGTGTTTCCTCTTTAATGTCTTCTACCTGTTTGGTTATGTTTTCCTGTAATTCTTTAAGGGATTTCTGTGTTTCCTCTTTAATGTCTTCTACTTGTTTAGCAGTGTTCTCCTGTATTTCTTTAAGTGAGTTATTTAAGTCCTTCTTGATGTCCTCTACCATCATCATGAGATACGCTTTTAAATCCAGGTCTAGCTTTTCCGGTGTGTTAGGGTGCCCTGGACTGGGCGAAGTGGGAGTGCTGGGTTCTGATGATGGTGAATAGTCCTGGTTTCTGTTAGTAAGATTCTTAAGTTTACCTTTCGCCATCTGGTAATCTCTGGAGTTAGTTGTTATAGTTGTCTCTGTTTAGAGATTGTTCCTCTGGTGATTTTGTTACACTATATCAGCAGACCAGGGACACTAGCTCTCTTCCCTGAGTTTCAGTGGTCAGAGCAGTCTCTGCAGGCAAGCTCTCCTCTTTCAGGGAGGTGCACAGTTATTTGGTGTTTGGACCTCCTCCTGGCCGAAGATGAAGGCCCAAAACAGGATCTTTCCCAGAAGCTGTGTTGCTTTGGCCTGCAGACTGCCCACTGCGGAGTCCCAGAATCAAGGTGGCCCCCGAGGAACGTGAGGCAGAAGCCTCCCGGGCTGTGCGGACACCTGTGCTCTGACCAGGAAGGTGGCTGGTTGTCTGTAGCCGAAAATGGCGCCGCCTCAGAGGCTCTGTGGCTCTCGCCCCTTCCAGAAGCTGCTGGCCTCTGTGTTCCACACTCTCACCCGCAGACCGCCTGCCGCGGAGTCCCGGAACCAAGGTGGCCCCCACGGAAAGTGAGGCAGAAGCCTCCCGGGCTGTGCGGACACCTGTGCTCCCACCAGGAAGGTGGCCGGTTGTCTGTAGCCGAAAATGGCGCCGCCTCAGAGGCTCTCTTTTCTGATCTTTTTAAACGTCCTCCTAGTACCTTGGTGATTACTCTATGCATAATAGCAACAATCGTCTTTATTGGATTGATCATCTCAGGTGTCCATTGTTATGTATCAAGATACTCACCTGCAAAAAGGATAGGAAACAGGCTGGGTTCTCACTCTTGTTCTTGGTAATATGAGTTTGATGAGAACATAGGAGACTGGGCTTATCACTCTCAGCCAAGCCCCTGGCCATCACAGTGCCTATCTGTCCACCAGAATGATGTTCCTTGTTAGTCTTGAGCACCCTCTTCACAGCAATGTTAGAGGTGAGTATTGTTCTGCACAGGAGCCTGGCAGACCCAGCCTAAGTCTACAATCAGAAGGAGGATGAAGCAGGAAAGTCCTCCTGAGGTAATGGAGAATTCAATGGACCAATGATCCAAATAAATCAAGAAAAATGGAGATGAGGCGATCTCACCTCATAAACAATAAAACTTTCCCTGAAGACTGTGATTAAAATCAATTTGCTTTCTGAGGATGACATAATTCACCACAATAATTCTTATACCTAGGACCAAGTCCTGTACATTAGTAGCTCCCAACTTAGGACAGCCCTGAATATAAGATGATCAGAATGATCAGACAATTCAAGGAGTGGGCAGTGATGGACTGACCTGGAATCCCAGTACTGAGAAGGCTGAGGCAGAAGAATTAGCAAGTTCAAGGTCAGCCTGGACAGGGCAGTGGTGGTGCATGCCTTTAATCCTAGCACTTGGGAAGCAAAGGGAGGCAGATCTCTGTGTTCAAGGCCAGTCTGGTGTCTAGAGTTCCAGGAGAGCCAGGGCTACACAGAGAAACCCTGTCTCGAAAGACAAGGTCAGTCTGGGCTGCATAGTCATATCTTCTCAAAAGAACAAACAAAGCAAACAATGAAAAATCCATTCATTCAACTTGGTCACTCTACTTCACCACAATCCAGTGTATGTGGAACTATGATTCAATGTCTCTGTCCTCTGAAGTTGAAGTCACCTGTGTTTATGCAGGTAAAGTGGTCTGAGAGCCCACTGCTGTCATTGATAGGTTTTGCCAAATATGGTCTAGAGTGAAAATATAGACTTGTGATGAAGACACCAATGTTCTGTTTTAATGTGCTATAAAATTTCCCTGTAAGCATAGACTGATGAAAGATTTACGTTTAATGTTAGGTGACATATGTTTAAGTCAATATATTCATTTTGGAATAACTTTTGTTGCATAACATCTTTTAAATCTACCTGGATATTTGGTCAGACCTTCAATTCCAGTATGTAAATAGCTGAGGCAGGAGGATTGCTGTAACAGTTCAAGCCTGTTGTGGATAATATACTCAGCTCAAGTCCAGCTTGGGAGCTAAGGAGAATCCTTGTCCCCAAAAAACTAAAAATGAAAGCTAAAAGGCCAGCAAAGACAGAAACACGGGTGTATTTTTCTAGCTTTTCATATTTGCTGATTTTTTTCGTGTTTCCTGACTTTTTAAAATTTTTAATTCACAATATAGCGTTGCTGTACTTAAGCCTCTAGAAACATCTGAAATCTTATCATACTAGAGCTTACAGTGGTTGAAGGATCTATAATGAAGAATGACATTGAAAAGGATTGTGCAACCGAGTTCTGTGGTCTGTGGTATGGGGGACTGTCTGAGAAATGAAGGAGAGTGGGGTCTGCAGCCGATGCCCAGGAGCACACTGTAACCCACACCCCTTTTGTCCTCCTGCTCTCCAGATTGATCTGCAGTCCTCAGCACCACCTCTGTTGGATGACTCTTTGACAGTGCCTGAGACGTGTTCAGTAAAGAAAGAAGATGAATTTCTAACAGCATCTCAAAATTCTGTGCTGTTGACTTCTGACCAAACTGGTGGGAACCCATGAGACTGATGGCCGACAGAGCCTCATGCACCAGGGCATCAGAGTGCACTAGGCTGTTGCCATCAGGGGCTTCCTCTTGCTCTGTTCCTTTCCTTTCTCATTCTTACATGATAGCGCTGTGGAGATCAAGCAGGGCATGGCTCTAAGTTACTTCTCACTGTGCAAAAGCAATGGCTTGCCCTGAGTGACTCCATTTCACAAACAACACTTGGCTCCCTTCTGAGTACAATGCAGACATTGGAGGATATGACACCTCACTTTAAACATAGACACATGTCAGCCAGGTACCATCCATGATGCAGGTGTGGATAATTAACTGAATCCCCAAGGAAAAAATATGCCTCCCATGCACTTATCAGAATAGGTTTGACATCATGAACACATACATGTGCATCTCAAGTTATATCAGAGAACTAGGTCTGAGAATTTATCTCACCCTCACCTGGTCCCCTAAAGAAGCCACCTAACCCTGCAATGCTCATGGTGCCCACAGACTTGCCCCTGTCTGTTTGTGTGTCAAGGAACCTTCAGACAGAGGACTCTTGGCCATCTTTTAAGGCTTCAGCTCCATCCACACTGCTAAAGCCTCCTGCTTGGATCACTGTCTGACAATTCATCTGCTGCTCAGTGCTAATGTGGGTCTGCATCTCACCTGCTGGATCCTGGGGTCCTGCACCTCATCTCTGCAGTTCACTCAAGCCTGACGCCTGGTGCAGCCCTGCAGCCCTGCAGCTCTTCACTGGCTTCCTTACCAGCTCCTCTAACCACCTGCATTGAATCTGTGAGACTAGAATCCCTCTCCCTGCCTCCAGTCTAGTTGCTGTGAACTCTACTGACAACTCATTCAGTGTTTTGCAGCCATTCTGTGAGCTAAGTACATATAATAACTGTGTGATGTACAGTGTGTGATCTGAGAGTTTATATTAGTAATTAAGACTGAAGAAAGAGAGCCCAGGTTAGCCAGGAGACAGTTATCAATGTTAATTAGGATTACTTGGTAATTATAGATATTGAATTGGATGGAGCTGGTAAATTAAGACATATATATGAGCACCTGTTTTCCTGGCATAGCTCACTGATTCAGGACGTCACTCACAATATTGTAGCCTTCTAGTGAGTAAATAGACCATTGGCAAAGAAATTGGAAATACAAATTTTTTTTTTCAAATAAATGAAATATCTGGTGATAGGAAGAAACTTCAACATCCCTACTAAACCCTGGTCAAGAGAGTCTATGCTTGTTCCACCATCCAGTGCCTGGCTCACACTGCAGTGTAACCTCACACTGTGCATTGTGAAACTTGACAAGGTGTTAGGAACAGGAGAGACTTCCATCAGCATCTGGATGCCCCAGGTAGTTTAGAGGTCATGTGGGGAAGAGGGTAGGGGCATCCACATCGAGATGGGGTGGGGTGGGGAGGAAGTGTGGGATGTGTAGCAGTCAGCGGGTAGATGGGTGGAGGCAGGAATGAAATGTGGAGTGTAAAAAATAAATTAAAGTAGAAAAATGGAATTAAAAAATGAAAACAAAAATAGAAAAAAGTTAACTTTCACAGATATTCTTATAAAAAATAAAATATACATTAAATGCAATTTTACATTAAATCAAAATATATTAAGTACATATTATATACATATATATATATACACACACACATATATATACACATATACACATATATATGTATAATTACCCTCCTCAGGGTTATTATAGCTGTAATGACACAGCATGACTAACTAAAGCAACTTGAAAAGGAAAACATTTTGCTTATACTTCCACTTCACTCTTTGTCATCAAATGAAGTCAGAACAGGAACTCAAACAGGGAAAGAATCCGGAGGCAAGAGCTGATGCAGAGACCATGGAGGGGTCCTGGTTAGTGTCTTGATATCCCTGGTTTGCTCAGCCTGATTGCTATAGAACCCAGGACCACTAGCCTGGTGATGGATTCTCCCTATGGAGAATCCATAGGGAGTGGGCTGGTAGTGCAGAGGAGGCCTGTGATTGGACAGGGAAAAGGGAGGCAGAGATAAGAGTTGAGAGGGGGAGAGAGAGAGAGAAAGAGAGAGAGAGAGAGAGAGTCTCGGAGGAAAGAGAAGAGAATGGAGGCCAACATGATGATTTAATGAGGTTAGAATAATTGGCATAAAATTTTTATCATTATCCTTTGGGTCTGAAATTATTGTATTGGCAGCTTATAAATTGTGATTTCACTATAAATAAATCTGATTGGTTAACTACAAGCTTTAAGAGTCTTGATTTTACCGGGTTACTGGGTATTGTGATATGCAGCCTCCAGGTTGGCAGCTATATTTAGTTACTATAGAATGTGGCATCACCAACTATGTGAGTTTATGGCTGAGGAAGAACAAGCAGCTCCAGGGACAAGCAACGGAGAGCTGGGAACGCAGCAATTGGGCATAGTGGGGCTAGCTCAAAAGAGTAGCTTGGCAAGAATACACCAGTGCCGGCACTAACATGGGAACCTGCTGGCTTGCTTTTTTAATATTTCCCACAACGGGCAGGACCCCATCCTCAGTCAATCACTAATTAGCAAAATGTCTTGCAGAATTGCCTAAAGTCTGATCTTACTGTGGCATTTTCTCATTGAGCTTCCCTCCTCTCAGATGACATTAGTTTGTGTCAAGTTAAAATAAAACGATCCACTGCATATATTTAAAAGAAAATTTAAAAAAAAACTGACCTCAGAATTCTCTTCTTACTTGAAAATATTCCTCATTTTATCAGCAATCCACCTCTAACCCACTAACTGTTGTGTCTTCTCAGTCTCAGTGGTCTTTCCTCTTGTACTTTCTGTTATAAGAGTCTTGACACAATTTAGGATTTTCTCTTCCAGCCTTAAATGCCTGGATGTCCACGTCAACCACTGCTGCCCTCTACAGACAGGATTCAGCTGAATATGTCAGGTTAAATTCTTATTAGCTAAAACATGGAATCATCACATTTAAATTGTTTGGCGATATTCACAAATTTGCTCCCAATGCCTGAAGTAACAGTAGTGGATAAATGCATGGGGCTGATGGCACAGCTGTGGACAAAGGATTTGGAAAGTCAGAAAAGAGGAACTCCTAAGAGAAAAGACACCTCTTGGGAAATGCCTCCAGAAGGAGTTCTAGGACATGTGGGATTCAGATCTGTGTCTCTGACATGATCACCAACACAGAGAGCTGGGGCTAATGAAAGTCATTGTGTCTTAAAGCAAGCTGCATGGAACCTGTGGATACACACACATATAAGGTTAATCTCTGTCCTGTAAGCACACACACACACACACACACACACACACACACACCTTTACAAATATACAGTGCAGCTGCAAAACAAACTCAAAAAAAAAAAAAAAAAAAAGTAACCCCCACATGATCTGCCAGGGACCTGGGCATTTCCTATGCAGAAGCCTGTTCTACAATAGAAAGAAAACGATTCGGTTATTTTCATTTCATTGCATGAGTGGTTTTTGGTTTTTTTTTTCCTTTGTACTCATTCATTTAATAAACATGGTGTCAGAAGCAGGTGGTCACCCAAAGCAAACACCCTC
Source organism: Mus musculus (assembly GCF_000001635.26). Taxonomy (NCBI): domain Eukaryota; kingdom Metazoa; phylum Chordata; class Mammalia; order Rodentia; family Muridae; genus Mus; species Mus musculus. Next base: position 22,447,593 of record NC_000076.6, read on the forward strand.
AATAGTGAGGTCTAGGGCTTCAACTTTGATGACTCAACCAAACCCCAAGAGTTCAGTTCAGTTGTTATACAAAGTTCAGAGGGAACACAATGCCAAACTTCATGTACACCTGGGTTCCAGTTCAGCACCATATCAGACTTTATGGTCAAGCAGAGAGAGCACAGGTCTTGGGAGCAGGGTTCCATTGCAAGCACAACAGGCTAACCTCCATCTCTACAGCTGTCCCACACCTTGGGTGGTCCCTCCACACAAAATGAATCTCCCCTAGTTTTGCCAGTGGGTAAGTGGATGAGTGGGTTACCCTAGGTCTTAAGCTGTTTGGGGGTGATTGAGCCTCTGAGGTGGTCCCTAACCATAAACCTCCACCAGGGCCTTAAGAACAACACAGAAACTAGGGCACAGCCCAGGGGAGGGACCAGCCTATGTTCAAAATCACTAAATGTGATTGAGTTACACTGCTTAGAGTACACAGTGCTGGATTTCAACACTAGTGTTGAGGGAGATAAAAAATACACTTTTACCAGGAAGCCTTTTCATTTGATTAGTGAGTTAAATGACATAATTACACTCAACAACCACCTGAACGCTAAGTCTGCACACGCATACTAAGTCTGCACACGCATACTAAGTAAATCTGCACACACATACTAAGTAAGTCTGCACACGCATACTAAGTCTGCACACACATACTAAGTCTGCACATGCATACTAAGTCTGCACACACATACTAAGTCTGCACACACATACTAAGTGTGCACACACATACTAAGTCTGCACATGCATACTAAGTCTGCACACACATACTAAGTCTGCACACACATACTAAGTCTGCACACACATACTAAGTCTGCACACACATACTAAGTGAGGATGTGTGCCACACAGAGCACCAGGTAGTTTTAATCACCACTGAAAACCAGTACTTCCTTTGCTTCAGTGTGGTTGTCTCTGGTGCCAAATATCTAAACCACAACTCAGGAATTTTCTCAGAACTGAGCAGTAACTGGTGAATGGTATGAAAATTACGGTAGGACTGCTCTATGTGAGCAGTTCTCCATGTCTCCACATGTCCTGGAACACTAAAATGCCACAGACCGGGCCTAATCAGCCCCCCTCAACCCGTGGCAATCAGGGGTTCGGACAGATGGGCATAGAGTCGGCGAGAATTGACAAACAGACAAAGACATGAGAGAGTGTGCTGGATCTGAATGTAATTTGTCAAATCGAGCATCAAACTTTTTATACAGAAGAAAATAGGGAAGTTGGGTGACACACGGGCAAGGTACAAAGAGGTTACTGGATTCTTACACAAAACAGAGAAATACAAACATGGAAAAACTGGCAGGAACCAACTGGGGTAAAACTCAATGTTAACAACTGGGATCAAAAACAGCTCCAGGTAAGGTCCACTTAATCTTAATGCCCTTGCCATAGTTCCTACTCTAGTCGACCTTTCCCCTAGGCCATTGTAAATACTTGTGTATGGTGTAACTCAGCTACCTATAGTTCTAAGTATTATCTACTCTGGTTCCTCTTTAGGTCACAAACTTCCTTCTTCCCAGATAATGGTAAATTTCTGTGTAGAGCAGTGACTTAGCTATCCATGCCCAAGGTCGGATCAAGGACTGGCTAGAATCTAACTTAGCTATATATCAAAATATCAATCCTTAGGAGCACTTGTAATAAAGCAATGTTAAGGGAAAGCACACAGCTCCATTTACCAACTAAAGCAAGGACATTGGAGCATTCTTTATACAGGATGCCATGATTCTAGGAGACTAAGTTTCTGTGAACTTTTCGCCATGGGACAGCACCCAGGTTTTTGGGGCCTGTTGTGCTTGTCACTACTGGAGTGGATGTAGCAGTTCCCCCTGTTTTTTATTTTTTTAGACGAAATTCCAGAATGTCCCGCTTCGTGGTAGCTACAGATCTCAGAAGAACTCTAGAGATGAGTGGAAACACAATGATTACTAATAAAATAATTCCAGTAATATTAGCAAGCAAGATTATATATTGAACCCAATCCAAGGGATTCAATGCACTTAGGTTATTCTTTAAATCTCTGGTCAATTCATCAATGTTCCAAGTATTCAAATGGCTTCTGCTAATATCTGAAATTTCTGTTAACCTAGCCTTAATACTTGGTATATCCTGTCTCAAGCTATTGCTAAAACTACCTTTTTTTTTTTTAAAGCATTAACCTTTGCCTCCAGTTTATGTATAACAAAATGAGAGGTATGTAGTTGCCGAACTAAAGCTGTGGTAGATACTGCAAAAGAAGTTAAAATTGCAATTAAAGCAGTAATTCCTAAAATCAGAGCTGTAACAAATCTCCTTTGGTCTAATAAATTCATTTAACCTTTTCAAAGTTTGCAATCCTGAATTCTCAAACCAAGGATTATTTCCTAAGTCTACAGGCAGCAAAATGTAAGCAGGTCTTTTTAACAACATCATAACAGCAGATTCCTTATCTAAGTTATGATCTACACAATGTTAATTGACAAGAATTAATTAATATGAAAAGACTTGCCAAGATTGGTGATCTTAACTCTTAAAATTATCTAACAATATAGCATACTGGTAAGGAGCACAAGTGTTTACAGCTATAGGAGAGTTGGCCTGAATGGCCAAAAACATTGTCTCTGACGAAAACATCTTGTTCATTCTCTGTACCAGTCCCTCTGCCTCACGAGTCAGCTCTTTTAGTTGTTTGTATTTTAAGTCGGCACCAGGTTGGTTCTCCTTGCTGTAGTCTGTGGTGGAGATAGGAAGAGTTTCTTCATTTTGCTTGCAAGTGTCTGCTCTCCCCAATTCCTCCTTCTCTGTGCGCTCAATACAGCTTTCCTGTCACCACTGTCAGGGCTCTCAGGAACTCACAGGTCAGCCTGTCACAGGAATCATCCTGGAAGCTAGCATGCTCCTGCAGCATTCTGTGGAAAAGACAGAAACATTCCCACTCTTCCCCATTTTAAGTACCTGAACAGGATCATGCCATGTGCCAATATATGGATCTTTTCTCTTTACCTAGGCATATGTATGCCTGGTTGTAGAATATTATAAGGCACTCACTCAGCAATAGGATGTTAAAACTTTACATGATTCTACATTAATGATTTCTTTGCCAAAATAAGCAGCTAGTATTTCATTACCCTTGATTATAATTGATAACAATTGATCAAAGCTTTCTCTACTTTCCACAAAGCTTTCTGTTTCTCACCAGTTAATTTGAATCTCACTTGATAGCACATAACAAAGGCTTAAGTTCTCCTGTGGTGAGGTTAAGGTGTGGTCTTAGCCAATTAACATCTCCTGGAAGCTTTCGAAAATAATTTGTAATAAGCAAATCATTTTCTTTTAATTTTCTTGTACCACAATTTTTCTAGGATAACTAAAACCCTAAATATTAAAAAGATATTGTATCTGAATCTTTTTTTTGGAGCAACAATTACTCCCAAGACTTTAAAGCTCATTGTGTGAGAGCAAAGATTTGAAGTAAACTTCCTTTTAGAGGCAGTTGCTAATACATTACTTTCCATTTAAGAAACTGTATCCACTGAAAGATTCGAACTCTTAGCTTCTTGTATTGAAGCAAAGACAATAAAATGTTTTCTTACATAATGTAAGGCTATTAGCCATACCTAGAGGCAAAATTTTCCAGTGATCATGTGCTCACTAGAAGCAAACCCTGTACAATTATCAGGATGCAAAGGAAAAAAACTTTCAAATCTAAAATAATTTTATATGAAGTAGGCAAGCCATCTTGTAATGCCTTTATAAGTTCTATAGCCTGATTGACCTTTTATAAATCTAGAATTTAAACTTTATTATGAACAACACCTGGGTAGATCTGAAAAAAAAAAAATGTTGTTTAAAGAGAAATCCCCTTGAAGGCAGGGAGGGGTGAGGTCCCAAAAATTTCCTTAGGCATGGTTTTCAAAACACAAGAAACTTTGCACAGCTTCCCTGGGGCTGCTCTGAACTTTGTATTAACTCAAATGTAAATATTTTTTAATCTAAGCATCTTGGCCCTCCTTCAATGAGGACAGATTCTTGGGAACAATTCTATGACTGTCTGTCTATGCCTCTAATTTTAGACAGTCTATATATATATTATTAGGTATTTTTCTCATTTACATTTCCAATACTATCCCAAAAGTCCCCCATACCCTCCCCCCCCCCACTCCCACTTTTTGGCCCTGGCGTTCCCCTGTACTGGGGCATATAAAGTTTGCGTGTCCAATGGGCCTCTCTTTCCAGTGATGGCCGACTAGGCCATCTTTTGATACATATGCAACTAGAGTCAAGAGCTCCGGGGTACTGGTTAGTTCATAATGTTGTTCCACCTATAGGGTTGCAGATCCCTTTAGCTCCTTGGGTACTTTCTCTAGCTCCTCCATTGGGGGCCCTGTAATACATCCAATAGCTGATTGTGAGCATCCACTTATGTGTTTGCGAGGCCCCGGCATAGTCTCACAAGAGACAGCTATATCAGGACAGTCTTTCTTAAGATGACTTATAGTTAAAACGTTCTTTATAACTTTAGTGCTGTGAAAAAATTGCTCGTACTGTAGTCTCCTGCCAGGCAGCTACCATAGCCAAACTGATTGTCTGAGAGTCTAATTTATGTACAAAGACAAACATATCTAGATAACTCTGTCTTATCTTAGTTTTGTATGAAGTGAGCTGTATTAGCACTCTCATAAGATGATTACTCTTGTAATAATCTTGATTAACAATATATGAGTGAGTTAAAAGTCTTAAGCTTGTGATCAAACTGCAAGCTGCAGTCAATGGAACACTGGCAATTTTAACCATAATTTTTAAGTTTCTTTTGCAACATTAGAATATTATCTACAACTTTGGGAAAGCAAAACCTAATTTTAAAACAATTTATATTATCTTTAAAATAAATATTAGAAACATCACTATCACGTTACAAAGTTTGGCTGCTAATTTATACCTATGAATGCATGACAGTGCAAATTTTAATGCTTCATTAAAGAGACATTGTTTTGATCTTATCTCTTGTAAGTCTACTTTCTAGAATAAGAATCACATTAAATATTATCTCAATTTAGAAGTATCCTTAGAGGCTTAGTTTTCTGGCCTAGTTTATGCCACATGTTGGACTCCAACACTGAGTTACCAATTTAAAGCTAACTTTCTTGTTACGGACGTTACACCTTTTTTTTTTTTAACACAGCCTTACATTTCAATTTTTTTCTTTAAAAGGAGTGAGTTGTGTACAGGGGGGTGAAATGCTTTATAGACAAGAAAATAAACTGCGCTAGAACCAACTTATTCATCATCATCTTCGTCTTCCTCCTCTTCCTCATCCTCTTCATCCTCCTCATCTTCCTCTTCCTTCTTTTTCTTGCCTTCTTTTTCAGCCTTGACCACCCCCTTTTTCGCTGCATCATGTTTTCCTTTAACTCTGCAGGCAGCAATAT